>NC_090277.1:67926196-68269530 GCF_040414725.1 Anabrus simplex
TAAATAACAGGAAAGTAGAAATAGTGAAACAATTTGAATACCTAGGAGAAATTATAACATGCAACTTGGACGAAGAAACCAACGTGGCAAGAAAGAACTAATGGAATGACGTACATATCGATTAAAGATGGACGATGGTGGATAGTGGAGCCCTCTCACAGATACTGTGCGAAAAGAGGAGAACTCTGCAATCTAAACCAACTAGAAATAACTCTGGGTAATTTGGAAAACAACACAGAAAATTTAAAGAAGATACGACATACAATGAAAAGCTTCTAGACAATTCAGAAAGAAAGCTTATCGAAGAAGAGCAACAGGAAGGGACCCAAGGAGACCGCTTGCCAGTTGTACTTCATAATCACCACGACCACTTAGTGCAGCTCTTCGGTCTCCATGCTTTTCCCAGCCCAAATATCGAAACACACCTAAATATCATTCTAGTGCACGTGTCCGCCTGGAGGTCAAGTCTTTAATGGTCTGACACCGTGTTCGAGTCCCGTTGGTGGACCACCGACAGAGGTGATCTCTATGGAGTGAGAGCAGACCTCGTAGTTTTATTCGAGGTGAGCAGGCTACCTCATAATCACCCAGACGTGCTGGTCGTCTAGGGGAGTCAAAGTAGACCAGGCGAGCCGAACATGTCCTCGGTCAATTCTACCACTGAATAATCCAGAACAGGTATGATAAAGGTAATTTTCTCTGGATTTGATCTGTTCTCCAGACCTTGGACCCATTTATAAACGGTAATTTAAAGCAGAAATTGGCGGAGGCAATCCCATTCTGACGCCGATTTTAAGTTTAAAGGCGGGAAAGCGTCTGAAATAAAGTATTTTTATTTCGTCATTTCTATTTCATCAAACATTTACACTTTATTTTTATATACAGAACGTTGTGCCCAACTAAGGAGCGGGGTTCACTTTCTTCTGTCCCCAGAGTCTCCATGCAGCAAAATGATGTTTGTTCCTCTGTTGTGGAGGCAAAATTAAAGTATGTCTTTCATTGTCCAATACAATTTCAGTCGTGTTTTTCTAATAGTGCCTGATATTTTCTCGTAATCCTGAGACCTCCACACCGCGCCGAGGAGCTTCCTTTATTGTTTTTACTTAGTGATCTGCCATCAAGCTTGCCGTGTTATAATTTAGCTTTCCGAGATATAGTGCCTGATATATTCTCGTAATCCTGAGACCTCCACACCGGGCCGAGGAGCTTCCTTTATTGTTTTTACTTAGTGATCTGCCATCAAGCTTGCCGTGTTATAGTGTTTTTATTCAATATTTTGTTATTCTCTCTCTGTTTGCTTCGCGACTTAATCCAGATGACTGAATTTTTTTCAAATTACATTATTTCAACAAACGTTTATTAAATACAGGGTAATGATATGGGAAGTATGAGAATTGCATGAATATTTCTATAAAATACTAAATATATAATTCTTTTGATCCCTGCGTACTCGATTTCGGACCTACAGAACTGTTTTTCTGCTAACTTTGTTTATTAATCTTCTCAGAGGTTGAATAATCGCACGTTTTGAATGCTTTGTTGTGATTTAAAGTTGGATATTATTAAAAACTATTGCATCGATTTTAGGTCATTTTGTAGAGTGTTACATAGATTTCCAAACAACACTTTGTATTTCGATATCGGACTAGCGATTCCGAAGTTATAAGTAGACGGGATTTTAGGCAATAAGAGGTTAGAATGCAAACTAATTTGATTATTCGGAAATGTCGCCTAGCCCGCTCTACCGTAGTGTTACGAGGGTAACATATACTTTAGGGGTTTTGATGTCCCGTTCCCCTAATGCTTATGCTAATCTCCTAGCATGACCGTTGTGCAGAATAGAGTATACACCACTCCAGTATGTTAGTGCCTAATAAAAATCCGGTCTCTAGTTATAAGAGTACCGTCAAAATGGGGTCTTATTAGTCTTGTTACTACTACAGAAGTTTTCGTTCCATCCCTGAAGGGGACGGCGGGTGTCCTAGACGGTAACGCCATATCTCAGGCAAGGGTGAAGGAGATTGGGTGATGTGACATACATAATTTTAATGTCAAATTATAGTTTAAGAGTTCTTCTTTCCAACGACATAGCTGATTCTGTGAAAGCCGAAATGTCAAAATATATACATTTTGTGACGAAGAGTCTGGATGTTTAGGCATTAATAGATTAGGATACAAACTCACTAAAGCGAGAAACACTGCACAACAGTGCTATGAGATTTTCATAAATTTTGGGGTACGAACCCCCACTCTCGCTACAAGCGGTCCAGATGGCACTTCTACTGGCCAAATTAGGGACCTATTGCATCCAGTCTTTAGCGCCCGGAATGATTCTGGTGCCCGTAGAATACGCTGTTCCAATATAAAATGTTCAGTACAACCGAGTGATTTGTTCCCTGAACTTTCTCAACAAATAAGAAAAAACTTCTTCCTTCTTTTTACTACATTCACAAATGTAAGCCACTTCAGTTTAGATGTCGGTGAAATAGGTTTGATATATCGGGTTCTGCCTTAGTAACAGAATTATAAAAGCGACTACTACATTTACACAGACGGCTGAACGCGCATTCGTTCAAGAGCTCTTCCAGCTGCTCAGAGCACAGCAGTGCTTCACGTCTATCTTTCCTGCATCCGAGGACATAGCGGTTCTCCTGGAAATGAAAAGGCAGACATCCTCGCAAAAGCAGCCTCCTCGTCCAATATAGAATTTACCTACAACAAATCACCCCCAAGCTATGCAAAAGCCCAACTCAAAACACATCTAAGGAACAACCTCTAGGCGTCAAGCACAAGAGAACTATAATTTCCCTGCTCCAGTGCAGAACCTCAGTGTCCGAATTCATTCTCACACACTTTCTCTACGGTCATGGAAAGACTGAGTGCTTCACAAACAGTCTGTGCTATGTTTGTAAGGACAGGATTCAAACTTGAGTGTCACCTAAACAATTGTAATGTGGAGCCATTATACCAGGAAAAAAGAAAGATAGGACTGCGGTAGAAATGGACGTCGGATTTTTAAGCTGTAATTTGATTGGCAGCTAGTGTCATCCATAATGTATTAAAAGAAACACAGCTTCTAGGGGTTCTGATGGGACGTACCCCTATTGTTTATGAAATCTCATAGCATAACCGTTGTGTATTTGTTACTTCATCAGTAAGTTTAATGCGTAAAGTCCGGACCCTAGATGATCGTGAGCGAAGAAGAAGAAGAAAATACCGTAACACTTACTGTGATTGGATACAGTACACTAGGGACTGTCAATGTGTGCGGGTAACTTATAACGTCTGGGTGTGCAAACAAAAGAGAACTGGCCATTTTCGGTGGGGTCACATTCCTCCGCTGACCTTAGCCATGACCTTCGCATTGAAATTCCCTACCCCTGGCAATTTCATATCGAGAATAACACAACTTGCTGCTGATTATGCACGAGCAGCGAAAGTTACATCTTTAAACCCGGTGACACTTTCACTGGGTCAAGGACTGGTGTCATCCTTTCTTTGAAACGTACTCCCATAGCTGGTGTTGTTCATGCCAGAGCATAATAATAATAATAATAATAATAATAATAATAATAATAATAATAATAATAATAATAATAATAATAATAATAATAATAATAATAATAATAATAATAATACCGCCCGACTCATTGGCTGAATGGTCAGCATTGAGACCTTCGGTTCAGAGGGTCGCGGATTCGATTCCCGCCGGGTTGGGGGATTTGCATTTACGGTTGTCGCCCATGTGGCAGATTCCCTATCAATTGTTTTTCTTAAATGTTTTCAAAGAACTTGAAATTTAATGAACATTTCCTTGATAATTTTTCCACTCCTTGTCCTATAAATAAATATTTGCCACAATTTTTCCTCCTGAATTCAAACTTTACTCACTTCTGTTGGTCTCTTGCGATCCTCGGCCAGACGTGTTGCCGGGAACATTTCCACGTCGCATAGTTTGTCCACAGAATTGTAAAACTCTTTGTTTACATATTGCTGATAATCTGATTCTGAGATTTTGTTGCCTTATAAAGAAATTATTGGTGCGAAATGCTGTCCAAGGTATGCGTAACATTCTTCGCCAGCACCACATTTCTTCAGGTCTTTAGCATGACATGTCCTCGTCTCGACTCCATAGAGCAACTCACATTGTCAGTGGTAACGAGATAGAGCGATTCACCACAGTATGAAGTAAACATCTCACTCGTAACTTTCCGTGGCTGTAACTGTTAACCCGTGTGATGGTGACGGGGAATCAGAGTCTTTGATCTCGGGAGCATTGCCTACATTCACTTTGCTATCCCACCTTCGTTGTCAACGATTGTTTTTCTAAGACCCCGGCGGTATTAGATTTTCGAGACCTAGGGAGTCTTTCATTTTCTTGCTCTTCGGACGATACCTACATTCTTCAAAGTATCGAGACTCTTCCATTTTCCCTTTGATTAGCAGAGCCGAGATGTTTATCTGCTATGAGTTTTGCATAAACAGGAGGCGTACTGCCTGTTAGAAGTTCTCGAAAGAGCAGACTCGAGACTTCTCGGGTGACTCTCGATCTTACTACACGAACGAAATGAAGTACGTCAAAAATCCAGCAGAAGAGAAAGAAATAACCAACGAAAGATGGGTGTTTCATTGCATCATATCCACTGATTGCTGTATACACGCTGCTTTATAAGCATCTATAATTACCGATCACCTGAATCAGGACACGAGTCGGATATCCAATAATGTAATAAGTAATAACACGTCTTTTTGCGGGGAAATAGCTCCTGAAGTGAGGTGGATTACTGCAAGAGTCTGTGTGTGTGGGGAAGTAAATGATGTAAGTGTTTGCTAGTTAGCTTTCTCCTTCCTTCCGCTCAGCTCCTGAGCAGCCAACTCGATACAGGAGTTGATTTTACTACCTGAGGAAGAACCTAGTGGGTTTGAGTTCAAAGAGCCTCGTGTTCGATTCTCGGCAGAGTCGGGAATTATAGCCACGTCTGGCTTATTCCTTTACCTTGAGTTCTGGGTGATAGTAACAACGCCGCACACCACCAACCACCACCATACAAACAGACAATATTGAAAACATTCCTCCTACCGGGCGAGCTGACCGTGTGGTTAAGGTCGTCTACCCGTAAGCTTGTATACGCCAGATGCTGGGTTCGACTTGATACCGTCGACAGCTCTGAAGAGAGTTTTCCGTGGTTTCCCATTTTCACAGCAGGCAGAATTAAGGCCACGACCGATACTTTCCTAATCCTAGCACATTGACAACCGTGCATAGCCGAAAACCTTCAATGTGTTAGACAACTAAAACAATAACAAATAAAAACACCCGAAGTTGACGTTAGGAAGAGCATGCAACTATGAAATCTGAGCTTAAACCGAGTGTAGAACTGATCCCGATTAATTGCGGGAATTGGAGTTCAAGAGTTGTGGTAAGGATGTAAAGGAGAGGGGGTGTAAGTCTCTGGTAAGACCCCACCAGGATTACTTGACAAAAGAACTAATGGCAGTTTGTTCTGAGTGATTTCCGACGAAACAGTAGTGTTGCGGGAATGTTGCCAAGTTTCGGCCGGAAAGAGTAAGAGACGAGCTGCTCGGCTAAGCGGTATGTTTCCAGCTGTCACTGGACAGATGGCGTCGACTAATTAGTTTGAGGGGAGCTTTTAAAAGTAAGAAGTGTGAAGATAAAAAATTCAAATTCAAGAGAACAAATTGTGGTAAATATTCATTTATTAGAAGAGATCGGAATAGTTTATCAAAAATATCTAAGTTCTTTAAGAAAAGCCAGGCAAACAACTAACAGGAAATCTGCCACCTGGAGACGAGTGTAGCTGTTCGCACTTTTCTGGGCACAACCACAATTTCCAGCGCTTCACTTCACAATGTATATTTCTGGGTTCACAAACAGGTTTCTTCGTTTCGCTTTGATATTTACACTGGATATTTCACCGGGTTCTCACACGTGTCCGTTTGTTTGTATTCGTTTACCGGGGAATCTTGGCTTTGAAAACATGAAGTATGAGCGAAGCTATCAATGCCAGTTCCTGTGATGAATGGTGTGAAAATGTCGCTGTTGTGGTCGGTGCAACATATTCCGTATTATGAGCAAGTATTAAAGTGGTTAAAGACGCAGAATGAAATGTGAATTACCTCACTAATTATGAACCCAACAATATTAAAAATGATGATCATAATGAAAGTGGCTGAATAAATAAATTACAGGCCACAGCAGTTCTCAAAATATAGATAACCACGCTTACCATTCTCAATAACACATTATTCTGCGACTTTTCACGTTAACGCTGCTTATGCGTGAAGGTGACCATAGCCGAACACACAAGGAAGCTGGACCGTTAGTTTTCAGCAAAACATATTTCAAGGCCACTCGGTGCAGTTTATTTTTCGACAGAGCCAACCGTTTACCCGTTTTTCTACTTGGCGTAGGGCAACGATTGGCCAAATTGTGGGCATAGGGCCTACCTGTGTAAAATCCCCAACTAGTTCGAAACGGTGAAATATATACAAATCAAAAGTGTCCCTTTAATTTCAACGTATATTCTTACCAAATTTCAGCTTTTCCAGCCTTTCTGGAACAAACAAACAAACAAACAAACAAACAAACAAACAAACAAACAAACAAACAAACAAATAATCAAGCTAATAAACAAGCAAAAAGCAAGCAAGCAACCAACCAAACACCGGACGAGTTGGCCGTGTGGTTAGGGGCGCGCAGCTGTGAGCTTGTATCCGGGAGATAGATGGTTCGAGTCCCACTGTCGGCAGGCCTGAAGATGGTTTCCCGTCGTTTCCTATTTTTACACAAAGCAAATGCTGGGGCTGTACCTTAATTAAGGCCAAGGCAGCTTCCTTCCCACTCCTAGGCTATTCCTATCCCATCGTCGCCATAAGATCTATCTGTGTCGTTGAGACGTAAAGCAAATTGTAAAAAAATAAAACCAACCGACCGACCGATCGACCGACCGACCGACCGACCGACCGACCGACCAAGAAAGCTAACAAACAAACAAAACAGATGGATGCCATGCCATTCTAATTAATGGTATAGATTAAGTTCTCTATTTATCAGGCCATATCTTTCTAATTTACTTCTGAATAACTTTCCCTGTGCCTCCTCGCCCACCCAGTTTGGGAACCGCTACTCCTATCCTTTCTCGTTATTAAAAATAGGAGGCAGTGCTTGGGTCTTTCGGAGCGACGTGGACTTGGTTCACCATCAGGAAAGCTTCCTGCTTGCATCAGTGGTAGAGTGTCGGTTTCTTGGATCATGTAGGTGGGAGTCCTGCTTTTGAAGGGCGGAAGGTCTCGACTCCGGCATGTAAAGGCGTTTCCCATACAAAAGTAGTGCACCTTGCAGAGGGAAACTGGCCGCCCGAATGGCGCATCATGCAGGGAGGGGTAGTGATCAGCTCATCTGTCAGGGAAGCGATACTTTTACCACACACGGATATTCCTTCTCAGGTACGTCGAACCATATTCGCGCTCTGGGAATCGGAGTGGCTAGCTATCCGAACAAGCTGAGAGCTATTAAAAAGACAACTACTGTGTGGCGGTCCTCTTTTCGGCCTTCACGGAGATAGGCTATAGCTTTGTGTAGACTGAGAATAGGTTATGGAAGATATTCGCACTCTTACCCCCCCCCCCCCCCCCCGTGTGCTCCCTTGGTGCCGACTTCATGGTGGCCCACTTCCTGACAGAGTGCGCCTAAGACGGAATCTCGGCCTGCAGGAGACACTCCAACTCATATTAGTCTACGACGCGACTACTGCTGATCTCGTCATCCGCTTTGTGTCTGATAGTCGACTAATCAAGTGTTTGTACATTCCAAGTGTTTTGTTACTGACGTTCGTCTTTTCGGCTTAATACAATAATTTTTGCTTAATTTTGTAATTCATTTTTAAATTCCTTCGTTGAACAAATAATTTTGTTTTATTTTAAATTTCTTTTCCACCTTTCCAACAATCACCACTCGAAAGTGTGAGGTTGAGAATGTAATCTCGATTCTTTACGGCCAACTTCTCTCCTTTCACACACTTGCTGTCTTAACCCTACAACTCCCTAATCCTATTTCTGCTTTCGCCCAAACTATTTTTCTTCTTATTGTCAATAAATCGTCATGTCTAGGAACGACATCTCCAATTTAGGAGAGGAACATAGCTTTGGTGTACGCTCAGTCTCCAGCAGTTGGTTGGACCACTTCGTCCCATTTAGTGTGGAGGTTACGATACCTTCGTGTCTTGTACAGAGAAGACTTAGCTTTCATATCAGCACTTTTATTATTAATATTTCGTCAAGGAACTTAAAGGAGGTTTTATGTTGTGTTAGTGATGATACCTTGAAGTTTCCACATACACAGCGTTACATCATTTGCCCTCGCGAACACTTTCCATTGTACAGACCGACCTGCCAAACACTGCAGTGAGAAAATAGCACTTGCCTTTCTGTACTTTGTTTTTTTGTCTCGACTCTGGCTTAAATGCCCATTAATGTGCCAGTTTACTGTGTGACTGTCATAATAGCCACGTACAAGAAGTACGTCGGGAAACTATAGCTGTCTTTTATGAAAGTTGGTAACCTACAATTTACGCAAGGCACTGCGCTGGGTTAGTTAGTTTGTTAGTTAGCTTGTGTAGGACAGGAAGAAAACGAAAACAAAACAGTAGCACGTGAAGTTAGTAACATGTTATTTAAATAGAAACATAACATAACATGCCTGATAACTCTTCTCTTCGCTATACTTTCAGATTTTAATAAGCTTTAAGTATATAATTTCGAACATGGCTCTATCGAGAACACGGCTGCAAGTTTTGACTGGAATACGTACCACGTGACAGACGTTGTCTAAATAAAGTATCTAGTTAGCATGGATTTGCCAACGGGACAATAGCTGTTATGCGGAACTCGTTCGGTCACTTTAACTTTCAGACGCTTGTGATAAGATTTTTGGAGCTGGTGATTTTGGACTTTTTTGAATTCTGACTATTCTTACGTGTGTATACGGTAATTTTGAAGGCATATATTGTAACATTTTTCTGCAAGAACATTTTCTCAATTATGTCTTTTTGGTAGGATTCACAACGTCGAATCAGATGACACCTCGCACGAGTTGTTGCCGCGCTGCGGTCGAGAGCTACAGTAATTTATTGTTAGTCGTGTGGCAGTGTGATTTTAGTACCTCAGGATAGCGAAGCTACTGCATCACTCTCTTAACAATGTGTTGTCTAGCTTCTAGGAGTTATTTCAATTAAAATTTCAAATATTTTTGTAACACTCACCTGTCGAAGTACGGTTGAAGACTAAATACGTCATTAGTCTGGCGCGTGGATCCTTAGACAGTATTAGGTTACAAGCAAACTTACTGAAGCGTGTAATACGTGTACTCTTCCCTGCACAACGGTTATGTTAAGGGTTTTGCATAAACATTAGGGGTATGATCCATGAGAATGCTTAGCATTTATGTTACTCTCGCTGCATTATGGAAGAAGGGGTAGCTGACATTTCCTGCTAAGCAAATTAGTTAGCATTCTACCCTGTTACTAGCTATAAACACCGAGGTTTAAATTACCAATGGAATGGACTGCATTACATAATAATAATAATAATAATAATAATAATAATAATAATAATAATAATAATAATAATAATAATAATAACCTATATATACTACATTGTTACCGTACCGGCTTTGATAACACAAATATTCCTGAATTTGTATTTTTGTTGCCAAGTCCATTTCAACGCCGAGCCACGAGAAAATGGGTTAACAGAATTTAATGAAAGTCGGTATATAGAGTCGGGGAATAAGAAACTACAGTCTAAGTTATAAACAATTTGATTCGCCCTGTATGAAATTGTAGTTTAGGGTAAGGCACCTAAAATTTAATTTTTAAATACCTATATTATTGGTCTTATCGAAAAGTACTACATCATAAAGTTATAGTGAATACCATTTCCGACCATTTATGTTTTATTCAGTTTTACCGCACCGACTATGATAAGAGTTGTATTTCTGAGTCGGAAGAAAACTAAATGTGAAGGCCTACAATACTGAAAGCGCATAATATTGATCAACAATAACATTACATTGACCATTGTTTGTGGTGATGTTCTTTGTCTCTTATGCTGCCGCTCAACTCCGATAGATGGGATTACTGCTGCGTACTGAGTATAATATCCTGACTGAATATTGGTGGAAAATAGCTGAGGAGTTAGAAACTTTCTTGTTTAGCATATCATTCCTCTGGTTCATACATTTTCTGATACCTTACTGCTGGTACGTAATTCACTGGTTCATCACAGTATTCCAGCTATTCGATCCCTACTCTGATGCGCTGTTTTCAATGAGCAGTGTGCACTCTTAAGGCAGAGGCTCACTTAGTAGTAATAGTAATAGTAATAGTAATAGTAATAGTAATAGTAATAGTAATAGTAATAGTAATAGTAATAGTAATAGTAATAGTAGTATGATCTGGTCTAGAATTACAATTTAGGCATATTTCAAATTATAGCACCACAATTCACTAAATAACCCAAAACTTGACCATGAAAAGAGCCGTTTCTTAAAAAGAACTTCTTCATCTTCACTTTTATTAAATTCTACATTCATTTTTATTCAAAATTAGCAGTGAAGAGGGGGTTTCTCCTCTGGCTTGGAGGAAAAAAATTGCCTCCAAGTCAGATAGATTTTTCCGCCGCCAGTGTAGTGAATTGAGATTTTCCGACTCATAGGGTACTCCTAGGAAACACATTAGTAAAATAGCATAGTTTTTGTCCTGGGACTCTCTACTCTTCGACCCCCCTCCGAAAAAAACTAAGTGTGTTCCCGGATCATGGCTGTCTGCGGCCTGGTCGTTTCAGCTCTGAAACTTTGGACTGTTAGACCGGTAGCGTAGTACTGTTCGTTTGAAGTGAGGAAATGTGCGGTTTTTCATTTGATCAAGTATTTCGTGTGAAATCATTGCTTTTACTCGCGACATTCCTACTGACGTCATTGTAATGACCTATGTTCATTTCAGTTGGGAAAACCACTAAGACAGTCTTTCTGAGGAAGTAAACAGGCAGATGGAGAGTGAGTGTCTTCCATTATAATACAATTCCCCAACCTGATGGTAGGCAAGCTGGCCTACCATTACAATGGCAATTCCCTAACGCAGTCTTCATATGAGAAAAGACGTTTTGTGATTTCTCCGCCGCGTTTCCAGGGTAACGTTAAGAGCTATGCAATTTAATACAGCTTTGCTCACAATGTGTACTCTACCTAACCTACAATTCTGTATAAATAATAATAATAATAATAATAATAATAATAATAATAATAATAATAATAATAATAATAATAATGGAAGGAAGAAGCTCAGCGAGTGGATGAAGGTATTTTGGGAGGAGAAGAAGGCCAACACATCAGCTAAGGTGGTTCAATCGAGCTCCTAAGAAGGGCATAGCGATGTTGAATACAAAGAGCATACAGACTCACAGATTTATACAAATTTGTATCCCGAAATGCAAAATTAAGATATTACAGCTCTGTAATCAAATCTGAAGCACTATATGCATCTGAAACATAGATGTTCATTGGGGGCAGATCATTGATTAAAGATATAGAAAGAAAGACGAAATATCTGAAGGAAAACATTTGGAACAGTGTGCACGGGGGAGTCTGGATGATGAGGAAATCTCATGACCTGCACCAACACTCAGAGGAAACCTCAGACACATCAGCGAAAGGACGTTTGAAGTTTTATGGAGATATTTTCAGAATTAGTAATCAGAGAATGACCAAAAGAGTTCTGAACTTTGTCCTATCAAAGAAAGTAAAAAAGCAATTGGCTGCTCGGAGTTGGAAAATACCTTAAGGAAGTAGGCATCATAGATGAGATTGTGTTAGACAGACGACAGTTACCGCTAACAAAACCCGGTCAGAAGATCGCAAGAAAAGATGCAGCGAGAAGATGAGGAGATTTTGGGAGAAGGACATGATTGCAAGTGGTCGAAACGTGTCCTGTATATGATAATGTGGTGTTTTAAATTAACTTGTTTAATGATTTGTTGAGAAGGACATGAGCTGAACAAGTCCTTAGTCGGGCTCCTATCAGCTGTGCCAATAAATCAGTCGATTTTAATCCGTCGCCTTTTAAGCGCGTTTAAATGCCGTTAGCTTGGATTAGACTGAAATCCGCAACTTTGAGCACAGAAAGTGAACCCCATTCTGCCTACAACACGTATCCATTTACATACGTTAATACGCTCAGTTAAAATATCAGATCACAACAGAAGACTTCAACCTCTTCACATCCACTGTCATGAGAAATATTTCACGCTATGAAAATTAATTAAAATATTTGCTCTTAAGCATGTAAAGCAGCTGTTCTCAAAATTGATTTAACCTTAGACCCCATTAAAGCTTTCACGCTGTCGTGGATTCTCAACATTTAACTTCAAGTTTAAGATTTTAGATTTGCATTTTTTATGATCTTCAGTACCGGTATATGAAAATTAAACAAACAAACAAACAAACAAACAAACAAACAAACAAACAAACAAACAAACAAACAAACAAACAAACAAACAAACAAACAAACAAACAAACAAACAAACAAACAAACAAACAAAAACAAACAAACAAAACAAACAAACAAACAAACAAACAAACAAACAAACAAACAAACAAATAAATGAAGGCACATTTTGAAAATATTTTCCTTTCCCACTACAAGATGTAAATTGGTATAATAACGTGATATTAGTTCCCTGGTCACCATTCACACAATTATTATGGTAGTTACTGTGATACAAAGAACGCTAGCCCACATCTCCTTATTTACTACAGTCTTAACAACGTTTAGTAATGGTTGTTTCTCTTCAAACTTCGCATGGGATAAGAAGTAAGTGCTACAGTGGTTACATGCAAACTTTGTGGAATAAAGAAAACACTATTGTGATCTAGGGGAATGGGGCGGATTTTCAGCTGTCAGGTGTACATTTATGACGACTAGTGTCTTGATGTCTAGCCATTAATAATTTAGAATGTAAACTTACTGAAGCCAGTAACGCGTATTCTCTAGCCTATTATGTTTGGGGACAACCCCTAGAAGTTATGTTACACTCGCTAAATTACGGAAGAGCGGTGTAGACTAGCTCTCTAACCTATTACTGCCGGGCTCTCGAGGATACGGAGCTCCCATCGTCAGCTCTGATAGAGATTTTCTCTGTGTTACGGCACCAACAGCTCCAGTCTATGTTACATTCTTTTCGTTCCATCACAGTACAAATTGTTTTGATATTCATAAATTCTAACTAATAGTAACATTTAGATACAGACACAGCATGCGCGATCTATCTGCGAAATAACTGTCGTATCTTCGCAAATTAGCCAGCGTGACCTTTCAATGTTTAAACAAGGAAGTTTCTTCCCTCTTCATCCGAAGATTATAATTTGGTTGAGTTCCATAAATATTTAAATGTGATGTTGGAGCCACGATGAATCAATTATGTCATTATCGTGTGAAATTTACAAATAGAACGATCGTGACCTTATATAAAATATTCTTTGACCGGAGGAATAAGGAGACATCGCTTTCTATTCCTTCACAGATTTCTACAGCACCGTGAGTGTTGTGTCAAGAAAGGTTATGGGATTCTTTATACATGAAAATTCCTATGTCTTCGAATAACTCTGTTGAAAGTGGGATTCTCTTTGCAATCTTCGTGTGCCATAACGGAGATACGTTCTCTCTCTAGTAGTGTGTCAGCGTTCTGCTTGCAAAATTGCCGGTTCAGACACGGAAGATGCAGCAGGATTTTAAAGGGCAGAAATTTCGGTCTAACTTATCCCAGAAGTAATTTTCATGTTTTCTTATTTTGATTCCAGCTCATTTTTTTCATTGTTCTCAACTTCATCCTGAAAGACCCCACTGAATATAGGATCATTCGAAACAACTACGTTGGTGGTGAGGGTATTGCGCTCATGGTCGAAGCTGTTCTTGTTTGGGGAAATATCAATAGTATGATATATGGGACTTTTGTA
Source organism: Anabrus simplex (assembly GCF_040414725.1). Taxonomy (NCBI): domain Eukaryota; kingdom Metazoa; phylum Arthropoda; class Insecta; order Orthoptera; family Tettigoniidae; genus Anabrus; species Anabrus simplex. The sequence continues at coordinate 67,940,226 of NC_090277.1, forward strand.
TTAAGAAACGAAGACCTTACCGGAAGAATCCACATCTTTGACCATGAGCACCAGTCTCTATACTTTGCATCTGTATCTATCATCAACTTGGAGGTAGACATTTCGAACCTCTTTTCTAATTGTACGCACAATGTGATGATCTTGTGGCCTGGCGTCTAGATCTTCTTTGAAAAATAAAACTGAGTTTGTAACTAATATCAATCGGCTCCTAGAGAAATAATTGTGGAGCATGGAAAAATCAAACGGGCAGAAAAGTTTAAGTACTTTAGCGAGCAGATAACAACCCTGACAAAGAAGCCTTCACATCTAGGGGGAAGAAACATACGAGCTAATTAGATACCTACATCAACGCCAAGAAGCCTAAGTGGAGGAAGAGTAATACTCAACCTCACGATGATATGCCACGAACAGAAAGAGAATACCATTGACAGTGAGATCCAGCTGTCTGCTGTGCTGATGATAAGTTTACTCCACTTAGTCTTAAAAGCGTGTCAACGCCTTCTAAAAATATTTGCCAATAGAGAACAAGTACTGCATGCTTCATATTCTCACCATCTGTTGAGGGACTGAAATTCTCTCTCTACGGAGCAACTGGAGGGTTCTTAATAGCAACGCAGTGGAAAACCACGCTTAACCAAAACTTACCTTGAACAGTCAGATCAGCGCGTTGCGGTACAGCCCATTGTGGAATCACCCGCCGGTGATCCTCGAAATGGTTTTCCGTGGTTTCCTGTTTCAAATGCCTGGCGGTACCTCTTTCAAGGTCATGGCTGCTTCCTTCCTATTCCTAGCCCATACAATTACAACTGTATCCTCACGCAGTGGTGCTTGCAGCTCACCCCATGGGGTGTACCGGGAAAAACAGCTGCAGAATTGCGGAGCCGAACCTGTTTCGGACACTCCCGACACTAAAAGTACAAAGCACGCCTTGCCATTTCATATCTTAAGTTAACTTAGCTTAGTGAACGCTGAAAAAGAATGGTTTCCTTCTTAACAGACTTAATTTCTCGTTCTCTCCTGCATTGGAGACTAGAATGGAATGTGTCACTTAGTTCACTTTATCGTTCCAGACTGTTTTCATCTTATTCTAGGTGGAGAAGGATATTTCTCTTTCGACAGTCATCAGTGGAATATTAAGTCTCATCTTCAACACAAATAAATACTCGTCGAATATTCATGACCTATTATTGTCATTAAATAGCACACAAGGGGGATGCACCAGAGGCGAAACGCTGGTACTCACGACCGAGCAATTATTTTAGCAGTTTTATAGCTTCTAGTTATTTGGAAATATCTCTCGGGAATTAATAAATAACTGTTAGGCCCTTTAATCTGACGAAAATAATTTTGAGTAATTTGAAGCTTAATTAAAATTGAATGACACGTTTTGGTCTTAAAAGAATATCATAAGATTCTATCAAATCACACTGAAATATTATATACATTCTATGCTAGAGTGGAGAGAAAACACGACTTCATTACGGTAAGTTCCAGATTTCAAGTTCAGACGTAGAAATAAATATAAATATTTATATTTTAATTAAGTTTAAAAAATATATTACTGTTACCGTGTGTTTTCTTTTTCACGTAGTTTATAAATGAATTATTCAAAATTAGTTTCGGCAGGCTGAAGGACGTAACTGTGGCTTTAGATACAAAGAAGCTCTAGGAATTTTATTTATTTATTTATTTATTTATTTATTTATTTATTTATTTATTTATTTGTGTAAGAAAAACGGCGAAATGCCGAATTACAGAGTTCCGCTATGAAAAAAACACACTGTAAACTTAAAAAAACAATCAAAAATCATCTAATGACAAAAGTAGCGAAAGGAAATTAAAAACTAACAAGATAACTGTAGGGAAACAACAATTAACAATAAAACATAAAGCCAAATGAAAAGAAGGAGGAAAATTAAAGATTAAAAGTAGAACGAAGAGAATGGTTAGGCACAGTAACATAAATAGAGATATGACACACGGTATAGTACAGTAAATATTACATTATGCACAACAGAGGAGACAGTAATGAGAAGAGAAAAAAGGAACAAGTAGGAAAGGAGCTAACTTAACTTAAGGAAAAATCGGTTAAATGAGGCATGCGAAGAAACAACATCCCAATTCCTGTCAGAGTGTAAAGAGTTAAGGAGGGTTGGAATGCGGATAAATAAAGTTCTCTCAACACGAGAGAGGTGGAAATATGGAATATGAAGAGGTTGATTTATTCCGGTTTTGCGAATCGTGACATGTAAGGAAAAGAAGGGTGTAGGTTCAGAAGAAGGAAATAAACCTTTAACAGCGTTTTATAGGAATCTAAAGTCGGCGAGTAGAGAGGTTTAACTTGATTGTTGCTCAAGTTTCGATAATCTGGCTCTAACAGTGGCACAATGCACGTACGATTAAGATTTGTGGGAGACGCGATTCAACAATCGGTACAGCGTGGACATTGCTTGTGCTGCAGTATATTATCTGCTAATAAAAATCACCGCCTAATGACTGGAGAAGTAACTATATCGATAAAATTATGACAGAAATCACAGAATTATTTGTACCCAAAGCCCCTGTCACTTCCCTCAGCTGAATACACGGGGCGTTGTTAATATAATGCGTCTGTAAGTCTGCACCGGTTTGTGTGCTCATCACTATGTTATCAAGTTTGTGAAGCAGTATAAATGAAAACTGGCGCCTGTTTTTAAAAGAGGAACTATTTAAAGTAAGTGACTTATTTTTTCCTTCGATGGAAAGGTAGGTGACCATGGGAATGTCACTGTAAATTAAACAAGAGGCAGCTCCTCTAAATCAGCCGCCCTAAGCAAGTGCCCACGTTGCGTGCTTTAGCTGCACCGCCGAAGACGGGCCTCGAAATGCCGCTGTGAGACAATGTTGATCCGCAGCACATTCATCGCTCGTCGATGAAGTTCATACAGTGCTGAAGCTTTCTGGTCATATTCTAAAGCTGAAATATTATCACATGGCGGTTTTTCTAGGCGAAACAAGGATATTTTAGATGGAGGTCAACATTTCGAACGCCGTTTTCAATTGAATACACGACGTGATGCTCTTGCGTTAGTGGAGGTTTCTTACAAAATATGGGACCTCCGTATCCGGAGTTTTAGCCCACAGAACCCAAACCATAGATTTTCAGACATCGTGCCTCGTCTGTTTGGATGTCAGGGACGGTGTCCTCAGGACCAGTGGTGTTATAAATACTCATACTCGAATTTGGCCAAGGATTAAAAATTAGAAGATTAAGACATTAAAGAGAAAAAATGAAATTAAAAGGACTATTTCCTCGTTAAATAAGGACCAATGGCAAAAAAGCCTTCAAACACTTATTTGTTTATTTTTCACGTAGATCAGTCTTCAAAATCTTGAATAAATTACGTGGCCCAATAGTTGTGACCTGCCCTTGTCAGACCAGTTTTAGCGTAAGGACATAAATTTATTTAAAAGAAGAAGAATAGGGGACCTAGTCCTCGTCCAGAAGTCAAACCGAAGGTCTCTGAGCTGCACACTCTTACCTGTAACATCAAAGCCTTAGAAAGTTTCCGTTTTCTATGATCCGAAGGAAACAATTCCACCCATTTAGCGTTCTTTTTGCATGTAAAATGTCCGTGTAGATCAAAATGTCAAGTGGTGGTCAACCTACGTAATTGTTCTCCAGACCTTTAGAGTTAGCGACATCACAACATCCTATTGGTCCATCGCGCCACTTTCTAATTGACTGATAATAAACACGCCCTCCCTTTTGTTCTCTTTAAGGTCCGTATTCTGCACATGATGATCAGTGGTGGTCCCTCGGACTTGCGACCACATTTTAGGTTGCATCATATTTTTCTCATGCCGAGGTAATTGGACAGTCTTTTTTGAGTTGTGTTACTTTTTCATCAGATTCGCAGAAATTCTCGCAATAACAAATGTTACACCTGAACGTCCTTACCTAAACGAAAAATAGTTTCAATGTTGCGTAAAATAGATCTTGAATGCTATCTAAATGAGCGGTGGGAATGCGACTCTGAAGAGACAAACCTTTCTTCTTTATTTGCTAAACATGTCATATCTGTAATTAACAGATTTGAGTTAAAACTTCACTGTATTTGTGGACTGGGAAGAGTCGACTGCAGGTCAGTAGTGATTTGTTCTTAAAACATCTTCATTATCGTTGTGCTCGACTCTCTCTTCACTCAGTGCGATCCTTCGCGATGCTGACATCATTCTCTAATCGCCATATTGTGTCACTTTTCTTCACTATTAAACACTTTCCTTTTATTTCACGACTTGTGTACAGCGATGCTTACCTTGACTATTTAACAGACGCGTTACATTGTTGTCAGCAGTACTTGAGAAACAAAAGTCAATAGCCGATAAATGTGATCAAAATACGTCGTTTTTTTAAATACAGTGTTTAGACGGAACTTCGCCGTTAAAAGATGTCGCGATAAACGGTTTCGACTGTGCAGCAAGCAACGCTCGAATATTATATTTCTCCAACATGAATGTAATATCGCAAAATCAGGAATATCGCGCTGATGGGAGGATGAATTAGAAACTGATTCCCTCAAGGTTTGCAAACTTGAAAGGTCAGTCGTATGATGAGGGGAGCAAAGTATACGTTCTCGGTAAGATTTTAGGTAAGGGAGACGTTGCATGTCATTGCTGAAAAATATGTTGAATCGATACTGCAGAAATACGAATTGACGTTTGGAAGTTGCTAAACCTAAAGTTCAAATCGCCAAACTTTGACAGAAGAAGGCTCATCAAGGAGATGGTGGAATATTTGTTCTCCACTTCAAAACCTGCACGCCCTAACATACAATACGAGGAAGTTTTAATACTGACCATCTTCAACTACATGTACTCTGAATGGAGAAGCGGTCTTCGCATCTCAGGCCAGGAGATTTGTACCGGACAAGGTGAGAGGGTTGGCCGCCGTGGCCTATTCGCCTTAGCGGAGGAGAATGGAAAACCACGGAATGCCATTCTTACAATAGCCGAACGTGGGGACCAGCCTCTCTCCTTCTCCCGAATACACAGGGGTAGAGCCATGGCCACTTCTCCTCTGCTTGGTTGGCCGGTCGGAGTACAGGCGTGGCCATTTGTTACCCGACACCTCCTTGCATCCGCCAACGACAGTGATGTGATATGTAGCGACCTAAACAGCCCGATTAGCGCTAAATTTCAGTGAAATTATAATGCCTGCGTTCCTTTTATCCTAAAAGTGGATCCCATGCCTCTTAACATCTTTATCCTGATACGATAATTTATCACACGTTCGGATATATTGAATTGGTTATTTAAAAAAAATGCACAACCCACAAGGAACAAGTAGTAAGTCCTGTAAAGATCTAATCAGCTACAAACGAAATCTTTCGGTCAACAGATATACCACTTGCAATCATGAACTCTCAAGATAGATACAATGTAGTTCCTTTTCTAGCCAGCCGTTGGAGTTATTTCCAATGAATTAAGCAATGATATCTTTGAAGATTGGGCACAATATAACAGGCAGTTGTGGAGCACAAACCTCGCTGTGCTCCTTGCACTATAAGATGACCACTACCATGCAGGATAATCTTCGACAGTGTTTCCCTAGTGCCGAAAAAGAGAGATTTTTAAAATAAGCATCACATTTGTTATCATTCATTTAAGATAAGTGTTCACGTGTTCGTGTGCACTTGAAAAGGATTGTGCTAAAACACCTTCTTCAGCTTACCCAAATAGTACATCAACACGGCATTTAAGGAGTATTTTTAACCTCACCTCAATAAATAACAGGACAATTATTTCATTACGTACATTAAAGAAAATTTAACCAGTAAATTTGATTCCCTAGAGATATTGAATTTATCTCCTTTCACAAGTTAGATAGAACGTGTCATGACTGGCACTTGCTATACCTATAGCCCGGATGTTTAGTTGCAAAGTTGCTGAGCCGAGTATAAACTAGCCCTGACATGAGATTTGCATAAACATTAGGGGTCTGGCCAATCAAAAACAACTATGTTACTGTCGGTACGTTACGGAAGAGCGGGCTAGAGGACACTTGCCGGGTTCAGAAAAAGATTTTTCTGCAAGATATAATTGATAAACAATAATTAAAGGCATTTATTTCCAAGTTATAACTTCAGTATCTACTGTGGTCACTTCTATCTTTAGCCTTGGGTTAAGGCAGGGAAGCCACTTCCGGTTGTCTCCACTCAGCTAGAATGACATGTACACGCCCCTTGACACACCCAGAACTCGTTTAGCTGCTTTTGGAGGGGATTTTACGTTTATTTATTTTTTCGAGGCAGAAGCAAACAAAAATATATGGTTATACTTATAAACTATGTCACACCATGGTAGACCTGTGACATGCAGTGTCGCAAGATCTTCTATTGTACCAGATGCAGGGCACAGCAGAAAATCCTATGGATGCTCCATGGCCTGGGGTTCTCCGCAGTCGCAGTTAATGAAGTGCGACTCTTGGATCTTCCAACTCCAGAACGAAGACGTCTGAGTGACCACACATGCCCATGGGGGACGTAAGTGATGCAAATGGTAGGGGCGGCCCAAGACTACATTGTGGAGTTGTGCAGGATGTAATAGTTGAGTGGAAACATTTTACCTGTCATCATTGGCTATTCTCCTCCCGTAGAAACAGTTTTCGCAGCTGGCGTCTCGATGAATGTAGAAATAATTCTTTTGGCTTGTTCCTACCTTCCAGTATTCGCTAATATATCTTAAGTAAATTATTTCACCTTACAAGGGAAAAACAATAACAAAAATTGGCGAAGTAGATAATTTTTCCACGGGTATGTGTAACGTTCTAGCCGGCCAAGTGGTGTAGGGGTAGCGTGACTGCATCTTACCCGGAGGCCCCGGGTTCGATTCCCGGCCAGGTCAGGGAATTTTACCTGGACCTGAGGTCTGGTTCGAGGTCCACGCAGCCTACGTGATTAGAATTGAGGAGGTATCTGACGGTGAGATGGCGGCCCCGGTCTAGAAAGCCAAGAATAACGGCCGAGGGGATTCGTCGTGCTGACCACACGACACCTCGTAATCTGGAGGCCTTCAGGCTGAGCAGCGGTCGCTTGGTAGGCCAACGCCCTTCAAGGGCTGTAGTGCCATGGGGTTTGGTTTGGTTTTGTTATGTGTAACGTTCTATTTACTTTATCAGGGTTACATTGGGTCATATTTACCGCTATGGGCCTTCTCTTTCTCCCCTCAACCCACGCGTGTGTGGGCATTATTTTCGGATGCCATTCCTTTCTTGTTGGTTTTTCCTTTGATAGTACGATAAGGAAGACCACTCTTATGATGCATTTCACTATATCAGTTCTGGGTCTTCCTTTTCTTCATTGATCTTGTATCTTGTCTTCTCACACTGTCAGGAACCATTTAGGATATCTTATTACATGTGTTACCACATGCTCCCTACAGATTCCAGGAAATTTTGCTTTTCAACCAATTCTCTCCAGGAAACATTCATTTCTCTCTCTCACTTGAAGGAGATTTCAGTATCCTTCGCCAGTACCACATTTCAGATGATCTAATTTTATGTTTTTCTGCTTTCTTGAGTGTCCAGATTTCTGATGTAAATGAACCAACTCTCCATACGAAGGTTTTCATGAATGTTGTGCTGATCTTTTGTGACAATTTCGTCGTTAACAAGGTCTTCCCTTTTCGTAATTAAAAACTTGTTTCCTAAGAGCAATTCTTGCGGCCACAGATCTTCCTCGCTTTCAGTCCGATGCTATTTAACTTCCAAGGTACCAGAATGAATTTTACGTAGCTCTTCAATAACCGCCAATAATAAATGTGCATGATTTCACGCTGCTGGTACGAGAATCAACTCAGAGAGACAACTTGGATTCTTAATCCCTTCAAAACAATCATCACTCGTTCATCGCAGAATTTACAGTCTCTGATGTGTTGAATGACGTGTTTTTATGTACACATAATCTTGGAAGATGATTACACGCACATGATTTATGGTTTATTTCTCCAGCTTTATTGCGCTCTGTAGATTTACATCGTGTTTCGACTCGTATTTTTATTTGCATATACGCTGTATTCTGTAATGAGTTCTACACGAAATGTCAGGTTTCTTAATTGACTAACATTCACAATCCTGAAGTCGGTTTTAAAAGGGCAAAACTTCACTTCAAATGCCATGGACATCTTCAGTGTCGTGCAGAGAAATGCAGTCATCCGCTCTGCGACATCGGAACGTCCTCGTGACGAACGAAATGAGGACTGTGATAAATGAGAAACGTGAAATTTGCTCTGTGTTTCTTCACTGAAAATATAACGATCTTGTCTCTTTGCTGGGAAATCTTTTAGAAAGCTCATTATGAAGCAAGAGTGTCCTTTGCTGAATGGTCAGCATTTGGTTCAGAGGGTACCGGGCTTGATTCCCGGCCGGGTCGGGGATTTTAATGGCGTTTGCTTCATTCTTCTGGCTCGGGGACTAGATGTTTCTTCTCTTCATATTCAGAGAACTCACCACCATACCAACCACTACAAAAACACGCAATTGTGATTACATCCCTCCATATAGAGTTGGGGTCAGGAAGGGCATACATCTGTAAAACAGGTCCAAATCCATGTGAGATATAGATCGCACCCGTGACCCCATAGGCGTGGGAAAAGGGCTAGAAGAAGGAGAAAAAGACCGTGAAGCAGGAGTGAGACGCTGTTCTACCCAGACGTTTAAGTCTCCGCACAGATATTGTCTTGAAAGGCACACTTATACAAAATACACATACTGAACAACAGAAAGAAAAAATATAAACTGAGATGGAAGAAGATCAATTTGGCTTCGGAAGAAATGTAGGAGCACGTGAAGCTGATCTTAGAGGACCGTATTACGAAGGACAAGCCCATGTACATGGCGTTCGTAGATCTAGAAAAGGCATTCGGTCGTGTTGATTGGACAAAGCTATTTAAGATTCTGAAGGAGATCGGGAAAGGAGCTTTATCTACAATTTGTACAAAAATCAGTCTGAAGTGATTCGAATCGAGGGCTTTGAAAAAGAAGAAGCAATCCAGAAAGGAGTGAGGCAAGACTGCAGTTTGTCCTCTTCCTTTCCAATATTTATATAGAACAGCCGGTAAAGGAAATTGGAAAGGGAATAACAATCTAGGGAGAGGAAATCAAAACCCTGAGATTTGCGCATGATATTTTACCTCAGTCTGGAAAAGATCTGGAGAAAATGTTGAACGATATGGACAGAATCTTCGGGAAGGAGTACAAGATGAAAAATAAATAAGTCCAAAACAAAAGTAATGGAGTGCAGTCAAAAAGGTCAGGTATGCAGAAAATATTAGATTAGGAAGCGAAGTCTTAAGGAAAGTAGATGGATATTATTACTTGGGTAGTAAAATAACTAACGATGGCAGAAGTAAGGAGGACATAAAATGCAGACTAGCACAAGCAAGGAAGAGCTTTCTTAAGAAAAGCATTTGCTTACATCAAACATTGATATAAGAATTAGAAAGATGTTTTTGAATACTTTTGTCGGGAGCATGGCATTATATGGAAGTAAAAATAGACAATAACTAGAACACAATAGTAGCTTTTGAAATGTGGTGTTACAGAAGAATTCTGAAGGACAGATCGATTCACGAATTAAGAGGTACTGAATCGCATTGGTCAGAGGAGATCGATGAGAAGAAGGGATAGAATGATAAGACACATCTTAAGGCACCCAGGACTTGTTATGTTGATATTTGAGGTTGGCGGTAAGGACAGTAGACCAAGGTACGAATACGACGAGCAGATTAGAGCAGATGTAGGATGTAATATTTATGTAGAAATGAAAAGAATAACACAGGATAGGTTGGCGTGGAGAGCTGCATTAGACCAGTCTATGGACTGAAGACTCAAACAACAACAAAATACAAGTAGTACCTGTGAGGATCGCGCTATAGGTACACATTTTAAAGCAAGATGTATGCACATTATTTCAGTGATGTGGATCGTGCATTGCCTTCTTCAGAGCACTTGATACATAAGGTGACTTTCTTTCATAATTGTTTAGTTTGAAATGGGGTGAGCATATGGTGGGATCTCACTATAGTTATTAACATCCTTGCTTTCGAGAACGTAGAAAATTAAATATTTCTTTGCGAACCAATTTTTCAGTACATACAATATTCCTCTCCCATAGATTTATTTACTTAGTATTTGCGTACTTTTGGAAAAAGAGTTTTCCACTGTGTGCAAAGTATTTTCGGTTATTCTTTTTTTCGAATGATGGACGCTAAAAGCTTCCCCAGTAAACCAACAGCAGACATTTGAAATGAGGGTGTATTGCAGAATGTTCAAGATCCTGTGGGTAGAGCACGTCACCTACAGAAACCATGAGGATTCTCAACCCTTGCAAAGTTCAAATCTCCCGATTAGAAAAATACAGCCTGAGATAACTGATCACAGGAAGTAAAATAGAAGGAATAAATTGAAGTGGGCGGAGAAAGCATCATCGAGGGGAGGTTACGTTCGGAAATCGAAGTTTGCGAAGAAACGTTTGGATTTATGCCAGGAAGAGACAGAACGGATGCAAATGACGGAGAGACACAGAGAGGTACCGGCTGATCTACATATGGCCTTCATTGATCTGAACGAGGTGTATGGCAGAGTGCCCAGGCAAGAGTTATGGAGAAGTCTGAGAAGTGAAGACCTCACAGAAGAGTACGTGAGAGTGGTGAAAAGGTGGTACGATCATGCAAGTCAGTGACGTAGGGCTACATCAGAGGAGCATGGCGTTTGTCGGACCGACCCGACAAGATATACTTGAAGAACAAAGAGGAATGAGGATCCGCAGGGGGAAAACCGAATATATGTGTACGAATGAAGCACAAAATCTATATATTAAACTGCAAGAAGAAGAACTACCATTGGTCAGGAAGTTTAAATGTCTGGATCATACGTACAAAGTGATGGAGGGTTGGAGGCTGAAATACAGTACAGGGTAAATAATGGACGGATGATCTGGAAGAAACTAAGTGGAAGAATTGAGTAAGCTCTACAAATCTGTGATGAGACCTGTGATGCTGTATAGTGGCGTTACGAGGGAGGATAGAATTATCAGAGGATCAGTGAAAGTGGAAAAGAAAGGCTAGGAGGATGTACAGAGAAGAGAGGGTGAATACATGGGGAAAAGAGTTGGAAATCTGGAAACTGAAGGACCAAGGAAGAGAGGAAGACAATGGAAAGACAAGGTAGAAGAGAAAAAGATAGGAAGAGGAAAGAAGCATTGGATATACTTTTATAGAAGAGGAGGATCCACCAAAGCAACTCTTACCCTACGTGACGTGAGAAATGTTGAAGAAGAAGAAGAGAGGATTATTGGAGAACATTTACTCCATGACGGCGAGTTACAGTTTCTGCTGATCCTGCTCTCTGGCGGTGTTCCTCCCAGTACATAACAGATCACACGACCAACCACCACGGAAACATGCATTCCTCTACGGAGAAGGGCATCCGGCCCTAAAAGTGGGTCATATGTAAATATATTTATATATTGGGCTATATACATAAGGTAAAAGTGCAGGAGGAAGATAGTTATTGGCGTCTCTAGAGAGAGAGAGACACATTTTGCACCTATTTTGGCATGAAAATACCACCAAGTACACTACATCAATTATAATAATAATAATAATAATAATAATAATAATAATAATAATAATAATAACATATATATATATATATTTAACCCCCCAAATTCAGTCAGATTACGAATGATTTACAGTGTGTTTTTTCCTACGAATTCATTAACCACATCTTCTTAGTCTAGTTGCTGTGTAAAGCCAGAATTCATGGAGAGTTGTGGCTTAGACAATCGAGAAAGGGTTACACTAGTTGACAGGAATATTCATAATGCAATTTATGAAGTAGGAAGCAGTTCTTCGGCGTGGATTTCAAGCAATACACTATACGTACTTTGCCTTTGCTCTTAATATCTCATCCCCGCAAGAGTAGTGGCATGACATGCGCTGTATGAAAAAAACGAGTGTTTCGATCTAATAAACGGTCATAAGTGTAACTCCTCTCTTTATCGTGAGAAATGACAAATGGCATTATAGCACTTCAGTGCATTGAACATCGTTAGTCAAGAGTATTGTCACTCCTTGGTTGTGATGTATTTCGTTAAAACTCTCTGAAAATATGATGTAACTAGCTGATGTACCCGTGCTTCGCTACGGAATTCTAAATTTTATACAGAATTCTAGGTTAAGTAGTGTAAACGTCGTGAGCAAGATTGTATTAAGTTGCACAGCTCTTAAAGTTGCCCTAGAAGCACGACGGGCAAGTCACCAACGTCTTTTCTCATATGAAGACTGGGTTAGGGAATTTTCATTGTAATGGTAGGCCAGCTTGCCTACCGTCAGTCACAATCAGGTTGGGGAGTTTTCGTTATAATGACAGACACTCACTCTCCGCCTTCCTTTATAGATTCTCAGGAAAACTCTCTTAGTGGTTTTCCCAACTGAAATGAACATGTGTCATTACAATGACGTCAGTAGGAATGGCGCGATTAAAAGCAATGCCTTCATATGAAATATTCGATCAAATGAAAAACCACACATTTTCTCACTTTTAACGAACAACAGTACTATGCTGCCGAACTAACAGTCCAAAGCTACAGAGCTGGAATGACCAAGACGCAGACATCCGTGATCCGTGAACAATCTTCGTCCTTTTTACGGCGGGGGTGAGGGGGTTTTAAATAGTGGATAGTGCCAGGGCAAAATCTATGCCCTTTTACTTATCTGTTTCCTGGGAGTACCCGATGAGTCGGAAAATCTCAATTCACTACACTGGCGGGGGTAAGATCTATCTGACGTAGAGGCAATTTTTCCTCCAAGCCAGAGAAGAAACCACATCTCCGCTGCTAATCTATATATATAAAATAAGAGTTTTGTCTGTACATTGCTCAGAATTTGAAAAGAATGGTATTTCTGTATCGGTCATGTCCACAGTAACAGGAAAATGCATTTTTTACTTTTCCGTAATTTCTGTCTGTCTGTCTATCTGTCTGTCTATCTGTCTGTCTGTCTGTCTGTCTGTCTGTCTGTCTGTCTGTCTGTCTGTCTGTCTGTCTGTCTGTCTGTCTGTACAAGCATCACGAGAAAACGGCTGAAGAGAATTTAATGAAAATCGGAATGTAAAGTCGGATGATGAACCGCTACAATCTAGGCTATAAATTATTTTAATCACATTGAGTGAAATGGTAGTTTAGGGGAAGGCCTGAAATTTAATTCTCAAATATTTATGTTATTAGTGGTCGTGTCTTAATGAAAATCGCTGGACAAAGATGGGAGGTATATCGCTACAACATAGGCTATACACGCTGAGAAAAATGGTAGTTTAGGGAAAGGCCTGAAATGTAATGTATATAAAATAAGTGTTTTGCCTGTGCATTGTTCAGAATTTGAAATGAATGATATTTCTGTATCTGCCATATCCACAGTAATAAGGAAATGCGTTTTTTATTTTTCCGTAATTTCTGTCTGTCTGTCTGTATGTATGTACACGCATCAATAGAAAACGGCTGAAGAGAATTTAATGAAAATCGGTATGTAATGTCGGGTGGTGAACCACTGCAATCTAGGCTTCAAATGATTTTATTCACGTTGAGTGAAATGGTAGTTTATGGGAAGGCCTGAAATGTAATTCTCAAATAAATTATTTATGTTATTAGTGGTCGTATCGATAAATACTACATAACCAGCATAACTTTAGTTATGTCGTAAGTTAATAGTAGTTATGTAAGAAGTTATTAAATTTTTCGATCACTTATGTCTTATACATTGTTACCGTACCGCATATAATCAGAGATATTCATGAATTTGGATATTTGTTACTAAGTCCATATCAGCGCCGAGTCACGAGAAAATGGGTAAACAGAATTTAGTGAAAATCGGTATGTAAAGTCTGAGAATAAGGAACTACAATCTACGATATCAATAATTTTGTAAGATACCCTAATATCACAGAGTCTAAAGAAAACTAACGTGAAGGCTTGCAATATAGAAAGCTCATAAACTTTATCAACAATAACATTTCATTGACCATTGTTTGTTGTGATGTGCTTTTTGTCTTCTGTTTCCTCTCATCCCCGATAGATAGGATTACTGCAGCGTACCGAGTTTTTATTTTATTTGCTTGACGTCGCACCGACACAGGTAGGCCTTATGGCGATGATGGGGTAGGAAATGAATAGTGGTGTGAAGGAAGCGGCCTTGGCTTTAAGGTACAGCCTGGTGTGAAAATGGGAAACCACGGAATACCATCTTCAGGGTTGCCGGCAGTGGGGTTCGAATCCACTATCTCGCGGATGCAAGCTCACAGCTGCGCGCCTCTAACCACACGAGCAACTCGCCTGGTCGTACCGACTGTAACAGCCTGCCTGTATATTGGCGGCAAGTAGCTGGGGAATAAGATAACTTTCTTCTTTAGCATGCCATTCCTGTGGTTCATACATTTTCTGATATATCTGGTACGTAACACACTGGTTCATCATAGCATTCGAGCTATACAATCCCTACTCTGAGCCACTGATTGGAATGAGTAGTGTGCATATTTAACGGAATAATGACAGAGGAGTGTTCACAGCAATCTGCGACCTGGTTATTCCAGCTCTGGAACTTTAGACTCTTAGATCGGCACCGTAGTACTGTTCGTTGAATGTGAGAAAGTGTGCGGTTTTTCATTTGATCGAGTATTTTATATGATAACATTGCTTTCAATCGCTACATTCCTACTGACGTTTTTGTAATGACCTATGTTGAATTCAGTTAGGAAAACCACCAAGCTAGTCTTTCTGAGAATCCCGTAGTGAAGCACGGGTACATTAGCTAGTTTAGAATAAAATTAATGTAGATTTAATGAAAGTGAAGAGGAAGAAGCTTTTCCTAAAGAAACGGCTCTTTTCAGGGTTGAATTTTGAGTTATTTAGTGAATTGTGGTACTATAATTTGGAATAGGGCTAAATCGTAATTCCAGACCAGTTCATACTACTACTAACTGAGCCTCTGACTTAAGTGCGCACACTGCTCATTCAAAACAGCGCGTTAGAGTAGGTATCGAATAGCTGGCATCCTATGAAGAACCAGTGTGTTACGTACCAGCAGTATCAGAAAATGTATGAACCAGAGGATTGGCATGCTAAAGAAGAAAGTTATCTAACTCCTCAGCCATTTCCCGCCAATATTCATTTAGGCTGTTATACTCGGTATGCAGCGGTAATCCCATCTATCGGAGTTGAATGACAGCATAACAGACAAAGTACATTACAATAAACAACGGTCAGTGTAATGTTATTGTTGATCTATGCTACGCGCTTTCGATATTGTAGGCCTTCACATTATTAATTGTCTTCCGGTTCTGAAATACCACTCTTATCATAGTCGGTACGGTAAAACTGAATAAAATATAAATGATCGGAATTTATATTCACTATAACTTTTGTTATGTAGTACTTTTCCATAGGACCAAGAACATAGGTATTTAAAAATTAAATTTTAGGTGCCTTCCCCTAAACTACCATTTCACCCAGGGTGAAAATAACATTGTTTATAGCTTAAACTGTAGTTTCTTATTCCCTGACTCTATATACCGATTTTCATTAAATTCTGTTTACCCATTTTCTCGTGGCTCGGCGTTGATATGGACTTAGCAACAAAAATCCAAATTCATGAATATCTGTGTTATCATAACCGGTACGGTAAAAATGCATAAGACGTAAATGATTAGAAATTTAATTTTATATAACTTTAGTTATGTAGTATTTATCGATATGACTAATAATATAAATATTTGACAATTGAATTTTAGGCCTTCCCCTAAACTACCATTTCACTCAGCGTGAATAAAATAATTTATAGCCTAAATTGTAGCGGCTCACTCCCCGACTCTACATACCGATTTTTATTAAATTCTCTTCAGCCGTTTTCTCGTGATGCGTGTACATACATACATACATACATACATACATACATACATACATACATACATACATACATACATACATACATACATACATACATACATACATACATACATACATACATACATACAGACAGAAATTACGGAAAAGTAAAAACTGCATTTTCTTGTTACTGTGGACATAATCGATACAGAAACACGATTCTTTTCAAATTCTGAGCAATGTACAGACAAAACTCTTATTTTATATACTGTATATAGATACATGCTAAATTGTAACATGAAGTGTTATCCTTGATTTGACGTGGTGTTTTAAACTTTCAAACGTTGATTTCTCGAAAACGTCCCTCAATCAATCAATCAATCAATCAATCAATCAATCAATCAATCAATCAATCAATCAATCAATCAATCAATCAATCAATCAATCAATCAATCAATCAATCAATCAATCAATCAATCAATCAATCAATCAATCAATCAATCAATCAATCAATCAATCAATCAATCAATCGATCGATCGATCGATCGATCGATCGATCGACCGACCGACCAACCCAACCAACCAACCAACCAACCAACCAACCAACCAACCAACCAACCAACCAACCAACCAACCAACCAACCAACCAACCAACCAACCAACCAACCAACCAACCAACCGACCGACCGACCGACCGACCGACCGACCGACCGACCGACCGACCGACCGACCGACCGACCGACCGACCGACCGACCGACCGACCGACCGACCGACCGACCGACCGACCGACCGACCGACCGACCGACCGACCGACCGACCGACCGACCGACCGACCGACCGACCGACCGACCGACCGACCAACCAACCAACCAACCAACCAACCAACCATGATCTGCATTTACGACAGTCGCCCAGGTGCCAGATTCCCTATCTGTTGTTTTCCTAGCCTTTTCATAAATCATTTCAAAGAAAGTGGAAATTTGTTGAACATCTCCCTTGGTAAGTTACTCCAATCCCTAACTCCCCTTCCTATAAACGAATATTTGCCCCAATTTCTCCCCTTGAATTCCAACATTACATTCATATTGTGATCCTTCTTACTTTTAAACCCGTCACTCAAATTTATTCGTCTGATAATGTCATACCATGCCATTTGTCCACTGACAGCTAGGAACATTCCACTTAGTCAAGCAGCTCGTCTTCTTTCTGCCAGTTCTTCCCAGCCTAAACTTTGCAACATTTTTGTAACGCTACTCTTTTGTGCTAAATCACCCAGAACAAATCGAGCTGCTTTTCTTTGGATTTTTTCCAGTTCTTGAGTCAAGTAATCCTGGTGAGGCTCTCATACACTAGAACCATACTCTAGTTGGGGGTCTTACCAGAGACATATATGCCCTCTGCTTTACATCCTTACTACAACCTCTAAACACCCTCATAACCATGTGCGGAGATCTGTATCCTTTATTTACAATCCCATTTATGTAATTACCCCAATGAAGATATTTCCTTATATTAACTCACAACCTGACTTTTAACCCTGTTTATCATCGTACCATTGCCAACTGCCCATCTCACAACATTACCGAGGTCATTTTGCAGTTGCTCACAATCTTGTAACTTATTCATTACTCTATACAGAATAACATCATCCGCAAAACGCCTTACCTCTGATTCCACTCCTTTACTAATACCATTTAGATATATAAGAAAACATAAAGGTCCAATAATACTGCCTTGAGGAATTCCCCTCTTAATTATCACAGGGTCAGATAAAGCTTCGCCTTGTCTTATTCTCTGAGATTTATTTTCTAGAAATATAGCCACCCAATCAGTCACTCTTTTGTCTAGTCCAATTGCACTCTTTTTTGCCAGTAGTCTCCCATGATCCACCCTATCAAATGCATTAGACAGGGCAATCGCGATACAGTCCATTTGACCTCCTGAATCCAAGATATCTGCTCTATCTTGCTGGAATTATACAAGTTGAGCTTCAGCGGAATAACATTTCTTAAAACCGAACTGTCTTCTATCGAACCCGTTATTAATTTCGCAAACATGCCTAATATAATCAGAAAGAATGCCTTCCTAAAGATTACATGTCAAACTTACTGGACTGCAATTTTCAGATTTATGTCGTTCACCCTTTCCTTTACACACAGGGGCTACTATAGCAACTCTCCATTCATTTGGTATAGCTCCTTCATGCAAACAATAATCAAATAAGTACTTCAGGTATTGTACAATATCCCAACCCATTGCCTTTATTATATCCCCAGAAATCTTATCAATTCCAGCCGCTTTTCTAGTTTTCAAGTTTTGTATCTTATTGTAAATGTTATTTTTATCATATGTAAATTTTAATACTTCTTTTGTATTACTCACCTCCCCTATCTGGATATTATCCTTGTAACCAACAATCTTTACGTACTGCTGACTGAATACTTCTGCCGTTTGAAGATCCTCACATACACACTCCCCTTGTTCATTAATCATTTTGGCCGATGACCTACATGTTAGGCCCCTTTAAACAACAACAACAACAACAACAACAACAAGCATTAATTATTCCTGGAATGTCCTTCTTGGAACCTGTTTCTGCCTTAAAGTACCTATATATACCCTTCCAGTTTTTTACTAAAATTTGTATGATTGCCAATTATGCTTGCCATCATGTTATCCTTAGCTGCCTTCTTAGCTAGATTCAATTTCCTACTAAGTTCCTTCAATTTCTCCTTACTTCCACAGCCATTTCTAACTCTATTTCTTTCCAGTCTGCACCTCCTTCTTAGCCTCTTTATTTCTCTGTTATAATAAGGTGTGTCTTTACCATTGCTTACCACCTTTAAAGGTACAAAGCTGTTTTTACATTCCTCAAAAATTGCTTTAAACCCGTCCCAGAGTCTGTTTACATTTTTATTTACCGTTTTCCACCGATCACAGTTACTTTTTAAAAACTGCCTCATGCCTGCTTTATCAGCCATATGCTACTGCCTAACAGTCCTACTTTTAAGACCTTCCTTTCTATCACATTTATTTTTAACTACGACGAAAACAGCTTTATGATCACTAATGCCATCTATTACTTCGGTTTCTCTACAGAGCTCATCTGGTTTGACCAGCACCATGTCCAGGATATTTTTCCCTCTAGTTGGTTCCATCACTTTCTGAATCAGCTGTCCTTCCCATATTAACTTATTTGCCATTTATTGGTCATGCTTCCTGTCGTTCACATTTCCGTCCCAATCGACATTTGGTAAATTCAGATCTCCCGCTACAATCACATTCCTTTCCATGTCGTTTCCCATGTAGCTGATTACATTAACAAACAATTCTGGATCTGTGTCAGCGCTACCATTTCCCGGTACACTTTTGTGTTGCTATTCTTACGGAGATGCGATATTTGCTTTGAAATGGATATCACCGCTCTAAGTCGTACTTGTAGTACACTTGCAGTGTTGTGACACGTTATAAAAAGAGCTGCACCTGGTTAGTCGAACTTGTCCTTGGACACTCCCGGCACTAAAATCCACACGCCATTTTATTTTTTGAAATATATTCACCGGAGAAATCTTCATTTCCTTCAAAAATTGTGTCATACTAGCCTGTTTCTTCCAGTTTCATTTTTCTCGAGCTCTTCCTTTTGTGTGGCTGTTTATTATTATTACTTTACATCCTTACATTAATTTAAAGTGATTGTTGCGACAAGGTGAAATATTAATATCTTATTCACATCCATTACATTTTGTGTTATTCGCTTTATATTTTGAAGTGATGCGAATTTTTTAAGATATAAAAGTAACAGAGTTCTTCACCAACATCAGAGATGCACCCGATTCAATCCCACACGAGGATACAGTAGTAAACAAGATTAAATCCTTCAAAAGCATCGGAGAATGGATAACATCGAACGTTAGTGAGGATCTAGCCGTGTACCAAACTGGGGAGATATTTTCATCTCTGTAAGAACATTTAGTCAAGATATCTTTCCTTTCGCCTCAGACTTCGACGCTATGAAAGGGCAGTAAGTCCTTCGGTACTGAATCATAATGGTCAAAAAGGGACAACTCAGGAATTTGGAACTGAAAGAAGGAATGATCCTGAGAAAAATCATGGGCCCCATTAAAGAGGGAGGCCAATGAACTTTACGAACATTTAGAAAGCGGAACATCAGCCACGAGGAATAGGAGACTTGTCTTCTACGGTCACACAGAGACTGACTAACACCACTTCTAGTGGGAAGGGGACAAATGTTATATGGGCGAAGCTAGTTCGAAAAGACATAGAATTTTAGAAATTGATCCCAAGTATATATTCGACAGGGATACATTTAGAACACTGATCCGACACTCTCCAGTCTCTGACAGCTGAAGTGGGGGTGAAGCGGAGTCAGGAAAGGAAAGCAAACTCACCAGAGTTAGGAACACGTGGACAAATGGGCCTCAACGAAACAAGAAGAGAAGGACAAGAAGAAGAAAGGCTAGGAGTGTTGACCGCTGTGCGCCTCCTACTTGGGGCTTTTCAAAGTTCCCACGAAGCTTTCATCGAGTTAGTGCTGTTGTCAGCCCTTACACGACAAGTTCTTACACATGATTATAAAATAAGGGGCTGACGGCGTCCAAACCGTCTTTCTGAAAGAAATGTATTAAACCAAATTGGATGCAACAACAAATCTTATTGGATATGATTTTACAATTACAATGACTATAGCCATTATTGCCCGAGCATTGAAGCGTTAGGTTCAAATGGTCCCGGGTTCGATTCGCGGCCGGGATGGGGATTTAATCGCGTTGATTATTTCGTGTGGTTCGGGAACTGGGTGTTAGTGTTTTTTCCAACACTTCCTCTTCATATGCAGACAGCACTCTACACTACCAACCGCCACAGAAACACGGAGTTGTGATTACATCCCTCAATATAGAGTTGGCGTCAGGAAGGGCATCCGGCTGTAAAACAGGGCCACATCCAGTGCACCCGCGATCTCAAAGGTATCCGAAGAAGAAGAAGAAGAAGAATGACTATAGCTATTACTGAGTAGATCATAAGACCGCGAGAGTTGGCCGTGCGCAGCTGTGAGCTTGCATCCGAGGGATAGTGGGTTCAAACCCCACTCCCGGCAGCCCTGAAGATTGTTTCCGTGGTTTCCAATTTTCTCACCAGGCAATGCTGGGGCTGGTCCATAATTAAGGCCACGGCTCCTTGCTTCCTACTCATACCCATCGTCGCCGTAAGATTTATCTGTGTCAGTTCGAAATTAAGCAAAATTTTAAAAAAAGCCACAAAGAATGAAGAGGAACGTTGATGACAGGCCGTTTTGTTCGAGAACTGAGCCCCGCGTATAGTTTCCAAAGCATTGCAATTGAAAGAGTTAATGCACATTTAGGACAAAAATATCATTTGAAATGTGTTTCAATGATAATTTGTATGGCTCTAGCTAGGGAGACCCTCCGAAGAGGGTGGGGAAACTGCTTGCTATTGCTATAGGAATGTCGGGTCTCCAACTCAGGGGAATTTCAAGTAAAAGTGCCCTCTGACCTGCCAGGTCAAGTGCACCAGCTTCTAACTGAGCTCGTGTTCAAATCTTGCTTGCATTTTGTGTTTTTTCTACCACTACACAGAGTCCCCTCTCCCAACTATTCCTTCACGAGTTGCTTTACGTCGCACAGATATGTCGTGCGGGAGGATGGGTCAGGAAGGGGCTGGGAGTGGGAAGGAAGCAGCCGTGTCCTTCATTAAAGTACAGCCGCAGCATTTACCTGGTGTGAAAATGGGAAACCACGAAAAACCAGCTGCCGATTACTGATCAGAACATACGACACACACCAGTCACTAAAGTGGGAGTGAAGTGGACTCAGGAAAGGAAAGCAAAGATGAAAGAAGCTCACTAGAGTTAGGAACCACGTGGTCCAAGGGGTCTCAACGAACTAAGAAGTAGTAACAGCTCAAAAATCGTTCCTTCAAAACTGCCGTTCTAGGCAGCTGCCTCGTCTGTCTAAGCTCAAACACCCCACTGCTTGTTGCTTGTTGAGACAAGGCACACAAGGAATGTAAAGTTAACTAGGATCCTTTCTAAAAACAGTTCATTTATCTTGAGGTTATCATAACAGAGTGAACCTCTTCTGTTAAGATGTCAGTCACTCGCTGAGGCACACATCTTAATTGTGGCGTACCTCATGGAGGAAAGAACTCGTTCGATGTTCCACGTTAAGCGAAGGTGAAAGTAGTAATGAGGAATATGAGGGACAAATAATAATTAATGCATTGTTGACTGGAGTGGCTGGGAAACTTAAAAAAATGCTTTCCCCAGCAGAACTCTTCCTCATAGCTTCATCACCATGGAGCACGCAGGAGACTTTAGTATTTGACCGTGTTCTGCAAACTTTTACAAACTTTTGACATATTTTGAACAGTTATTCATGACAAATGTTATGTGTTGCAAAAACTCCACCAAGGTTGAGGTCAGATTTAATTAGATTTGAACACCGTTGATAACAACGGTGAACAGCCAGCTGGAACCTGCCTTCACCTTGCGCTCACCACAACAAACGGCTATTTTACTTTTTACGCTGTAACCGATACATTTTCCCATAAAGCCGACGTTAATATCATAATATCCCCTGTTTAATTTCCCCTTTTGTGTGTGTTTTTGTGTGGGCGCTTTAATGACAGCCACGGTATCCCGTGTCTGTCGTAAGAGGCGGCTAACAGGGGCCCCAGTGGTTCTCAACTTGGGAGTGTTGGTTGGCAACCATGGGACCCTTTGCTGAGTCCTGGCATTGCTTCCACTTACTTGTGCCCGGCTCCTCACTTTCATCTATTCTATCCAACCTACCTTGGTCTTGTTCTTTTCCGACCCCGACGGTATTAGAGCACTCGAGCCTGGGGAGTCTTGAATTTTCACGCCCTTCGTGGCCCTTGTCTTCCTTTGGCCGATACCTTCATTTTTGAAGTGTCGGATCGCTTCCATTTTTTCTCTCTGATTAGTGTTATATAGAGGATGATTGCCCAGTTGTACCACCACCTGTTTAAGTGGTCACCTAACACAGCTGTCGGTTATAAACAGAGCCCGGGTGTTGAGGCATTGAGCTGCAGTCGCTTAAGTGCGGCCAGTATCCTGTAATCGGGAGATAGTGGGTTCGAGTCCCACTCTCGGCAGTCCTGAAGATGGTTTACCGTGCTTTCCCATTTTCACACCAGGCAAATGCCGGGGCTGTACCTTAATTAAGGCCACGGCCGCTTCCTTCCAATTGCTAGGCCTTTCCTATCCTATCGTCGCCGTAAGATATGTCTGTGTCTGTGCGACGTAAAGCAAATAGCAAAAAATAAAATAAAAAATAAAATATAGTATTTATAGATTAGAATGCGAAGCGAATAACAAGTACATACTAGCTCGGAGAACAGTTCTGCTATGAGATTTGCATGAACACTAGGGGCCCGGCCTATCAGAATCCCAAGAATTTCTGTCTCTGTTGCTATATTGTGGAAGAGCGAACTAGGCTAGACTTCCTTTAAGCTAATTTATTTTGCATTCTAACCTATTATTGTCTAAACATCTGGCCTCTAATGATCAGCGTTATAAATTTCATAACAGAATGGGATAATATGTGAATTAAAATTAGTATAAATTAAGACTTCCTTTTTTATTTTACAACACCAACACAGGTAGGTCTTATGGTGACGATGGGATAGGAATGGACTAAGAGTGGGAAGGAAGTAGCCTATCGCCTTATTTGAGGTACAATCCGAGCAAATGCCAAGTGTGAAAATGGGAAACCACGGAAAACCATATTCAGGGCTGCCGACAGTGGGGTTCGAACACACTATCTGCCGAATGCGAGCTCTAAGCTGCGCGCCCTTAACCACATGGCAAACTCAGTTGGTAGATTGAGAAATTATTCTGGCTTAAAAATGTGTATTCATCCAGTGATTTTGGAAGAAGGGTCTATAGATTTGAAATGCCGTATTTTACAGAAAATGTCCCTAATTTCACAGTTTCCGCACATGCACGACTTGTGAGCTTTTGTTAGTTTGTGAAAGTATATCTTTACAGAAATAAACGTAGAATGGAAATGTAATAGCAGAAAAGGAAAAATGATTTACTGTAACAGCAGTCTGAAGAAAGAAGACGGTGAGAAATAACATTGTCATCAGAACCAGCAAAGGTAATTGTTTGAGCAATGGACAGAGCAAGGAACTGCGTGAAAGGTGAAGAAAACTGAAAACCGAAAAACATTTCGAAACAAGACTTGGGTTGTGCATAGCAGGGAAAAGGAATTAACTTCTTCCAAGTCTGCGTAAAGAGGAAAAGGTACTAAAGAATGACTCCTTTGAAAAGAGAAGGGACAATCACATAAAATGGAATCAAATGTTAAAGGGACATTCACATGTCCAAATTGTTGCAATGAATACAAGAACACGTAGCTATCAACGTGCACGGCAGCCCTGAAGATGATTTCTCGTTATTTCCAGTTTTTACACCAGGCTCCTTGCCAAGACCTATCTGTGTCTAAATCACTTCCTATTGCTTTATGCAAAGAAGTTTAATACTCTCGTTATATTTTCATTTTAAAAATGTAGTAATATATTTTTAAATCCGTACTTGACACTAAACATCTGACATGCATACACTTGAAAACAATATCCTTAAAACTTGAATTAAATATTTTACAACAAATATCTCCAAAACGCCATATTGCTTTATAAGCCCTTTTCCAGAAATGCCCTCAATTAGGCTCGTATTCATCACGCAGTAGTTCATTGTGTTAGTATGAACATATTAGAAACGTACTTACGAGTTGGGGCTGAGCCCTCGTTTCTCACGGTCCGCGGGCTCGTGCGGGAGGGGAGCACAACGTGGACGGCAAGACACATTGCCCTGTCAATTGTTAAACAGCTTGCCGCAAAAGTGGCTACCTTCTTTTTATTCCGGACATGCTCAAAGAATCCGTTTTCAGGTCATATGACCCACCTGGGAATGTTCCGAAATTACGAAAGAATATACAGTCATTTTTTTTGTCCTTGCGGCATTTCGTATATTTTCCGGTTTCTCTGTAATCGCACAACCTTGGGTAGTGCTATTTGAGGATCTACCAGCCTCCAGGCTGAAGACTTAACAATCCACGTTCATCGGATATCAGTTGATGTAAAGTAAGGAAGATGGCAAGCAGTGTTCCTGTGTGAGAATCATTTCCTTTCTAATTTTGTTCCGTCTGTTAATCAAGAGCCAGCCAGCATCCTCGAGGAGCTCCACTATTGATAGTATTCGTCGTGCAGTCTCGTCTTTACGATGTTAGTGGATCAACATTTACCAGCTGAAGGAAGCAGCTCTATTTTAAGAAGCTCATTGTGACTCATGGCGATTACTAGACCCTGGGTTTTTAGGCAGTAACAGGTTATTAGGAAGTGTTGACTAGCCCGTCCTTCTGTAATGTGGCGAGAGTGCTGATGGGTTCCAGTCTCACTGTGGGTTAGCCCAGAAGATGGTTTTCCATGGTTTCCCATTTTCATACCAGACAAAAGCTGGGACTCTATCTTAATTAAGGCCACGAGCGCTTCCTTCCCGCTCCTAGACCTTTTCTATTCCGTTATCGGCATAGGACCTATCTCTGCCGCTGCTACGTAGAACAAATTCTATATATATCTTCTTAGCCAGTCAGTAATTCCGAGGTTATGGCATCAATTCAAGGTGCCTTGTTCCTAATCAGATCTCTCAAATCTTCTGTCAACTTCTTACCTCAAAACTGGGTCTCCCATTTCATCAGCATTGGCAACCTCTTCTTGTACCAGAACATCATCATGTACTTCTTTTCCTTGATACAACTGTTGAATATATTTCTGCCATGTGTTCTTTCCCTAGTACAAAGACGTCATCAATAGGATGAATAACGTCTGGGCCAATTGATGAGCAGTAACAGGGTGTTCTGTATAATAACATGACAAGCCAAGAAGTGCATATTGTGTAAAACACTACAGCACCGTGGTGTCCACGGACTACAGGTTGGAGGAGCCACAGGTCCACACTGAACGTACAGTAGTTAATCAGAAGGTGGAGAGAATCTCAGAAACCATGGAAAAGAGGAGCCTGACGTTTGTACAGAATGAAAGGAAACAGACTTAACAAACAGGTATTTGACAACTTCTGGTGAAAGAAAACCACTACAGCATGGATTTAGGAAACGAAGAAAGTTATGGGAAGTGAAACATCTCAGAAGTGCTAATGTTAGACATAAATTTAGGAACCGAGTGAAATATTTGTAAGGGTTTCGTGTCGAAGGAAGAACTAAGAAGACTGGAAGGGTCTAGCAACGGAAGGAGCCAGGAGTAATGGTTACAGAATAAACGCGAAACAAAGAAAAATACATTAAGTTGTAGCGCGATCCTAAACGGTCTATTCACTTGTGCAAATAATTAAAAATAAAAGTGGAAAACATATTCTGTAGCTCTGCTGAATTTTCCTTCACGCTATGGGTGTGTCAGTATAAAATTGTGTGCTGGTTCCCGTAGTTCTTATGTACCACAGGAAATCTGTTGAAATTCCAGGCCTAAATTACAATATATTTTATGTGGAAAGACCAATTTCAAGTAATTTATTAAGAGCTCTCTTGTATTACAACATTATAGTGTTTTTTAGCACGTAAATGATACGTAATTTGTTTCACAAGGAATGAGATCATAATTTGCAAATGTAAGACTAAAATATGCAAAAACGGTGCAACCTGAATAAGGGAATGTTGTTCAGACTATTAAAATATCTTCCCCTAGTTTTTGCTATCATTTGTTAACCTTGCAGCGCGCCTTTCACTGTACGTGCCATCCGTCATTGCGAGCTGTAGTGAACTTCTACCCACTTTTATTGAACTTTTTCTTTAAAAATGCATTTTCGAAGGGGCACAACGCCTGAAAAAATATACTAAATATACAGGTGGGGACAGGTAAGGGACTGTTTGGTGACAACGCGACACCAGCAAAAGAGCGGCTTATCCGTAGACACTCGACCGTTTCCGATGTGCTTTAGAGCCGGGCTTGTGTGCCCCGTGTTCAAATCCCGATGATTACTTTGTTTCATTTATCTACATTGACGATTACTTCGCAAATGTTCCTCGTGGACGCAAGGGCGTTACGTTATTGGATGTCACAATAAGTGTACTGTATTTTTTCAGGAATTGCAATGTTTCGTAAGTTAACGCTTCAGGGAGATACGGTGCATTTCTTTGGATGATAACGAACGTAGAAATTTCTCACACCACGAGCATCGCAGGTTTGCCACAGTTACAACTCTGGGTGGAAACATCTCACGTGTTGGCTAAAGTTTGCGACAAACAACGCATAGCGGATTATTTTTCGAAAAAGAAAACTGGCGCTTGCAATTGATTATGAATCAGTGTGTGCGTCGCGTCATGAGTCTCGTAGAACAATTTACCGGACAGAGGGAAAAGGACAAGGATAGTTCAAAATACATTGAACGAAACTATTCGTGTAGGACAGAAGTAATTCACTGGGATTTGAAAGCCACCGCGGCACGTCATTGGTCGAGAGTTACAATCATCATCATCATTGTCGCTGCAACTCAACTTCATCCTCAGAAGCAGGTTCTTGAAGTAAGACACTCTGGGTCGTCCTCTTCCTCTTTTTCCAGCAATTTGTCCTTCAATGATATTACAAAGGAACTCCTCATGCCGCAGAATGTGACCAATACATTTTATTTTCCGTTTTTCAATTTCAGTTATCTGATTCCGTTCTTCTCTTATCCCTCTGAGGACTTCGGTATTGCTCTTCATTTCAGTCTGCATTCTTCTGCAGATCCACATTTCAATTGCCTCTTGCATTCCCAACGTCCAGCTTTCGCAACCATACAGAAGCACGCTCCATACAAAGCCTTCCGAGTTTGAATATCTATATGTTTGTTGGCCAGCAGATGCTCTCTTTGCTATGGCTATCCTCTTCGTAACTTCTGATTATCACTCGTGATCAGGTTCCTTGGTAGCAAAACTGTTTCATTTGTTCTATTTTATCAGGGCCAATTTTGAAGTGTGTTATAGGTGTTTTCTTGTCTTTACATATTGTCATGGTTTTTGTTTTCCTTGTATTAATGTTGAGGCTCCATTTGCCTAAAGTTTCTGCTAATATGTTCATCATTCTCTGCATACTTTTATCTGTTTCTGCTAGTATGGCAATATCATCAGCAAATCTTATAGATTGTACTTGTTTGCCATTAATTTTGATCCCGTTGTTTTCTCTTTCATGACTGCGATGAAGAGATAAGGAGACAGTGGTCATCCTTGCCTAACTCCTCTTCTTATTTTGGCATTTTCTTCGTCCCACTGATTTCTAAACCAGGTTTCTGCATTCTGTTTAAATTTAGTATGAGGCGTCTATCCTTCCAATCAATTCCTGCTTTTTTTTTGGTAAGGAAAAGTTGTTCCCAGTCTACTCGATCAAAAGGTTTCTCTAAGTCGACAAAGGTCACGTATACTTTCCTATTATTCTCAGTACTTCTCTCCGGAATTAAACGTAATGCCACAATTGCTTCCCTACTACCCCTCCCTGATCGAAATAGTGTTCTAACTTCCATTTAATTCTATTCTATTTTTGAAGCATGAGACAGAAGAGTGACAGTCCGTGGCTTTCCTCTTTTTTGGTATTGCAACAGTTCTGGTTTTACTGTGCTATTCTCATAGCAATCTGACACCAGCCGAAAGAGGTAACGTTTTATATCGTCACCCAAGTGTTTCAGAAGTTCTGCTGGAATGTTATCTGGACCGGGAGCTTTCTTTTCCTGGAGACTGTGTAGTGCTGCATTAAACTCTGAAGATGTGATTGAGGGACCCTTTCTGCATTCGTCTATCTCGTGTTCTTTTTCAATGTAGCTGGTTGTATTATTTACATCGTTTCCTTGGTACAGGTCTTCAATGTATTCTTTCCAACGTTCACAGATTTCTTCGGTGTTGAACAGGAGGTTTCTCATTTTATCTCTGACTACGGAGCTTCTGGTTTTTGGTTTGTGTTGTAGGGTTCTAATGCGAGTACTTATTTACTCAAATGGCTCTTAGGTTTCGAGTCATATTTTTGCCGAATTTCGGAATGAGTAACGTAAACTTATAACTTTAGTCACCTGTGCGTACAAAATGACGTAATTGCCTTCTTTCCGTGGTCAAAAGCGCACGGAGAATGACACTTTACCGTACTGTAGTTACTGTAGCACTGTTTAATTATAAGTCGTCCACTTCACAACAATTAATTAAAACTACCAGGACTGCATTTTAACGACACGCCATCTTTCAAATGATACACCATCACATTGCTAACATCCTGGCCATTGCTTCTGATTACAGAACTGGGGTACTTCCCACCTGTCGTAAGAGGCGACTAAAAGGGGCCCTGACTTCGGAGCGTGGGTTGGCAGAGTCCTGGTATTGCTTCCACTTCCTTGTGCCAAGCTCCTCTATCCTATCCGACCTCCCTTGGTCAACTCTTGTTCTTTTCCGACCTCGACGTCATTAGGGCACAATGAGTCTTTCATTTTCACCTCCTTCGTGGCGCTAACCGATACCTTCATTTCTAAAGTGACGGGTCCCTTCTGTTTATTTCTCTCTGATTAGTGTTGACAGAGGTTGGCTGCCCAGTTTTACTTCCTCTTAACACAATAATCACCACCACCACTTACAGAACTGCATATTTATTAAGTAACCTTTTCGTCAAATTGTACATTTTTTAACTTACGTTATTTCTTCAGTTTTTCCGTCACCATTTTATCATTTTCAGAAATTCTTTCAATTATTTTTAAAGCTATTTTTTTTCTTGCCTTACTGTTTAATATTTTTATTCATTTACTTTGGGTAATTGGTATACCTGAATAATTAACCAAGCTTTCAATAACCTAGAATACTCAAACATGAAAATGTTCAATACTCAGTTCGAAAACCAGTGGAATTCCACATCCCTAGAGTATAGCGAGGCTTCAATAAGAAGTGCCTCAGGACCGGTACATAAGCGTGCTATTCGTGCGTGGT
Organism: Anabrus simplex; assembly: GCF_040414725.1. Classification (NCBI taxonomy): domain Eukaryota; kingdom Metazoa; phylum Arthropoda; class Insecta; order Orthoptera; family Tettigoniidae; genus Anabrus; species Anabrus simplex. Next base: position 67,970,150 of record NC_090277.1, read on the forward strand.
TCAGAGTTGCAAATATAAAGCGATATTAAATAAATGAAATGGCGTACGGCTTTTTTCTTAGTGCCGGGAGTGTCCGAGGACATGTTCAGCTCACCAGGTGCAGGTCTTTTGACTTGACTCCCGTAGGCGACCTGCGTGTCGTGATGAGGATGAAATGATAAAGACAACACATACACGCAGCCCCGTGCCAGAGAAATTAACCAATGACGGTTAAAATTCCCGACCCTGCCGGGAGCCGGACAGCGATATCTCGCAGCACGGTCAGTGACCAAGTGATCACCTTTCATTCGAGAGGTAGTGCGTTCGGAGCCCAATGCCCGCAGCCCTGAAGATGGTTTTCTGTGGTTTCCCATTTTCATAGCAGGCAAATGCTACTAGTCCTCTCCCAGTGGCCGATGCAGGGAGGGGCTAGGGGGGCGGGTTAGTCCTGGTTAAATTTAAATTTTGCAAAGTTAATTTGTTTAGTTAAACTATACGTAACAGCTTTTTCATTCTACATTAAATACGTAGGCCGTGTTATCGAAGTTAGCTAGTAGTATAGTGACTATAGGATTATAAGAAAGGAGAAAAAAGGCCAAAAATTTGCATATATTAGTTCTATGTAATGGAGATTGATTTCCCAATATTAGCCTAATTGCTACAAATGTTTGCCACTCTGCCAGTCCCAACAGCCTCTACAGACAAAAGTTTCTCGGCCCTACGTAAGATAAAAACCTACAACGAGAGAGAACCAGCTACGGCCTTGCATTAGCAAACGTCCATAAGGAAAGGGCAATATATGTTGAATTTCTCCTCAAGTCAAAACCACGAAGGCTGGATGGATATTTGTAACTGGTCAAATGTTGATGATGTGAACTGCTAATACGTAACTGTGCTTAATAAAGTTGATGTACCGTAGTATTTGAAATATTATGTAATGGAATTTTGTAGTGAAATAAATGTAAAATTACCTTAACGAGCCTTGACTATACTATAACAGTTTCCTTAAAATACATTTGGGAAATTTCATCACTACTGAACTAAAATATCCCGATTACTCGTTGCTTTTGCTTTGTGGTATCTTTTTTAAGTTAGCCCATCCCTTTAGGGAATCCTGCATCAGCCATTGCCCTCTCTCCTGCTATTGCCACCATATCTGTGTCGGTGCGACGTAAAATAAATAAATAAATAAATAAATAAATAAATAAATAAATAAATAAATAAATAAATAAATAAATAAATAAATAAATAAATAAATAAATAATTTATCATTCAGCAAAAAGTAGGTTGCAACAAATCCAGAATATCAGTGGATAATGACGGCATACTGATGCTTAGTTATTTTGCTTGTAAGAACTGCATTTTATAAAAAACTGAAATATTATTCTCTCAGGTGTTTCTGTATTATTATTATTATTATTATTATTATTATTATTATTATTATTATTATTATTATTATTATTATTATTATTCACGGAATCCCTTTCAGTCATGCTGTCGATGTCTGTGAAAGCATGCGGAGGACATTGTGAGGCCACAACAGCATACGGGAGGAAGAGAAGAGAATAAGTTAAGTCTGAACGGTTTGACCGGTACCTTGGCCTGGATCAGCCCAGCGGAAGAGGGACTGTCATTTACAGACCTAATAATTACGTGTATCGTGACCTGAAGAACGCACTTCCTGTCCGTCCATCACTGCATTGCATCACTGATCCCGGAACACGAGAGTTATCTTCAATTTCAACCTGTCATTAGGAACTTTTGTTCTCAATCACGTCTTTACCGTGGGAGTTGAGACGTACTCCACACAGAACTCTATGAGGGAGGTATAGGTATTCATCTTCTATGTGTCATTTACAGTCTCTTGGACATTGGCGACACGGTACAATCCTTTAATATTGCTAAGATGTTCGCCTTCTGTCTCCTTTTACTTTGCCCTTCGAAACAAGCTGCGAAATGTTGTATTTCTCGCCACGAAGTTTATGGTCTTTTGATAGTAAACCGCTACTAAACCTGCAAGGCCAATATTCAAAATGTGCATGTGGAGAGATGCAGATGGCACAAGCTGTCATTTACAAGTCAGTGGTAACGGAATGACATAAGCACTCGGTGTGTCTTGAACGAGTGCTCTAACTGTTAGTTCTCGTAGTTCATCAGGTGCGCCTTTAAGCAAGGGTTAATCCCCCCAAAGTCAAACCTGTCTGGGGTTCATCAGATAGCCGTTTAAACATGGGGCAATCCCACCAATGTCATATCTACGTGGTTTTTATCAGATAAGCTTTTAAACAAAGAGTAATCCCATCAAAGTCAAACCTATGTGGGGTTTATCAGGTACCCCTTTAAACAAGGACTGGTCTAGTTTTACAGTAGGATGCCCTTGTGGACATCAATCCAACCTAAGAGATGTATTGTTCTATTACATATTTCTGTAGTGGTTAGTAGAGTGCCGTGTAAATGAAGACGTATGTATTAAGAAAACATACACAATTTCAGTCATTGAGCCACGGCAATTAATTAGAAACGGTTTAAATCCTCGGCACGGGAGGAAGTAGAACCCAGAGTTCCCTGGTGGAAGGCCGCTACGTTCAGCATGATCCAACTAACTAACTAACTGACTGACTGACTGATTGACTGACTGACTGATATCATTATAGACCGGTGTGCCTTTCAGCGTTCGGTCTGCAAGCCCCTGTGAATACACTAAATGTTATCACAATGCTCTATCTGCAACTAATGCTGTGGCCTCAATTACTTCTATACCTCTTATCTTTACATCATTAGAAACTGAGTCTAACCATCGTCGTCTTGGTCTCCCTCTACTTCTCTTACCCTCCGTAACAGAGTCCATTTTTCCTAGGTTCCCTATCCTCCTCCCTAAATAAATAAATGAATAAACAAATACATCCATACATAAATAAGTACGGAAAGAAAGAAAGAAAGAAAGAAAGAAAGAAAGAAAGAAAGAAAGAAAGAAAGAAAGAATATTCACGTAATGTGGATAGATAACAGCAGACTTAAAAAAATCAGCTATGTTTACAGGAGGGAGAATGGCAACCACAAGATCCAAGGAAGAGAGGAAATATGTCAGAGATAAGGACAACAGAGAAAAGAACATTTACAAGGGTTTCCAGCAGAATAAGAAGGAGAAGAGAAAGAAAGTAACATCCGACGAAACGAGAAGTGGACACAGCAGTGTGAAAGAATAAAGAACTATTGGAAAACAAGAAAAGGAACATGAATATAAATTCATAGGATCACTTTTCGCGTTCCTTGGATGGCCAAATCAGATAAACACAAGAAAATACATAAATATTGTACAAGATCCTGGTATCTGAAATACAACAAGACAGGTGGCATGATCTGACGTGAACTGGATGGACCGGTAGGATCACAACTTGTCCGACCTGAACTGATAAAGCAGGTCTTCAGGACTGGTGAGAAAGTAAAGTTCATCTCGCAAACGATCTCTCCTTTCGACGTACAATACATCTAGCGTTTCTTTCTAGAACTGGAACCCCGTGTCCTCCTGCACAAAAAATAAAAACATGAAGTAGATGTATGCACATTTCTCCGCTACAATCGTGGATATGTTTTGGTTGTTACCATCTCAGTAGCCCTTCACGACATGGAGGGGGTACAGATAATGCGTCCTTTCGCTCCACAAAAAGGGGAGTTTAAATAAATCGGAAAGAAATATATAGATCCACAATCTAACTCCAACAATATGGGTGAACCCAAGATATGCGTAAGAAAGCCTACAGTATAGTCGTAATATTGGAAGAAGTGTTCTGACAGGTAGCGCAGGCCCGTCCGGTTGCCACAGTGGTGTGGTCTGATCGAACTCGAGAGCGCACTCCAGTAGCTGTCAGGGCGCTTCCTGTCTAGCATATGGAGACAAAATACACAGGAAGTTGCTGAAGTTCCGAAAAGAGTTTCATTTTTCAGCAAATAGTAATAATATATTGGTGACATCAAATGGCATGAACCACACCAGACGAGGGAGAGCTTCAGATCCAAAATTCATAAACGGTAATTTGTCCTAGAGGAAGAACTGAAGAAAATGACCGGAAAACCTGCAACCAAGGAGAAAAACGAAGACCGCAGCAAAAGAACGAACGGGAGATGGGCACAAAGGAATGTGAACAAACGCTCTAAGTAAGTCTTCACTGAGTTTAGCCGCAATTGATGGTAGTGCATGTACACATATCCCGAATCTGTTTCAGTCCACGACGAAAGATGCAAAATGGCATGATTAATAATAATAGTTGTCCGAACATGAGGAATGAGTCCCCTCTGTTTTTAAGGCTTTGCATAGAACAGGTGGTAATGGAAATCACAATCCAAGGAGAGGAAAGCAGATTTGTCGATGATCTTGTTATCTGATATGAGTCTGCAGAAAAACTGGGGAAATTGCTGAATGATAGGTCTTGGAAAAGGAGTAAACTGGAGAGCTGCCGAATGAAATCAGCTCTTGTAGAAAACATTAGGTTAGGAAATGAAGTAAAGAGGATAAAAATGCAGACCAACAAAAGCAATCAAGGCTTCCTTAAGAAAATAAATTTGCTCACTTCCAAAATTCATACAGGAATTAGAAAGATGCTTTTGAAGATTTTCTGCTGGAACGAGGCATTGTATAGTAGTGGAAGATGGTTAATAACTAGCTCAGAAAGAAAGAGAATATAAGCTTTTAAATGTTCCTAAGTATCTAGGTGTTAATGTAAGGAAAGATCTTCAATGCGGTAAAATGGGTTGTAATTAAAGGGCACAGATCTCTGCACATGCTTATGAGGGTGTTTTAGGGTTGTGGTAAGGATGTAAAGGAGAGGGCATATAAGTCTAGGATAAGTATTCAACTAGGATATGGTTCCAATGTATGAGACCCTCACCAGGATTACTTGCTGAGAACTGGAAAAAATCCAAAGAAAACCAGTTCGATTTATTGTGGGAGATTCCGACAAAAGAATACCGTTGCAAAAATGTTGGGAATTCCGGGCTGGGAAGACTTCGGAGAAAGAAGACGAGCTGCTCGATTAAGTGGTATGTTCCGAGCTGTCAGTGGAGAGATGGCGTGGAATGACATTAGTAGACGAATAAGTTTGAGTGGTGTCTTTAAAAGTAGGAAAGATCACAATATGAAGATAACATTGGAATTCAAGAGGAAAAATTGGGGCAAATATTCGTTTATAGGAAGGGGAGTTAGGGATTGGAATAATTTGCCAACCGGGATGTTCAATAAATTTCCAATTTCTTTTAAATTATTTGAGAAAAGACTAGGAAAACAAGAGATATGGAATCTGCCACCTGGGCTACTGCCCGTAATGGTTGATTATATGGTGTTACAGAAGAAGGCTGAAGGTGAGATGGGTAGATCGAATCACGAATGGTGCGATACTGAGAGGAGAATGTGTGGAGAAGATGGGATAGGACACCCATGTCTTGTTCAGTTAGGGAAGTGAAGGTAGTGTATTAGAGTAGATGTGGAGTGAAGTAGTTACGATTGCCATGGAGGGCTGCATCAAAGGAGTCTATTCACTGATCACTCGACCAACTACAGTAATCTGTAAACGATCCGTGTAACATTTAGTATTTTCTGGAAATATGACCTGAATTCCACACCAAGTAGTAGGGTTTCGTAAATAGGACTTGTCTTCACAGCAAGAGGTGTCAATAAATCCCCGCTAACTCGATGTAGGTGGTATTGTTAATTTCCAATTTGTTCTAGAGTTAACGAGGGCGATGTCTGTTGAGTAACGGTGTGAAGTAACTCTGTTCCTTAATGTTGAGAAACACGCGAAGCGCGACGACCCAGAGTCAGCCTTCCTCAATTGCAGCGGATACTGTGTGGTGCAGTTTTTCGATCACGTTCTCATTACGAGAGCAAATATGAGCCTCAGTGCTATGATTATCCTGGCTTTCATTAAAGCTCTTCACTTGATTAAATTAAGACACGTGTAATGAGTTTCCTTTCTCGTAGTAATCTGCATGTGCTATTTAGATAACACATATTATAACTCCGGGTAGCGCAACTTAAGGCTTAAAATTTGAAAGCGATCTTCCCACCCTAACTTTCAATTTCTGTGGCGAGAAATTTCCATTTCGGCATAACATATATCTGTGTCTGTGCGACGTGAAGCAAATAGCATTATTATACAAATAAAAACAATTTTTGTTAAAAAGCTGACCTAGGTCCATCACCAACTTTTTCAGAAATCCGGAAAAAAGGAGAGGTAGCCGAAACATGGTAGTTGAAGGTGATTTTTTATCTATCTGGTTGACAATTATGTATCATATTTTTATTTACCAAAACGGATTTAAATTCAATTAAAAGCATTGAATTAGCTTGTATATAAGTAGTATAAGTGGATGGTTCTGGAACCTCCTCCTCCTCCTCCACCTCCTCATTGCAGGGGTTCGGCCGCCTCCCCCTCCGCCGGCTCTCGGGAGAGGCCCCCTCCTCATTGCTATGCTGGCTAAGACTGCATACTTAACCTCACATCCACCATCTTGGTGGGGCTTAACCTTACTTTTTACACGCAAGACAGCAAGCCTAACCTCATAGAGGAGCCTAACCTCAGTTTTACGGATGCCCTTCCCGACGCTATCTTGAGTAGTAAGGCAATGGCTATTGCGAGACGTTATTTTGAGTAGTAGGGCAATGGAGATTAGCATAAGAGAGCACACCTATCTGCATGGAGGAGCCTAGCCTGAGTTTTACGGCCAGATGCCCTTCCCGACGCCAATTGCACAAGATGGCGGCTATACACAGATCCTTATGAGACACCTTAAGGGCGCTTGCGCAATATTTGCTGCTGCTCTTAGGGGACACCCTAGGGGTGCTTGCGCAAGATGGTGGCTATATACAGCTCCTTATGAGACGGCCTAGGGACGCTTGCGCAAGATGGTGGCTATACGCAGGCTCTTATGAAGAAAGCTAGCTTAGAGGCTACTGCACAAGATGGCGGCTGCTGTTATGAAGATCCTTATGCATGCGGTGGAGAGCAATTTGAAATTCCAGGTGCTTTTGTTTTGTAAACAAAGGCACGTGCTTTTTGACAGCGGCCATCTTTAATCAACGGAACATCGTGCTGCCATCTTTAGCTACTACCTTAGGTACGTGGTAGCGGGCAATTTGAAAAATTCCACGTGCTTTCTTGACAGCGGCCATCTTTAATCAACAGAGCATCGTGCTGCCATCTTTAGGTACTACCTTTGAAATGTGGAGGCGGGAAATTTGAAAAATTCTACGTGCTTTTTTGACAGCTGTCAGCCGCCATCTTTAACCACATTGCTCATAACTTACTATCTTGACGGAAGTAAAACTTTATAGCGTGGAAATTAGCCACGCTGTAAGCAAGCAAGCTGCCCTTCTTACGATCATGCAAGCTGCCCTTCTCAACATACTATTATCTTAGTTTTTTGAACCAAATGCTGTTAGAGATGCCGGCTATGGGTGATTGCACAAGATGGTGGCGACGGCCTAGGGGGCGACTGCGCAAGATGGCGGCTATACACAGGCTTTTATGGAGAAAGTTAGCTTAGAGGCTACAGCATAAGATGGCGTCTGTACATAGGCTGTTATGGCCTTCTCCTCTTCCTCCTCTGTTAAGGCATATCTCTATCGAACAAGTTTAAACATGGATCGCGAAGGCTAGAGTAAGCACGTGTTTTTAACCTGCAGCGATGGCGTCATCATAGTTGTGCATGTTTAGACTTGATCGTTGACTGAAAGCTGTAGTCTTCGAGATACAGTGATAGAGAGTAGAGCGCAAACATGACGAGAACATTAATAGTTAATGTACAAGGCTTTAAAGTAAACGGCAACACATTTGTGTTTAAAGAGGTACAGTGCGTTGTGGGCACCAAAACTTGTTAGTTTAGTCCACCTTTCCCTTACTTTTTGCAAACAGATAAAAAGCAGACTAATGGATCGAAAAATAATTAGGTTTGCAGTGGGAAGAAAAAGGATTACCTTGTCCTTTTCTATCTTTAATGATGAACGCGAATTTGTCAAGAGCAGATCTTGTTTTTTTCTTTAAGGATTGTGAAAAGAAGGAATGGTTGCGTGAGTATCTACCATCATCGTGTGAAATTATCGACATGCATGAATTAGGGTGTCCATCATTTTGAAAGAAACATTTGTAGAGTAAAGACATCATGTCACACTAAGTATAACGCAGTTGAGAAGGCAATCGTAAAGTTTTATACATGTTCTTGAGTATGGTCCCGCATGGACATGAACAATTCAGTATGTTTTCACATTTTCTTAAACGAATTATTTTAATATTTTGTATTTAAAAACTAATTGTGATCATCCGTGACTGGGGGAGAAGGGTACTCTATTCCTGAAACAAGCGAGCCGTCCTGATCGTATTGCAGGGATTTTACAACTCGCACATGCATCTAGCGGGATTCGAATCATGGTCCCCTTATGAGACGCCACCCAGCTAATACAACCTTTCTCGCTTTCTGTCAATTCCCACTACACCTCTTAGTATTCCTTGATCAAGGTACATGCCTCTAAGGAACTGGAATTCCCTTCTAGTAGCCGCACAGTATTTCCACAAAACTGACTAATATAGAGGATAGCGTCTTAAATTATACACAGTTAACTGTGACTACATTGTAAAGGATACACATTTGTGTAATATATAGTTATCGGACATAAATTTTATATGCTGATTTGACGAGATTAGTTATTTTCAAGTTGGCCTTCACCCATCAATATTCATGCTCATTTGTCTACTGACATTCCTGAATGGGTAATGAGGTTCGCTCTTGAGCCCATTTGTACTCGTAAATGGATTCCCTGAACATGCCAAAAATAAAGCAAAATCTATGCAGATGACATTGCAATCTGCAGGCTCTTTTGAAGAGGAAACAGCATTTACAGAGAAGACATGGCATCCAACATAAAACGGATGCCCAAGAAGGCGCGATTATTTACAATCGAGGGTACCGAGTCACCAAGTTTGAGCAGTAGTGACACCTCGGCAACACAGTTCATTCATAAGGAAACGCTGAGCACAACATTCAACGCCATCGGAGGCAAAGCGTGAGTTCAAGCCGAAGGGATGTACAATTCTATTAAACCAATTTCTACGCAAATGATATTATAATTATTGTAGTAAAAATTAATATTACTCGTGCGTGGGGGCGGTAAAGTAACACTCACGGTATCTCCTGCCTGTCGTAAGAGGCGACTAAAAGGGGACCGATGAGCTCTGAACTTTGGAGCGTGTGTTGGCGACTACGGGGCTCTTAGCGGAGTCCTGGAATTATCTCCACTTACTTATGTCAAGTTCTTCACTTTCATCTGTCGTATCTGACCACCCTGCGTCCGACCCCGACTGTATGATGAGGCCTGGTTTGGACGCTACTTTCATCTTTCCCTTCCAGTTTTCTTTCTGATTAGTGTTATGTGGAGGATGGTTGCCAGTCGTAATTCCTCTTAAAACAACAATAATCACCGCCACTAATTAGTTTTATATAATTTGAATGTTATAATTATTAATATAAGTTATTCTTTTAAATTTATAGATACAGTCTTCAGAACTTACCAAATTGTTTTATACGTTAAACCCAGTCGCTCTGACTACATACATTCCTGAGTGGGTAATGGAAGGAGTACACCAAGGCTCGGCCTTTAGCCCCCTTCTATTCTGTTTCTACTCGTAGATGAACTTCCTGAAGATGCAAAATATAAAGCAAATTCTATATAGATAACATTGCTATCTGTAGAGACGATGGCACCTTAAAAGTCTGAAGGCAAGTTTCTCTTCATGGTTTTTAATATTTCTTTCACAGTGGACAAAACAGTGAGACCAGGCAATCGGCTTTCACTACTAGACTTTGTGCATATGTTCTGATACTTTTCAGAGTAGAAAACCATAATTTTTCACATCCAGTGTTCATATAGCCTTGCATTGAAGTGGCGGTTGAATCCTTTCTTATTACTACATAAGAAATGTGCTAATTTAGGTTAAGAATTTTTTGCTATTGGCTTTACGTCGCAACGACACAGATAGGTCTTATGGCGACGATGGGACAGGAAAGGGCTAGGACTGGGAAGGAAGCGGCCGTGGCCTAAATTGACGTACGGCCCCAGCATTTCCCTGGTGTGAAAATAGGAAACCACGGAAAACTATCTTTAGGGCTGCCGATAGTGGGCTTTGAACCCATCGAGCTATCGAGCTCGGTAGGCTCTAATTTATCTGGAGAATAAGTATAATTTGGTTTTTATAAAAAATTAAAATTCAGAAAGGTTTCGATTTAAGTAAAGAATATCACACTGACACATTTCGTTGCGGTCACCCATGATCACAATGCTGAATAAAACGAATACAGTTTCACACTGCAAGATTGTGAAAGGAGTATGAGTATGGGAATTCAGAAGGCATGAAACCAAATAAACCGATCAATTGTTGCTGCATACGAAGCAGTCACGCTGTGTGGAAACTTATCGCGTACTAGCCGAGACCTTGACATTACCCAGCGAGCTATATAGGTCAGGAGACTATTGCGTCATCCACTCGCTCAGACCCGGCTCGGGGAATAACCGACAACTCGACTGAGGCTCGTACTGTATCAGGTAAGATTATCCCATGGTTAAGTGTAAGAGAGGGCCTATCTATCTATCTATCTATCTATCTATCTATCTATCTATCTATCTATCTATCTATCTATCTATCTATCTATCTATCTATCTATCTATCTATCTATCTATCTATCTATCTATCTATCAGAGTTTAGTTATAAAAATCGGGTTTTAAATATCCTTCAATTCTGAGATAGAATTAATTGTTTGTTCATTATCTAGAGGGACCGATGGCCCCTTTAGAAACAAGCATCATCATAATCATAATCATCATCATCATCATCATCATCATCATCATCATTATCTAGAAATGTGAAAACGAAGGACGCTTTACCCGACAGTTTAATAAGCAGAATTTTATCGGGCGGTTATGTTTAGTGTAAATTGTTTCAGAAACCTGCATGTTATAAAGTATCTACAATCAGTACACTTTTAACCGACGTTTTATTAAGCCGAGCTTTTTTCCCGACGGTTGTTTTTTCAAAATATGTTTTTTAATGTTGCTATTTTGAACGAGTATCAACTGCTGCTTCAATATCTAAAATATTCAGAATGAGGCCAGAGCTTTGTTACCCCGAGTATTATCGGCGTTAATTTTTAGAATATGGTTGTTAAGGATTTGAAATCCCGCACTTCAGGTTGGTCTTGGCTGCTGTGGCAGTGTCAGTTTTAGCCGACACTATAATGAGACACGTTTTAACCGACAGTTGTTTGAACAGAATCTACTTGTTAGTGTATAATGAGGCGAACATCTCAAATATTAGAAGTTAAGAGCACGACTTATCGTAATTGAAACCCAATCAAACAATTTCTCAATAATGATTTAATTATGAATGGATTCTCAGTAAGGTCATTATGACTAACATTGACCCTTGAAAGTTGTTTTTATCTTCACGAACGGGAGGTTCTATCGTGGAGTATGTTGTGGAAATCTCCAATTAGACATCGTGATGCCAGTGATAGATAGAGGGGTTCTTATCTAGGACAAGATCACTGCAATTGCAGCTTTCTTCCATTGGCAGAGAGAAATCGAACGGAATGAACTCAAGACACCTATGAACAGTCTTAATATAAAGGAAATAATTAGTCACTGTAGAGCAGAATTACCTAATGTTTCTTCTTCTTCTTCTTGTTCTGACGCGCTGATGTTGATTAGTCTCCTACATTCATTTCTGTTGAACACTAGGTCCTCCTTCAACTCCAGTTATTTAAGGTCCTAGGTGAAAGATCCTCTCCATCTCCTACCTCTTATTCTGTTCCCAGGAGCAGACTTCTTCCCTCTTGTTGTCCTCATGATGTGGCCGGCCTATCTTAGTATTGACTGCTGGACCTTGTCGTTAGAGACGTTGACCTTTACGCAGTCACGTATAGTTTAATTTCTGTTACCTCCTGCTTTATTACAGAAGATTTTGTCATTCACTCTGTTTCTAAACCACACGTTAAGGCAGGATGAATCACAGTTGTACTTACGGAACTGTTTCCTAGACTTATCTAATATTAGTCCGATCATTCATTAGAGGTGACGGATTTTCACAATAGCGATAAATGTAATGTCTCACCAAATCCTGTAAAAGTAGGCGTATTTGACGTCTGAAAGGCAATTAAGAATATCATCGAGGTTACTTAATTATCCGTAAAGTGCAAAATTGAGCACATGTTAATGTTTGTTTTCCCGAAAAAGAAGGGCAAAATTACGGTTCATTTCATTCTGTAAGGTTTCCACGTTCATCTCGTATTCAGTCATTTCCGCTTCTCTGTACGGCTGACTTGAAGCAAATATGAACGATGTAACAAGAAACAGCCTCCCTTACTGAAATTTGCTACGGTTGGGGAAAATAAGGAGAAGTGGGCTGGACCAATGAGATATGGTTAGAGATTCCACCTTGTAGAATGTTACCCTCCGCTCATTTTTTGGGGGGAGTGTACATTACTAGTCAAGCAATATCCGGACTTTTCATACCAGGGACATTCCGTACTTGATTTTCCTGGACATCTCCTACCTACGCAAGGATTTTCCCGTAATCCCTAAATATTTAAGCCACACGGTGTCAAATGATTAATAAAAAATGCATGATGGAAATTCCTTCCCTACTCAGCTAACTCTATGAATATAATAATTTCGTGTGGCTATTTCTAGCCGAGTGCAGCCCTTGTAAGGCAGACCCTCCGATGAGGGTGGGCACTCTATGAATAATGAAGCGGTATGAAGACAATGGAAACCTGGAAAGCTCTCTGATATTCGCAGAACCTGGAATGAAACATCCCGTGACGAAGTTGCTCTTCGCTTGAAAAACCCCCACCGTAACCAGTTAAAGACTCCAAATAAATAAAAACAAAAGTGGGAAAACGAAAAATTACGAGAGCTTGACAACAGCTGATTTAAAATGATTATGAACTATGTCTAAACAATGCCTGGATAAAGTGTGATGGCTAACGTCGCACTGACTCATTGAAGGTTTCCGGAGACGGAAGGACGGGAAAGGGAAGATAGCGGCCGTGGGCTTAACTGAGGTACAGCCTGATGTGAAAATGAGAAACCACGGAAAACCATTTCCAGGTCTGCCGACGGTGAGATCCCCGGAATGGAAGCTCACAGCTTCTCCACCCTAACCGCGCGGCCAACTCACTCCCTATAATTAAGAGAACGTATCTTATTTCATGTTATTGTCTTCGTATTTAATACCAGGATTTATTGAGCAAAATACATGAGTTAATTACAATTCTGTAAAAAGCCGGTTCCATTCACGTTGAGATCATCCTAAGTAGCTTAGCACCATGTTCAGATGTTTTATCAGTATTTTTCAACAAGTTAACTATTCAGAAATAGTTAATCGATACGGATCTTCTAGATCATCAACAGTATCGACAAAGACATTTTAACCACAGTGTCGTCAGCTGTTTTCGAGAGAAAAAATCATAACACTACTGATAACACCAAAATATTATGACAAACAGCTCAGCTCAATATAGCAGTATTTCAGCCCGTCTCCGGGACCTCACTGTAGTGGTGGTGGTGATTATTGTTTCAAGAGGAAGTGCAGCTGGAGAAACATCCGAGGTGGTCTTCTAACTCCAGCTTGGCAGGATCGATCCTGGGTCAGTCCGACCGTGCTCAAATACGCCAACGTCGTGTCGGTGCATTAAATGGGGGATTAAATTTCGGCTCTTCGGCGTCTCCGAAAACCGTAAAAGTAGTTAGGGGGACTTGAAATAAAATAATATTATTATCCAACGGAGCGGAAAGAGTGGAAGTGGTCCGACACTTCAGAAAATGAAGGTATCGGCCAAAGCAAGGGAAGGGCCACGGATGTGAGAATGAAAGTCTCTCTAGGCTTCGAATGATCTAATACCTTCTGAGTCGGAAATAACAACTGGTGTACAAGGGAGGTTGTATAGGATAGATGAATGTGAGGAGCCTGGCACAAGTAAGTGCCAGGACCTCAGGTAGGACAAATTGAGAGCCCTTGTTCTCTCTTTTAGTCGGCACTTACGCTTTGTGTTATTTTACTGCTCCCCCATCCACAGGGGTGCACCACTATACGCCCATGGTGTAATATTCTGTAAGTCCATATTTAAGACGTAAATACGACGGTAATACTTTCCATTATTTCAGGCGGTACGGATTGTCCTAACCATTAACTGACACTTTGCCAGTCGAGTTCGGTGGTACAGAATATCCTGTCCGGTACTCAGTCAATCAATAAGGGATAGGAGGTTGGCACCAGAGGAGGCCTAACTCTGTAATGCTGAAAGGGGTCACTGCAATAAAAGTGATCACTTCCTGCACCAAGGACAGAGACATCGGCAAGTCTCTCAAGTGAAATGTTTGGAGACTTTATGAAGTGTTGTGTTGATGATCGCGTGAACCAGTAAGCTTGCATTAGAGAGATAGCGGGTCGAATCTCATCGTCCCTTCTCTTCTAGCCGGGCTGAGTGGCTCAGACGGTTGAGGCGCTGGCCTTCTGACCCCAACTTGGCAGGTTCGATCCTGGCTCAGTCCGGTGGTATTTGAAGGTGCTCAAATACGTCAGCCTCGTGTCGGTAGATTTACTGGCACGTAAAAGAACTCCTGCGGGACAAAATTCCGGCACCTCGGCGTCTCCGAAAACCGTAAAAGAGTAGTTAGTGGGACGTAAAACAAATAACATTATTATTATTCCTTCTCTTCTAACCTAAATGTATACCTGCCAGTTTTGCAAAATGAAAATTCGTAAAACCTTCTCACGCCAGCACAGTAACGCACGGCTTCAAACGAGGCACAATAAAAATCAAACTCATTTAACATTACGTAATAAAGAAGTTACTTACATGTGATACAAGTTATCTGATATCATAGGTTATTCCTATACACGTTCTATGTGGATCAGAAGAATGGAGTAGCTCAGTTGTTCAGAACCCCTACGTTACGGAAGAGCCGGCTGGATGACACTTACTGCTAGTCCGGCTCTGACTGCTCTATTGCATGACATCACTGGTTCATACTTCATCAGTTCTGTTTGAAGCGAAGACAAACGCAGTGTGTGTAGCATATCTGACACCTTTGCATACATGCATGACAAAATTCTATTTCACATACTTTTATTCGCCAGATGTGTAGGAAAATGACGACATGCAATGGAAAATATGGCCCTCAGTTTTGTCAGGAGTACACAGAATGACAAAAAGAGTTTATTATTTTTCTGATAATACATTATATGGCCGATTAAAAATCAACAAACATGCATTACATTTTTGTTCTTAAAAAACAAAAAATTAAAAAAGTTAAAATAAAGATTTTGATAAGAATTTCTCCATTCATGATACTGAAATGTAGAATAAACAACAATCAGACATATAACTAAGGTATACTTTTCCTAATAAAATGCGATCCAAAACCTACAAAGAGCTAGTTTTGAGACACCATGTATGAAAATAGTTATTATTATTTGGCTTTGCAATGTATTTCTCGTTGCATGTTGCCACTCTGCAAATACAAGTAGATGAACGATAATGTCCTCGTCCCAGCGCCTCATGTGTAAATGATAATCAATATTTCAGCACACATCGCATATGGAAGAAAAACACTGATGAACAAGCAGTTTTACTGATTTTGCATAATAATCCTTTATGACCATCGGATATTACCGAAGAGAGACTTGTTCAATCGTGCGGGCAGCTGAATGCCGTAAGGTATAATAGAAGTGAAGGTGATTGCTGCGTGGAGTAACACTAATGAGAGAGATATTACCCTTATGTGTGGAAAGTAGCTCGCTTTACACCACCTTGCGAAACAAACGTGAGACGGAAAAATTATAACACTCTTTTCAAACGCGCTTATTCATTTATTATTTTGGAGGGCTGAATTTTGCGATGGAATTAATTATTATAATACATAACGGGCATGGTTCAGGTATCGAACCGTTAAGAGTCGCAAGTGTTACACCAATGGTAGAAGCCAGCAATTGACCCCACGATTTTCATGTGTTTTTCGTTTCTTAAGCCATACAAACTGAAAATTATTTTTAATATTCATGATCCGTGAATTCAACATATTAGTTTTCTGTTTATAAAATGGGATGAAAAAAGCATTTTTCAATGAACTTGTCTTCATAAGGAAACATTCGCTATCAAAAAGTTGGCTACCGGGGCAGCTAAAACTTCAGTGATATCCAAAAACTATGACCACTGTTAAGAAGGAGTCCAGTGTGTCCACACCTTCTTCAGATTTGTCTGACTCACTAGAGAGGTGGCCGTATTGTCAGCTTGTATTCGGAAGATGGTCATTTGTCATTTTCACACCAGGAAAATGCTGCGGCTGTCAGCCTTGCTTCAGCAAGTCTGACGTAAAACCAGTAGTAAGAGAGCGGTTTCGGGACAATGGATTCAGTTTCACAAAATGAACTTTCACGCAATTTGCATCTCGATTCACCGTCCGGATTTTCGAGTCCCTCGTCAACTTCTTCCTCAGTCAGTCTCGGGCATTTGAATATTTCTGAACATGCGATGAAAGCAGCAGTATTTATTGACTGACCTACACATACTAAACCAACAACAACAATAACTAGAGCCCGGATTTGTAGGGAACGCACTGTAGCAGGTAGCAAGTATGGTCTATCGTGCTATGCTATGAGTGTTGCATAAACATCACGAATACGCCTCATCAGAACTACCAAAATTTGTTACTCTCGTTACATAACGGAAAAACGGGCTAGTCGATAGTTCTTAGTAACGAAATTAGTTTGTATTCTAACCTATTACTGCACAAAAATCAGGGTCAAGCAATAATAACGCAATGAACTTCCACCTGAGGCTGTAATTTTCATCAACCAAGAGAATATACGTCTAAGAAAAATGCCATCGCTGCTTTTTCACGTTGTGGTAATAGGGATGATTTCCTAAAATATGCCCGTCGCTACAACTAAGACGTTCTGAATTTTCGCAGCCCAAATTCAACTGCCGTTCCCAATAGAGATCACGGTTCTGCTGGCACGGCAACATCCTGTTGTGCACCACAGGCCAGTGCAAGTTGCTTGCTACGTTTTTCGATATTTAGAACTTCGGTGGTTACCCAGAACGATTAGGAACCGTGTAGTTTGTACTATGGTGCACATAGCAAAACAGTAGGCTTCATAGCCTGATCCGCGCCATATACCACCTGTGTGGATAAGTTTTTGTCGGTTTTGTGTTAAAGAAAAGACGTAATTTTCCAGGGAAATACATTTTAATTCAAAATATTGGCTATCGGCTTCTATACACCTCGCCCATCTTTCAGGTAAGTTATGAATACCATGCCAGAGAAACGGGTTCTCTTTTGCGGCAAACCATTCGTCGAGCCATTTTCGAACTTCTTCGAAATTGTTGAAATGCTGCTCTGCGAGCGCGTGCCCCAGTGATGCGAAGAGTTGATATTCGGATGGCGCCAGGTCGTGAACGTACGGCGGGTGCGACTGGATTCCGCATCAAAGTGATTTCAAGGTGTCTTTTGCTGCGTGAGGAGGCGCATTGTCGTGACTTTGCCATGTCTTCTGCCCCATTCCGGTCGTCTTTCTATCAATGCGTGTTTTAAATGAATCATTTGTTGGCGATAGCGTTGTGCATTAACGGTTTCGCTGGGCTTCAATATTTCATACTGCTCTGGTTCCACCAGCCACAAAGCATGGTCTTTTACATGGGAATCACCACGTTCAACCCACGTCTCACATGTTGTAATCGATGGAGCGTGTGACTACACAGCCTTTTTCTTTTGATCAAATAAGAACATCAATGCGTGCAGCAAATGCTCCTTTTTAGACACAAACGTCCACATCATCTCTGAACGATACAACACAGACGCTAGACTCAACTTGTGTGTGTTGGTAGGTTAATGTCAGAAGAACAAACTGACGTATGTGACAAATTAATACGCTGCGTACTGTTCGGTGACGCCATCTTTTAGCGAATCCGTAAAAGACTTATGCATACACCTGGTACAATAAGTCAATAAATAAATAAATAAATAAATAAATAAATAAATAAATAAATAAATAAATAAATAAATAAATAAATAAATAAATAAATAAATAAATAAATAAATAAATAAATAAATAAATAAATAAATAAATAAATAAATAAATAAATGTATATCAATGATGATTGAAGGGAGATATTTGTGACCTAAGCTACCCACTGAACTCACAGTCAGGAAATCATTTATATTCTAAAAGCGTAGAAGCTATAAAATGAACTCTGCACTCTTACTACCATTTCCTGATCATAGCTAAGCAGGTGCTTTTAGCGCAACAGTTGGTGAACACTGGACCTACTGTAGGGGTGGGAGAACAAGGAGCTTTCCTTGGCACCAGATTTGCGAAGAATTCTAACGCAGGACGTTTTCAGGAAATTCAGGCTATTTTTAGTTTGTTGCCCTCTTCTACCGCTACTTGCATTTACGTACAAGCTTTTGTAGCGTCCTGCGAACCAGAAGCCGGAAAACTAGGTGCGTCAGTGGTCTGCCGTTTAAACAACTGCAATCCAACATAATTTTAAAATATGTTAATTAATGTAATAGTAGAAAAGCTGTAGACAATGCGTATGAATATAAGTTATACTGAAAACAGCTCAATTATAAAAATAAAGAATTTAGTGTGAAACTTTTCAGGAACGTTTCTATACAACAGCGTTTATAATATGTGAAACATTGATAACACAAGTTAACCAAGCTCGAAGTTTTATATTCATGCTTGAAGCTAAGGATTTACTAAGGCAAACTGACGGAACAAGCCCTGAACGGAACTGCAATATCAAAATATACTTCAGTTGCAGAATCACATATCAATATTCTTCTGTTGTGTAACACTTTTCACTCGCATAATAGGTAAATATGACAATTGGGACGCAGTACAGCCTCACTTTTTCACTCTTTGGGAGGAGCATAACGCGGAAATCTGGTCCTGTTCGGTTTAAGTCTCTCCAACCCAAGATAGAAGTTGCAAAACCTGTTAGAGAATACATATTTCCAATTGTTGCAAAACTTGCCAGAGAGTTAATATCCTAAGGTGTTGAAAATTTGATAAAGAATTAATATTTTACACTTTTGCAGAATTTGCTAGAGAATATTTTTAAGTTTTTCAAAACCTGCTGGACAACTGGTGTATATAACTTGTATAACACTTTCTAAATATTAATATAGTCAGTTAATGGTAAATTTGCAAGAGAATGAATATCCTGAACTTTTGAAAAACTTGCTAGACTATTAATACCTTCAACGTTACAAAACTAGCTACAACATTCATATTTTCAACCGCTGAAAAACTCGCTGATGAGTTAATTTTTCCAACCGTTGGCGCGAACAAGAGAACGTCAACACACTTCTTATAGTGCTTGCAGGATGATTGATTCTATCTTCTCTCCTTAAAGCGATGGACGTCTTGCCGCTTGTTGTTCTCAGAGTCATTCATGACTTGCACTGCTACAAGTGGCATTAAGTTGCGCTGCCATTACCTCACATCTGTCACTCATAGTTCTCTAGAATTATCCGGAGCAAATAATACACAACACTCTCCTTCCCTGGTTTGTTAATCTCCCGTAACCCGCTGTGATCTGTGAAACTTTCGCTCCTATTCACAGTGAGAGGCTAGCCAGTCAACTGTTCCGATCATTGCTCAGTGTTCAGAAAGAAATTGATTTCAGATAAGTTTGACGCCTCCACTTACGTATACCATCTTTCCTGTTCGATCAAAGGATCAAATGATCTCTTCTCACCTCAACTGCATTAAGGTTTTGAATCCCAGCCATTTTCCAATATCAATTATTCTACGAAGTTGGATTCAAATTTCCTAGAACTCTCTCAATCAGGAGGCTTCCTTAAGCAATAATTAGGGCTCGTCCTATAACTTGGCTAACACAAAGAATGGGCAAAGTATTAACGAAAATAATAACTCAAACTTGGAAGGGCTTTTGGGAGCTACTGTTGTATAAATCATTAAACAGGTAGATCAGACAACACATGCGTCACTCCGTATAGATTTATACTCATCAGACTAGGTACTTAACTGTCAAACAAAAGAGAGCATTAGCAGTATGTCAAAGGAAAATAATGGGCATATCATTGAGAGACAGAGTTCCAAACCAGAGACTCCAAGAAATTACATCTTCAGAGAACGTTGCCCAACAAGTAGGAAGAACAAAGTGGAAATGGGCAGGGCACGTAGTGAGGTAACACCAGGACAGGTGGACATCGAGAACAACCATTTGGGGTCCCTACACAGGCAGACCAAGAACAAGACTAGTGCCACATTGGACCAGGACAGTGTGATCCAGAACTGATTGGGAAGACGATGATTGAAGTAGAAGGTAGAAAATGAAAGTGAAAATGTGATAAGTGGTAAGGTAAGAGTTATGAAATAGATTTATTGACAGAAAATTTATATGGGTGTAGTAAGCGATGTTGAAAAAAAAAGTACTAAATATAGAATTGGAGACGATAAATCTCGTACAAGGAAGGCGAAATGTAGATATAAACAAAACCAGTGGATGTATATTTTCAACAGACATCGGTTCACAAACCATGAAGGATCCAGAAGCAACGATAACAGAATTACTGTACAGAAAGGAAACATCATTTAGGAGTAGTACAATTGATCATTCAAACTTGTCAATGAAGCTGTTACAATGTCCACTATAAAGTCGTGTCCTGGATTCCAAGCTTTTTCAAGATTTCCCACGTATGCTTAAGTACACTGCCTCTGTTTCCAAATAGCAGACGATCATGGACCAGTTTGCTGGGAGAATGTTATGACCCTCAGCCAGATATGGGATGCGGTCAACTTCCTCGGCCTGCGACAAGTCTTTTCCAAACCGGATGTTCGAGTCTGCTGGTGGACGGCGACAATATCTTCTCTTCTGAGAGAGCCCCTGGAAGAGATACAGTGCACTCTCCACATCAAATGTCTCAGTGTAGATGCGAACAAAAATGGCGAGTAAAAGTCTCACGTCCCATACACTGGAACCATACTCTAGTTGGGGTCTTACCAGAGACTTACATGACCTCTCCTTTACATCCTTACTACAACCCCTGAACACTCTCATAAGCATGTGGAGAGATCTGTACCCTTTATTTACAATCCCATTTATGTGATTACCTCAATGAAGATCTTTCTTTATATTACCACCTTGATATTTACAATGATCCCCAGAAGGAACTTTCACCCCACCAATACAGTAATTAAAACTCAGAGGAGTTTTCCCAATTGTGAAACACACAATCTTAACAGATTCGCCTCATTACATAAAAAAAAAGAAAGAAAAAGAGACGTAGAGAAACGAGACAAGGAATGGACACACGTCATGCACCCTTAGCCATCAGTCTGCATTTCAAATCACTCACAGCTCTGTCAGGAGAAGGACTGCGCGTTCGCTTGTGTGCATTTTTAAATCGCCCGGTGCTTATTACGTCGCAGCTCTATCACTACTCCAAAGGGGGACTAGGCCAGATGAGGAGCAGGAGGGAAGGGTATCTGACCGTAAAACTGGGCCCAAGATGGCGACGGTGCAGTTAGACCCCACCGAAATGGCAACGAGAAGGGGCATCTGTCTGTAAAAATAGGTCCACAATGGCGACGGTGTAGTTAGGCCCCACCAAAATGGCAACGGGAAGGGGCATCTGTCCGTAAAACTAAGTCCTGTGTAGTTAGGCCCCTCCGAAATGTGATGGGAGGGTGCCCTCCATCATGGCATAGGGAAGGGCACTGGCCGTAAAAACCAGGTTAGGCCATTTGTGCCCCCTCTGGTGGGAGGACCAAAATGGCGACGGGAAGGTCATCTGACCGTAAAACTGGGGCCCTGTGTACTTAGGCCCCTACAAAATGGCGACAGGAAGGGTATATGACCGTAAAACTGGGCCCTGTGTAGTTTAGCCCCTGGTAGAATACATCGGAATGGGCATCTGGCCATAAAACTAGCTTAGGCCATATGTTCCCTCTCTGGTAGGTGAATCAAAACGGTGACGAAAAAGTTATCTGGCCGTTAAACTGTGCCATGTGTAGTTAGGTCCCTCCAAAATGGCGAAGGAAAGTGCATCCGACCATAAAACTTGGCCCTGTGTAATTAGGCCCCTCCAAGACGGCGTTAGAACATGGTTAGGCCATATGTGGCCTTTCTGGTGGGTGCATCAAAATGGCGACGGGAAGGGCATCTGTCCGCGAAACTGGACCCAAGATGGCGGCAGTGTAGTTAGACCCTCCAAAATTTCGCCGGAAAGGGCATCTGTACGTAAAACTAGGCTATGTGTAGTTAGACCCTCCATGAGCTTAGGCGTGCTCTCTTATGTGAATCCCCATTGTCCTACTACTCAAGATGGTGTCAGCGAAATCCGCGAATCCCCATTTCCCTCCTCCTACTACTACTACTCCTCCTCCTCAAGATGGCGTCGAGAAGGGTATCTGGCCGTAAATGTGCGATTAGGCCCCTCCAAAATGGCTACTGTTGGCGTCGGGAAGGGCATCTGGCCGTAAAAGTGAGGTTAGGCTCCTCCAAGATGGCGACTGTGAGGTTAGGTTTGCTCCCTTACGCAAAATATGACGTCGGGAAGGGCAACTGGCCTTAAAAGTGAGGTTTAGCCCCTCCAAGATGGCATCTGTGAGGTTAGGCTTGCTCTCTTACTCGAATCCGCATTGCGCTGCTACTATACTAGGGGTCAATGACCTCGGGTCAGAACCTGCATAGGTACACTCCTAGGGTTAATGACCTCGGGTCAAAATGTGCATAGGTACACTCCTAGGGGTCAATGAACTCGGGCCAGAACCTGCATAGGTATACTCCTAGGGGTTAATGACCTCGGGTGCTGACTCAGCACACACAATTCTGACGCAGTGATCTAGAACATACATTGCCCTACTACTCCTCAGCAATTTCGGTTATGTTTACTTTTATATTACGTCACACAGTCACTGACCGATCTTATGGTGACGATGGGATAGGATAAATTAGGATTGAGTAGGGAGTAAGCGTGGCCTTAATTAAGTGAAGAAGTCCACTTTCTGTAATATACCACAATTGGCTTCTCTATTCTGGCATTTTAAAATGTTAAATCGCTGGAGCATTGTTTACATGATGATCACATACAGTACGTTCTAAAAGGAATTGTGAGTGAAAAATGAAGTACAAACGCGAAACAGCGATTTGGGCCTGTCTATTAATTTTCGTCATCAGTAATTATTTGTAACCCAGATATCGCGGTTGACCAGTTTAATAGTTTATTATCAAAGTCCTTGTGTTGAAATGAAATGAAATGTCGCAGTGCCGAGATATCCCAGGACGGGTTCGGCTCGCCAGGTGCAGCTCTTTCTATTTGACCTGCGCGTCGTGATGAGGATGAAATGATGATGAAGACAACACATACACCCAGCCCCCGTGCCATTGGAATTAACCAATTAAGGTTAAAATCCCCGACCCGGCCGGGAATCGAACCCGGGACCCTCTGAACCGAAGGCCAGTACGCTGACCGTTCAGCCAACGAGTCGGACAGTCCTTGTGTTAATTTAATGTCACTGAGTTTCCGTGCATTTGTTGGAACCTTCCCAATATCGTATTATCTGATAGAGATGTTTATGGCGTAGATTACAACTTCCTGGTGTGATAAAAAATTCCATATATGTAGCCACTGACAAACCCATGTCTGTTGTTTCCTCCATTCTATTTAAATTCCATAAATTGTGACGCAGAAAATGTTACTTTCAGATCACGCGGAATATTCTCCTCTCCTTACTTCTGCCACGGGTAGTTACTCTCTTGGCCGTGCAGGAGAACGTCTAGGTACCTACCAACTGTACTTAGCATATACAGTATCATCCTAGAAATGTACCGTTTACCTACAGTAAGGGATATTCATATAAATAGTCTTTAAAATGAGACAAGGATGTATACCTGTGTATCAAATATTTCTGTGATTTTATTTTCTGTTCGTTTTTGAAATTCAACATATGTTGCAAGTACCGAATGTTATTTGTTTACCACGTCTTTTTAATATAAATCATTTTGATAAATTCATATTCCTGCGAACCAGACTGTATCATATTTAGGAAAAATTTTGAAGTTTCATTTTTACGACCACCTACCCTCCTCGATTTAAAACATTTCCGATTCTAAAATTTACTGCATCACCTTATTTTGGTATGGATTTTTATTTTACATTTTTACGCATTCCTTAAGGCTGCCCATAGCACCTTGCTGTTTATGTAGATCGTAAGTCACAATGCTTGGTATTATTGACCGGAACTGCTACCTCCTTACTTGGTCCCATGAAGCTCAGTGAAGCCCTTAGTGCAGGATTTAAAACTTGGACGAACCGGGAATCAACCAATGTCCCTCCGCAAAAGTGGTGGTCATGTTACCCCCCACAATGTTACCTGAAGGGTAGAAAAGCATAGTGCAATGACATCTGTCGGGGAAACAAAGCAGATAAGTGAAGTTCAATTATCCTGTCATCATGGATATTTGCAGTCCAGTTCTGTACAAAACTCAGCGTGTGTAAGTTTAGGCAGTGAATGCGAAATAATTAGGAAA
Source organism: Anabrus simplex (assembly GCF_040414725.1). Classification (NCBI taxonomy): domain Eukaryota; kingdom Metazoa; phylum Arthropoda; class Insecta; order Orthoptera; family Tettigoniidae; genus Anabrus; species Anabrus simplex. Next base: position 67,994,742 of record NC_090277.1, read on the forward strand.
GTCGTCTGTAATGTAGCTAGAGCGTACATTCTGATGCATCACTTGCACTGGTGGTTTTTCCTGCCACTATGTATCAACTTTTCTTTTACGAAAGAAAAACTTTTCGTACCTTTTCGCACCACTACCGCGCTGGAGTGCAGAGAGTTAGCAGGAAGAGCCTGCTAGCCCTTTCTCCGTAAAATAACTTTTAGGGGTTACGTTCCCCTAACATTTATACAAAACTCATACCATAACCGTCGTGCAGGCTTACTCGCTTCAGTTAGTTTTAATTCTAACCTGTTAATGCCTAAAAATCTAAGCTCTTCTAATTCCTAACCTCACTAGTGAATCACGAGATGACACGTTTTTCGCTGGCATTTCCCCTTTCCCAGGGGCTCGTGATTTGGGAATGGCAAGGCTCTCTTGGTCAACTCTTGTTCTCTTCCGAACCCGACGATATTAGGTTTGCGAGGCCTAGAGAGCCCTTCGTCTTATTTAGCCGGTACCTTCATTCTTGAAATGTCAAACTGCACTCCCTCAACACGACCACTGTTCAAAATGTGTTGTCTATGAATTATTTCCATTTCAAAACTATAGCCATGTTCTCCGTGTTCCGTGTATTGTGAACGGGTACAGAAGAGAATCTATTTAATAAATGCTCATTTACTATGAATTTGGCTCAAAATATATACTCTGTTCAATTTGATGTAATCTATTAATCGTGCAAAAGAATATGTTACATATTCTGTTCTATGACGATGACCTCCCGTAAGGCACGAACCTTGGTCCCGCTGTATTTATATTCTTCTAAACATATTCTTATTGACATGCATGGTATCGTGTCATCAGCGACCTTGACCGTATTCCGGCCAGCAGTAAAAGAATTCTCTCTGGTGCGCTGCGCTGCCTCTGAAGCAACAAACGAACGGGAAGGCAGGCAAGCGAAAGGAGAGTGTGGAAGGTGGTGGGGTATTGTTGGCTTCTTCTGGGATCTTCTCAGGTGATCACCACAGTCGCCTTCCGCGAGTCAATCTCTGCGCTAGTGAAGTGCTCCCCTCCTAAACCTGAGGACCACCAACTGAAACGGTAAGTCCGACTTCTCGTTCACTCGATTTCAAATGTACTGTTTGCAGCTCATGATAATGTAGATACAATCATCTCTGAGAAACGTACCCTAATATGGGAAGTGTATTTGGAATCCTCTTCTGTCTAGGCTATTTAATTCTTCATATTTCAATTTTTCCATTAAAATACGACAATTTAAGAACATTTCTCTAGCACATCGAAGCTATGATATATCTTAAGTAATAATTGTAATTGTCCGCCTCTGTGGTGTAGTGGTTAGTTGATTAGCTGCCACCCCCGTAGACCCGGGTTCGATTTCGGGCTCTGCCACGAAATTTGAAAACTGGTACGCGGGCTGGAACGGGGTCCACTCGGCCTTTGGAGGTCAACTGAGTAGAGTTGGGTTCGATTCCCACCTCAGCCATCCTCTGAGTGTTTTTCCGTGGTTTCCCACTTCTCCACCAGGCAAATGCCGGGATGGTACCTAACTTAAGGCCACGTCACTTCCTTCCCTCATCCTTGTATATGCCTTCCAGTCTTCCCACATCCCCGCAAGGCCCCTGTTCAGTATAGCAGGTGAGGTCGCCTGGGCGAGGTACTGGTCATCCTACTCAGTTGTTTCCCCGACCCAGAGTCTGAAGCTAAAGGACACTGCCCTTGAGGCGGTAGAGGTGAGATCCCTCGCTGAGTCCGAGGGAAAAATCGACCCTGGAGGGTAAACAGATAAAGAAGTAGAAGAAGAAGAAGTAATTGTATTTTTTTTCTCTAAACAAAGTAGTCTTAAATTATCTGAACCGACTTTTTAAACTAATACATTTTTTCGTATAGAATGATTCATGATCTAAAACGTTGTCAGAAATATTTTAAAACTAGTTATTCCAATTTTAATACAACATTCATAACAACCGTAGCCTAAGTCCGACTCGTTGGGGGAATGGTCAGCGTACTGGCCTTCGGTTCAGAGGATCCCGGGTTCGATTTCCGGCTGGGTAGGGGATTTTAATCGCTTCTTTCTCGGGGACTGGGTGTATGTGTCCGTCCCAACTCTCCTCATCATATTCAGACAACATACTACACTACCAACGACCACAGAAACACACAATAGTGATTACATCCCTCGATATAGGGTTGGCGTCAGGAAGGGCATCCGGGGGTAAAACAGAGCCAAATGCACATGTGCAACACAGTTTGCACCCCCGACCTCACAGATGTGGGAAAAAGCGGTAGCAAAAGAAGAAGAAGAAGTAGTCATAACAACCATTAATATTTCAAAAGATATTTTTGAGAAGTAATACAGAAAACAGTAAGTTTCGAGCGATTCCTGGTGATGTACTGTATACAATAGACAACAGGAAGGAAACGTCAAAATCACACGGTGCGATGTATTGATTTCATTTAGGAAAAATAATTTTCAAATTTCAGGTAATATATCATCAAACTGAAATTTCATTAGGGTTTAGAAAAATGGATTTTTGTTTGAAATTATAAGCAAGAAATACTCGATAGAATAATTTTGAAGTTGCATTGTGGAATAAATAGTTTTTAAGATTTCTGGTCTACTCAGGGGTGTAGTTTTGAGATATCTTAAACTCATAGTGAAGTAATATTTTATAGAGTGATTACTGCATTAAGACATGAAATCTCGGTTTCACATGCTCTTGTTCTGCCTGTCTATTCATCATTGTTCATATTAACACAAACACTGTTGAAAGCAACAAACCAAAATTTTAATGAAAATCACACACACACATAGTTATATACAACTGAAATCTATTTGGTAAATAAATTGCAAATTAAATTATATTAAATACCTATTTTGCTTTAGGTGTATCCTTTCCAGTTTGTATAGCCTACTGTTTTGGACTGAGCAACCTAATTTCGGAAAATGTCCGACTTCTAGGTTCAATAATCAGCGTTGAGGTCTTCGGTACAGGGTACCCCGGGTTCGATTCCCGGCCAGGTCGGGGATTTGAATGTCGTCTGATTAATTCTTCTGGCTCGGGCACTGGGTGTTTGTGTTTGTCCCAACACTCTCCTCTTCTTATAGGACAACACACCACACTACCAACCACCAGAGAAACATCCCTCCACATAGGGTTGGCTTCAGGAAGGGTATCCGGTCGTGAAACGGGGCGAACACACATGTATGCCACATTTCGCACGCGCGACCTCACAGGTGTCGGGAAAAGAGGAAGACAAATAACTTATTTTTGGAAATCAGAATATACTTTTGTTGTTTGGATAACAGCAATTCTCGGTATAAGTAATGGCACTGTTGGAAATTATTTTTATTGTCTCTAAGATTAAATGAGTTACGTAGAAATTGAAGTAAATTATTGAATTTATTTATATAGTTTTATGCTAAACTTTATTTGATTAAAATTATAATTATAATAATATAGTTTAAATTTTTCCAAAATTCTGTCCACTCTGTCCTCACCCTTGGCGAGAGAGTAGTTTCAGAATGTTTTTAAAGCTCATACTTCACAACATAATCGGAGTAGAAACTCTACAGCACAATCTGTGACTTCATCGCAAACACTCACTAAAATTATGTTTGTTAAGTTTGACTTTCTGTTTATATATCTAACAGAATACATATAAGCAGTTTACAAAAAACACAGATTCTAGTTCTATGATAATCACTTAACTATCAACTATCAACCGTTGGTGTCAGGAAGGGCATCCCGGCCATAAGAGCACGCCACGAGAACAGACGAAAAGGTGTGATGTTTCATGTTGGAGAGTTCACTTGTATTCATGATTGTCTCAATTTTGAGGAATTACATGCTTTAACGTTCAACGGTTCGAAGAATGTGCAAAGAAGAAATTATGTTTTCAAGAAAAAGCATAAATAGGATAACAACATCTTTTTTAAAGTTTAATTAATTTAAAGGTTAAAACGTGGTTAATTTGTAAAATTTGTTTTGCAAAACAGTTCTGTTTCGTATATTTCCTTTCTGGTTAGCAAAATTATAATTTTGTTCCTATAAGAGCATTTTTCTACGGGATGGAGTGGCCGAGCTCTGTGTTCTGGAGATGAGTGGGTTCGAGCCTCATGCGAATAGTTTTCTGTAGTTTGCCTCTTTCACTTCCAGACAAATGCTGTCATCCTCACACAATTTAATATCTCCTCAACTGACGTTGGTGTCAGGAAGGGCATCCCGGCCATAAGAGCAGTTTGCTACAAACAACGACCAAAGCACGACACTAACCTATAGACTAGGATCCTCCGTGGCTCAGGCGGAAGTGCGCCGACATTTCAGCGCTGGGTTCCGTGGTTCAAATCCCGGCCAGCCCATGTGAGATTTGTACTGGACAAAGCGGAGGCGGAACGGGGTTTTCTCCGGATACTTAGCTTCTTCCTGTCATCTTTAATTCCAGCAACAATCTCCTAAATCATTTCACCTATCAGCCATTAATTATTCCCCAGAGGAGTGCGACAGGCTTCGGTAGCCGGCACAGTTACAATCCTCGCCGCTAGAAGGAGGCTTCATTAATTACATTTCTGATCCGGTCATATGACTGGAAACAGGCTGTGGATTCTTCATGTAACAATCCCATGGCGTAAAAGCCCAGAAGGGCCTTGGCCTACAAAGCGGCCGCTGCTCAGCCCAAGGCCTGCAGATTATGAGGTGCCGTGTGGTCAGCACGACGAATCCTCTCGGCCTTTATTCTTGGCTTTCTAGACGGGGGCCGCTAACTTACCGTCAGATAGCTCCACAATTGTAATGACGTAGGCTGAGTGGACATCGATCTAGCACTCAGATCCAGGGAAAAATCCCTGATCTGGCCGGGAATTAACCTATGAGTCTCATTAGGACCAGAGGTGTACTTATAATATAGGCCCAGTAGGCAAGAGCGGTGTCAAAGTTTGTATTATACAGTTTTTTTAAATACCTACCGTAAAACTTTTAGTATGATTTTCATGATTACCTTTAGAATGTATTACCTTCATTTTTTCGCTACATTTTCTTAAAACAACAAAAATATCTGTGTGGTCTTAAAGCCAAGAAACAGAAATGTAATAGCTGTCATTCTCGAGCATTTTCAGTATGAGAGTTTTGTTTCTTGGGATATGTCACCGACTAACGGTATGTCTGTGTGTCCTGTGGCTTGACTGATTTCCACAAGTTCGGGCACCTTGTCTCATCCCTTGCATGTTTGTCAGTGGACATTTGTTTGTGGCGTTGCATTTTAATCACAATGGCATTTGTATATTTTATATTTACAAATAAATTATTATTATATGAAAATTAAATTTGATCTAATAATAATAATAATAATATTATAATATTGTATATAATATAATATATTATAATATATTATAATATTATATTATTATTATATGATGTCAAAATTAAATGTGATGTAATAGTTAATTACTTTCCTACATTCAGGGCCTACGTAATATGAGTTACAAAATAAACGCTCGAAGTTAAGTGGACTGGTATTTCGGAAACCAACAAATAAAAAAGGAGAATGAAAAAAATTTGAGTGACGAGTTCGCGACCATTAAAGTAAGGCAACATGTTCTATGAATGATGAGTTTATTTTCAACTTTGAAAGTTATCGGGCTGTGGTTTTGTGCAATGACTAATGTCAGTGTTAGAGAACTCACACACTAGTTTCCTTCCTCCCACACATTCTATGTGGCTACTGCGATGGCATTTTAGTTGAGGTTACGATGAACCTAATTAAGTTATATGTATGATGAAATGTCATCCCGCAGGTTGGCTGAATCGTCGAGTAAAACGACATTACGCACTCAGGCGGCAGTCTAAAATACGAATATAAATTTGACTTGCAAGTTACTGTAGTTTTCTAAGGTTTTGTAATCAATATCGTCATCTTTGATTTTTTTTTTTTGCTAGGGGCTTTACGTTGCGCCGACACAGATAGGTCTTATGGCGACGATGGGATAGGAAAGGCCTAGGAGTTGGAAGGAAGCGGCCGTGGCCTTAATTAAGGTACAGCCCCAGCATTTGCCTGGTGTGAAAATGGGAAACCACGGAAAACCATTTTCAGGGCTGCCGATAGTGGGATTCGAACCTACTATCTCCCGGATGCAAGCTCACAGCCGCGCGCCTTGACGCGCACGGCCAACTCGCCCGGTATCTTTGATTTACAGGCCTACAATTGATCATTTGCCATAAAACATTTCCAGGTTTATTCTTCACTGAAACAAAATTCTGTGTCAAGATGTCAATCAGAATTTCTTGAATGAAGATATATCCAGGTCTTCCTCGTGGACGTTTCCTCACGTCATCTGACTAATCTGTGTTAGATTGAACTAAGACACCAAAGCCGGATTTATGAACAGCCCATAATGTCCTGGTCTTAAACATTGTGGGCGAAAGGGTCGCCAAAACGCAGTTATTTTATTAAAGCGTTCTGATCGGGGTAAAAATCATTGTGAGGCCAAGAATCAAATACATGGCCTCCAAATACGAGTGAGACTACGGGGATGGCAACAATAATAACTTCAGTAGAGCAGTTAGTTAGTCCCTGGCTTTCTGTTCTCGAGACAGTGGGATCAAGGGCACTTGGTCTTTCGTACGTAAGGGTGCAAAGATCTTTCAAATAAGTCAAAGTACGTTAAAGAAATTCTGTTGGACAATATTGTGAAAGAGCCGGCCCTGTGGTGTAGGGGTAGCGTGCCTGCCTCTTAACCGGAGGCCCCGGGTTCAATTCCCGGCCAGGTCAGGGACTTTTACCTGGATCTGATGGCTGGTTAGAGGTCCACTCAGCCTACGTAATTAGAATTGGGGAGCTATCTGACGGTGAGATGGCGGCCCCGGTCTAGAAAGCCAAGAATAACGGCCGAGAGAATTCGTCGTGCTGACCACACGACACCTCGTAATCTACAAGCCTTCGGGCTGAGCAGCGGTCGCTTAGGGAGGCAAAGGCCCTTCAAGGGCTGTAGTGCCATGCCATGGGGTTTTAATATTGTGAAACTGTTGAAGCTATTGAAGGGGACATAATAATAATAATAATAATAATAATAATAATAATAATAATAATAATAATAATAATAATGAAATGAAAACCTACAACCTGTTTTCCAGTCAGTGACGGAGTCAGAGATGGAATGAATGAAGCCCCATCTTGCGGCAAGGATAGTAATTGTGCCAGCTGCCGGGACCTGTCGCTCTCCTCTGGGGCAATGATTAATGACTGACAGATGAAACGAAGTGGTAGTGGAAAGTGTTGCTGGAATGAAGGATGATAGGGAAAACCGGACTACCCGGAGAAAAACCTGTCCCGCTTCCGCTTTGTCCAGCACAAACCTCACATGGAGTGAACGGGATTTGAACCACGGGACCCAGTGGTGAGAGGCCAATGCGCTGCCGCCTGAGCCACGGAGGCTTCCAATACTACTACTACTACTACTACTAATAGTAATAATCTTCTACCACCTTTCCGACTTTCCGACACTTGCGGCCGGTCGCGAAATGTGTCGCACATGGTGTATCTGACCCAGTTTTACGGAAGATGCCCTTCCTAAGACCAACCGTATATGGAAGGAAGTATTCACTTTCGTGCGTTTCTGGGGTGGTTGCTCGTGTGCTGAATATGAAGAGGAGAGTTTAGGGAGAAACATTAACAACCAGTCAGTATCTTCAGCCCAACCAGGATTCGAATCCTGGGCCATCTGGACTAAAGGATGGTACACTGACTATTCGGCCAAGAAGCGGCACGGAAATAATAATAATAATATTAATATTAATACTACTACTAATAATAATAATAGACCAAGTGGCTCACAGTATAGAGCGCTAGCTTTATGAGTCCAAAATGAGGGGTTCATTTCCCGCTCAGTGCAGTTATAGTATATTTGGAGGAATTCAAATTCACCAACCCCATGTCCGCTAATTTTCCAGTGCCTAAAGAAACTCCCGGCTCTAGTAAGTGTAGCGGGCCTGCCTTTTACGTAAAGTTACCGTTTCTGAATCTCGCCTAGGGTAAGGATTTTAATTCTGAACTGAATGGAGTATAATAATTTCATGTGGCTATTTCTAGCCGAGTGCAGCCCTTCTAAGGCAGACCCTACGATGAGGGTGGGTAGCATGAAGGTGGTATCCTTGCAAGGGGGCACCTTTGCCTACTGAAAAACAGAATCCGTAAAGGAGTTTTGAAGAAAAATTGCTCGCTCCCTTGCCTTCTGCTAGTCAAATCGAGAAGGAAATTATTCATTAGAAGGGTACACTGGAGTTGGAGGAGGACCCCCATTCCTACTGCCAGTTAAAGTCGATGTGGGAAGTACTGACTGCAATAGCTACGCCCTCCTGCTGACAGTCACTATTAATTTGTAAATTATTAATTACAATGGCGTGTTATTGCGGTGGAGGATAGTGTTATGTATGGTGTGTGAGTTGCAGGGATGTTGGGGAAAGCACAAACACTCAGCCCCCGGGCCATTGGAATTAACCCGGCCGAGAATCGAATCCGGGACCCTCTGAACCGAAGGCCAGTACGCTGACCATTCAGCCAACGAGTCGGACACTGAACGGAGTTTATCCAGTCAAATGGCCATCTGACTGGGCAGCATTCGTCTTAGCAAGGCACTTCTTTTTAAACAACAAATATGGAAATAAATGAGAAGGATCTTCAGTTTGTAGACATGCTTCGCTTGAAAGTTTCACCTGGACATCAGGCAGGCACGCCCATCCCATTGACACTGATGTTTCGCAATGTCTGAATTCCAGAATTAAGATCGAAAATTTTTCATCCTTATTTATTAATTTGATATTGAGGCTAGTTTCGTGAAACCTCCATACAAACAGGTGCCCTCATGTGATGTGTTATAAAAAAGTATTTCATTTAACAATCTCATCTTCGTTTAGTTGAAATAATGTTTCATGATCAATTAGAAATCCTTAATAATTATCCAGGGACTCATATCATTTAGGGAACTTTTGTGGTGGGGAGGAGGTCAATCTCAAGTGAGGGGTACAATCCCAGAATAGTTCGAGAACCGTTGCTCTAGAGAACTGATCATGGTTGCGTAGCCCTGAGTGAGTTTCGCCCTTTCGATGGACTTGTCGCTTCCAAATTCGATACGTGTCTCGAGAACTGTTCGTTAGATTCAATCGTTATCGTTTCATTTATTGAAAGCATATTTATGATCATTTGATTTTGCAAAAGGAAATTTGATACATTTATTATTATTATTATAATTATTATTATTCCATGACCATGTCATCGGGGTTGGTAAATAAACTATGCAAGCCAATGAAAACTGGCTGGAAAAGGTACTGGCAGATTGATTGTGTAGTAAATCAAGGTCATTACAGTGAGCTGTTCTTAGAGCGACTTTCCTGTATGGAATTAGTTGATCGAGATTAAAATTTCTTACTAACAAGCTGTAAAGTAACAGACATGGAAGCAGTGAGAATGGTTCCTTGAACAAACAGATCACAGGAGGGTGTTCGGAATGAGAAAGGAATGAAGTTCATGGATGCAGTATGAACCAGTTTCGCTGATGGGCTTTTACGATATGAATGGATAAGGATAGATTACCTAGGTGTAAAATGGACTTGGCATGAAGGGTAAGAGATGTAGAGGAGACGCTGTTAGACTGGCTTTTTAATGATATAAAAGGTACGCATTGTTCAGATAATAATATTTGTAAATTTCTCGGCTACACGGATATGACGCGAGAGCGAGTAGGGACTCCCCTCGTAGTAGCCTCTTGCGATGTACACGGGGAAGCACCCACAGAGCTCCGATAAAAGTAAACATATATCAAGATCTACGCCCAACAATATGACAGATCTGTATTATGAGGAAAATTCTGGCGCGTTCGGTGACGTGCAAGGCGCCATTTGTATCTAGAAGGCAGTGTTCTAACGTGAGGCAGAAGATGAGGAACACTGGTTGCCTGGTTACCACACTGTGTTGATGGCGCTAATTTCAGACAGATTTGGTTATGGAGGAGCTGAAACAATTGGCAGAGGTTTGTCGACCGAACGATTTAATGCAAAACTCTCCATCGTAAAGATATATTATAATTATTCCACTTGACTTGTAACTGAACCAATTTCCCGCATGCGTTAATTATTACTTTTCTGAATATGTTTTAAATCCAAGTCTATTCACCACGAACTCTTTACTGCTATCCGCAGCGCTGAGTGAAGAGGAAACACTTTTGGAAGTAGTTTCGTTGACGATATGGAGATATAATGTGCTTAAAATGATGATTTCATGCGGCTTAACTTTCACTGCGATATCGGAAGAAAGTAGGAACATTATGTCCCCCGACGCTACCAGTAGATATCGAAAACGAGGTCACGATGATAGAACGAAGCGCTGAGTTTCTCGTGGGCTCGAATATGTGAGAAGCCATATTGTAGTTCTTTCCCATAAGGGGTCCTCGTGGAAAGGCGAGTTAACAACAACAACAACAATGCTTCGGAGAAACAATTCAAGAAAATGGTTTGGAAAAAATCTATTTCAGGAAAGATGGAAAGACCATACGTTGTGACTAGGAATATCTACGAAAAAATATGTTTATCGATAAATACAACACAGTAGTGAAACCGCAAGGCGTATACTGAATAAAGGAAGTACTGGAAAATACTCGCTCCGCTAAGATCTGTCATCCATTCTGAGTAAATCTCCCCAAAAATGTCAAATATCTTTGGAACAAGAAGTCAACAACAACAACAACAACAACCTGGACTCATGAAGACAAGAAAGGGAAAGAAAACAGGTTCAGAATATTCAAGGAGAGGAAAAGCCGACATGAAGGAGAATTGGAGGAAGAAGAAGGAAGATCCCTACAACAGAGAAATAAATCGCATGGCCTCAGTGATTTTAATTTGACGCTATCTGGGCTACCTGCGCGTCAACTTCGACGTTATGTTTTACTCCGCCAGATGGCAGACGTGTGGCTGAGTTTTAATTCATTTTGCCTTTGATGTTTTTCGAAAGCACGGTACCGTGTTACACGCACAAGATCATGTGACAGAAACACAAGAAGCAACATTACGTATAACCACCTCCACACGCCAAGACACTGATTTGTTAACAAGTTCTCCGGCTTTTTATTTATTTACTAGCAAATGTACCCGTATTCTGCACTGTATGCGGATGTCGAAGTACATGAAGTGAATAAGATATTTTTAAACTGCATGCCGTTATCCGAGAAACAGCGTAGGGAGGTCCGCAGACGTTATTTTCAATGTAAAGTGCGAGTTGCGGAGTTGTGATAATAATGACAGGTCCACTTGTATACTGCAATTCACTATGCGTAACGTCAGTCACATTTTGATGGGTAAGTTTATTTACAATGGCTGTATCCTTGCAAGGGGGCACATTTGCCTACTGAAAAACAGAATCCGTAAAGGAGTTTTGAAAAAATTGCACGCTCCCTTTCCTTCTGCTAGTCAAATCGAGAAGGAAATAATTCATTAGAAGGGTACACTGGAGTTGGAGGAGGACCCAGTTCCTACTGCCAGTTAAAGTCGATGTGGGAAGTACTGACTGCAATAGCTACGCCCTCCTACTGACAGTCACTATTGATTTGTAAATTATTAATTACAATGGCAGACAAACCCCTTCTAGATCACTACAAATCGACTTCAATGAATAAATATAGATTGAAATACGGAAGTATATGAATGTTCACCTTCATTTACAGAGTAACTACTGCAAAACGGTGCATCGTATTGAAAAACGGATTGTACGATAAGACGCCTCTGCCCTCATTTAGCGATCTAAATGCCTGGTCCTATGATATTTCCTCGTATCTCACCTATTTAAAGGTAAGATTGTATTAGAAACGTTGAATAGGGTGAATTTTGTGTATGGTTTTGACATATTGAATTACTTTTTAGATACTTATGTGACAGCTTCAAATATGGAATTTGTCTCACATATGGCTACTGGTTGGCCCAGTATAGCTGTAGAATTTGATGATCCTACCTTTCCTATAAGTGATTCAAACCATCAATTATACGCGTACAAAGTGCAAAATTGAGGTAAACCCAGAAATAGAGCCAAATTTAACTTATAAGCGATAGAGATACGACAAAATGTCATAGGACCAAAGTTGTAGATCACTCCAAATTGAACTGATATTGTGCCATCAGAATTGTGATACGACTTACCGTTTAGCCACCAAATACCTCAAAAGGAAGGTCTGCACCGTCATTAAAATTGCCTCCATATTTCGATATTTATCCGAGTTAAAAAATAATTTTTTTATACATCTCGTAAATTTCCTGTCGGTTACAGGCTAAAAGGCATAATTTCTGCCAAACTTCAATTTTCTATCTCATCTGGGAGATTGTGCCGCCATCTTGATATGGGGAGGGGGTTAAAAATTAGGACTTTCATGAAACTTTTAAACCCATGAGACCTATAGATTATCGTTTTGGATAAATATATCCGACTGCGTTCTTATGTGGATTTGAAACTCCCAGCGTGTCCCCCTCAGAGAATGCTGTGAATTTCCGATTTTTCTATGGATCCTGAAGTCATCAGCTTGTCTGGTACCAAGTATTAAGTTTCTATGATGCCTGAAAGTTTCTCATTAATTCACGTCTGTTTTCATTTTTATGCCATAATTTATATATAAACATACAGTATATATAGATCGCTACATACTGACTTCCATTTATTAATATGGATTACATTTCGCCCCTTCCCTAGTGGTTCTATGGGCGTCTTACTCCCACAGTATATTTTCCAGGTAGTAAGTCATATTTGTAAGTCATACTGGAACACACACACGTCCATTATCTCGGTCGTTTTGTACACATTTTTTCACCCTTTCTCAGCCCCTATGCCAAAGGAGGCTGAATTCAGACTTAAAAAATCCGGAATGTTACTATTCATCTCAGCGACCCGGAAAACTATGGATTCGACACTATTTTAGATTATTTTTATATATCAATCCCCCCTCACCCTCCATCCCAAAGGGGGATGAACGTGGACTTATAAAATATCCGGAGAGAAACTCTTTATCTCTGCGACCCCGAAAACTATGGATTCGATTATTGTTATGTATCACTCTCCCATCGCCCTCCACCCCGGTGGGGGCTGAAATTGGACTTTAAACAATTCCGGAGTGTCACTATTCACCTCAGCGACCGCGAAAACTATGGATTCGACACTACTTTCTATCATTTTATATATCGCTCCCCCATCGCCCCCACCACGAAGGGGGCTGAACTTGGACATTAAAAAATTCCGGAGTGTCACTATTCATTTCAGGGAGCCCGAAAAGTATGGATTCAACACTATTTTCGATTGTTTATACATACCCTCCTGACCCCCTCCCCTGAGGGCGCTAGGTGTGGCTTACCCCCACAGTGTTCGTCTCTAGATAGTAAGTAATACGTGTACCAAGTTTTGTTGAAATTGCTCCAGTGGTTTAGGAGGAGATGTGTCATTTACACACACACACACACACACACACACACACACACACACACACATACATCCGTTTTATATATAGTAAGATATAGATAGAAGATAGATAGATAGATTTTTATATTTCACTCCCCCTTCGCCCCTGCAAAGAGGGCTGATATTTGATTTTTTTAAAACCGGAGTGTTACTATTCATTTCAGCGTCCCCGAAAACTATAGTTTCGACACTATTTTCAATTATTTTTATATCTCACTGCCTCCTGCCCCCCCCCCCACCGGCAATGGGGCAGAACTTTGACTTTAAAATTATCGGAGTGTTACTATTAATCTCAACGACCCCGACAACTATGGATTCGACACTATTTTCGATTATTTTTATATCTAACTCACCCCTCACCTCCCGCCACAAAGGGGGCTGAACTTGCATTTTTTTTAAAAATCGATGTGTCACTATTAACCTCAGCGACCCCAGAAACTATGGATTCGACATTATTTTCGATAACCCTCCACCCCTGAGGGGGATAGAAATGGCTTACCCCCATAGTGCTCGTCTCCAGATAGCTAATAATAAGTGTTCAAAATTTTATTGACATTGCTCCAGCGGTTTAAGAGGAGATGTGCCATTTACACACACACACACACACACACACACACACACACACACACACACACACACACACACACACACACACACACACATGACCTTACGGGACCTCGGACTGAAATACCGCTAGCAGAACTAGTTAAAAATGTTTTGTTATTTAACAGGCGGTTCGTATTCATGATTAATTAATTGCCGTCAGTTCCTCGGCACGATACATTGGCAGCGAGGCTCATAAAACAATTACAGAGCCTTCGGTACTGATGATATTACAGCGCCTAAGTGTCCAGTTCAGCGAGCGGTAAGAAGGACATCGCCTTCAAACGGGTTTCGGTGAAAGCAGGAGATATTTCACTCATTTCAACAACATGCAAGGGACAAACTATCTCATCAGGGAATTTCCGTTCTTACGAAAAAGATCGACATGTATTTCAAAGTGTTATGAAACGGTCAGCTCAGAGTGCGATGGAGATAATAAAAGTTACAGTCTTCGAGATTCAAACCCCAGATTGTATTTCTCAATTAACGTTATATAGTTGTTGTTAGGGCCTTCAGTCCATAGATGCAGCTCTCCATGCCATTTCATTTCCACGTAATTATTACATCCGACATGTAATCCAATCTCGGTCTACCCGCCCTCTTTACCGCCTTCTCTTCCCCCAAAAACGAAGTGAACAAGACCTGAGTGCCCCATCTTTGCTTCTGGTCAAATTTCGCCAAATCATTCTCATCTCACCAATTCGATTCAGTAGTATCTCTTGATTTGTGATTCGATCTATCCATATGACCTTCAGCATTCTTCTGTACAACCACATTTTAAAGGCTTCTATTCACTTTTTCAGCTTCTTATCGCACATTTTTCACTTCCCTACATCTGAAAGTATACAAAAACGTCTTTCTAATTCCTATATCAATGTTTGAAGCGAGCAAATTTCTTTTCTTAAGAAAGGCGTTCCTTGCTTGTGCTAGTCTGCACTTTATGTCCTCCTTACTTCTGCCATCGTTAGTTATTTTATTAGCCAAGTAGCAATATCCATCTACTTTCTTTAAGACCTGCATCACCCGACTTCGTTCGACTGCACTCCATTATTTTTGTTTTGGACATCTTGTGCAGCACTTACCATTCGGATCTTCTGGAGACGCAGGGCTCACAGAGGGGTCTAAGGTGTGCTAGACACTACGTTTGCCGAAGTTTCGTTAGATAAACCTATATTTCAAATAATAATAATAATAATGGCTTGTAGCCTGCGAAGACCTGCTCGCCTGTGAGGATGGGCCTACCGGTGATGATATCTATTGATGAAGACAGCACACACACACACACACACACACAGGCCCCGAGCCATAGGAATTATCCAAGGAAGTTTAAAATTCCAGACCCGGCCGGGAATCGAACCCGGGACCCGCTGACCGAAGGCCAGCACGCTAATCATTTAGCCATGGAGGCGGACTTAAATTTTAAATGTTCGTATGTTTTTGAACATTTTCCCAAACGGGAACGAGTGCACGGTTCGAGTGTCCATCAAGTTAATTGTAATTTAATTTTAAATCAATTTTGCGCTCTATTATTGCTTTAACTGTGTATGCGTTCTCATGAGTAGCACATACAGTCTGTCTTGAAATGTGATACAAAGTATGGCGAAACGTCCCATTAACTACTTTTACTGTTTTTGGAGACGCCGAGGTGCTGGAATTTTGTTCCGCGAGAGTTCGTTTACGTCCCAGTAAATTGACGGACTGAGCCAGGATCGGAGCTGCCAACTTTGACTCAGAAAGCCAGCGCCCTACCCGTCTGAACCACTCATCTTGGCTTGAATGAAAGAAACATTTGGTCAGAGTAAGGGACCTGCTTGATAAAGAAACTGCCAATAATTTACTTGCTTTCAACCAATGATCTATCTCTATTATCCATCACTGAAAACAGGAAATTCCGACGTTACGAATGCATGAAGAAAAATCCGTTTCTACACGTGCGAATCACCTTGAGGTACACTGTTTGACTAGACTAGCATTTAATGCACTGTTGATGAACGTAATATACTGCATAAAAACTATGAAATAAGACATTTAAAGAAAATAGAGAGAGCGAAAGACAAAGGGAAGATTGCTCGATGGTGAATTGAACCCGTGTACTTTACATAACAGAGTGGGCAATTAGACCACACTGCTATGAGAACGCTTCTCTGATGGCTGGTATTGGAAATTAAAGATGCGTCCACACCAAGATATTTTCGTTAACTTTGTTAGTAAACGCTGTTCGTGAACATTTCTGTATGTTCATTAACAAAATAGCATGTTCGTTAACTTTTCGAGCATGTTGACTTTCTTTAACTTTTGTGAATGAAACTTTTCATTAACACTTCGTGTTTTCGTTAACATTCAGGTTCGCAATTAGAGCACGCAGACTCGTAGCGCGGAGTACAATGATTTGTTATTTCCTCTAGAATTTGACTATCAAATTGCAAGCGAAAGTTCTAATATACAGCATGTTTAGTAGTTTCCTCCTCGCTGAATAACCTAACCTCCCATAATCGCTCCTGTATCATCAAAATAATACTATTCCAACTAGCTTAAATGATTTTCGTTATTTCGTGCCTTTACCAATTCCTCGAGTTTGTTGTTTAAAGCTTCAAACCCCTCAGACATAAACACTGAAATTGCGTGTTTTGATACCCTAGACAAATAGGTACCGTATATAAGTGAAATATCACCAGCTGATAGGAATCTCTAAAGTTATAGCCTATCTATAAAAACTATAGCCTGTCATTAGTGGAGCGGATTTTCGATAATATGTACATTACTTGCAATTTCAGACCTAATTACTGTCAACAAGAACTGAAAGTTATGTGGGGGAATTCTCAAGGGAATTTTGAAAACCTCCTGCATCATGAATTAAAGGTTCTGACATAAGTGTTCTTTCCAAACTTAATTCTACTCGCCTTTCCAGTATTTTTCTTTGCCACACTTCTCGTCTGCGTCTGGTACTCACTAAAATAATGAATTCTGCAGCTGTAAGCATTTTCTTCTTCCTGATTCTATCAATTGTAAGCTCACAAACAGCTATTTTGGTGCGGAAACAATTTTGAAGAAGTTTGTTAACAAAAGTTTATTAACATGTTGAGAATGTTTTCATTAGCATTGTTTATTAAATGTGGTGTGGACTAACCATAATCAACACTAATATAGCAAGTACATTGTGTTTCAGGCCTTCCTACATCGAAACTTGATCATTTCACGCTCGCGAAATAACGTGAACTGTTTTGCCTGATAGGAAATTTACATTTTGATGCAATGTTCTGCACTTTTTGACGACATTTTTGTTTATATAGGGAAGTTTTAATATTTAACAACGACACTCAGGTTCTAGTGCTGTGACAACAGTCCGGCTCCATGGCTGAATGGTTAGCGTACTGGCCTTTGGTTCAAGGAGCCCCGGGTTCGATTCCCGGCCGGGTTGGGGATTTTAACCTTAATTGGTTATTTCCGCTGGCTCGGGGACTGGGTGTGTGTGTCGTCCTTAAGCACAAAAAATGAAACGGAAACAAGGAAACAAAGAGAAAAATAAGAAAATATCAGTAAAATATAAAATAGTCTAAGAAATATTAAAAAAACAAAAAACTGGCTTCTGGCTCGTGGGTTAGCTCCCCTGTGTACCGCGGGATAGGGGTAGGGGTGAATACTCGGGAGAATTGTGCTCCGAGGGGCTGAGAAGAATGTTGGCACGTATTCTTTTAAAATGATGGAAAGTGCATCAAGAGAATGGAGCAGCTCCCAAAGTCACCAAAACGTCGCTTGTCGGGATCGTCTTGAGACTACTGGGGTCCAAACCGAGCTCGCGTGGGGAGGAAACTTGTGTTAGATTCAAACGTGAGTAACTGTTCTACGATCTGCTAATAAAGATACTCTTATTACATTGAGAAAAAGGGGTCTGGTAGCCACATTTACTACTGCTGGGCTCTATTTATAGTCTTCAAAATGTGTAATTTGTTTAAAACGTCAAGTATAGCTCATTCTGCCTGGAAACATTAATTCGATAACATCTATCAAGTCCTACGTGTTCCACGTCCGTATTTGCGGGAATGTTCCGTGCGCAAATGTAGTCTATGTTTCTTCCATACGCATGAATTCCATTATTTGTACCGAAATTTTAAGACTTTTATTCGCCACAAAATATGCACCATTGTAATAGTGCGTAGATACACGATTATTTTGCATAAAGTTGTTGAAACTTTTGCGCGCTTTAAGGACAACATTCATTCTTAATGTAAGTGAATGTTTGGAATTTTCTCTCAGTCTAGCATGATTTTGTTTTTGATCATGCATAAATATATGTTCATATTATTATTATTATTATTATTATTATTATTATTATTACTGCAGTAATATTATCAAACAGAAATCTTCTCCTACTGTTGTCAGGTATTTCTGAGTCCAAGGTGCCACTCTTGGATTCAGTCGGAAATTTAACGCCCGGATATTTTTCACGTGAAAATCCCGAGCCCAGGTCACAGTTAATGAAAGCCTGGCCATGCGGGTGGGAAGCTATCATGTATCCGATTGTATTATTATTAATTAGATAGATAGACCCATACAGTGCAAAGTAGGAGCAGTGTTACGAACAATGAAGAAAGGGGGCTGCGATGTCAAGACTCTTCTGTAGCACCGCATCCGTCTCTTTATTTCTACTCCAGTTCTTCTCCATACCATTAGAAATATTTCTGTAATATCTTTACTGTATGTATGTTTAAGTTTAATTAATTTCTCGCCATATAATTACATCATCGCAAACAAATCTCATTCAAACCATCTTAAGAGTACATAATCGAAATATTTCATTCCGATAGGTCACTTATTAGTGTTGTCCAATATTATTTCTTTCCGTCGTGAAGACGTGTGGGCCCTCAGGGTGAGTCCCATTTCCCCAAATTTAGTGTGTCTCCTTGTAACAATATGTAATGAATATTAGGTAAGAGGCCCTCCACATTCCAAAAGCACAACCCCTCGGGCAGGAAACACACTCCACAACGTGATTCATTTAATGTTTAATCGTCCAGTCAGATCGTTTGTCATACAATAAGAAATACGTAGGCTATTTGTACGGCAAGACTCGTGTGTAGAGCAAAAAGTGTTCCTAATCATAGACATGACTTTACAATAAATATTCTATCAAAGTTTTTCTACATCCATGCATGCATACGTACAATGATTAAAAAATAAAATATGAGGGAATGATATTGCACGTTAATAGCATTTAATATTTTATTACAGTTAATTTAAATTATTATCAAATTATAATTCACTTCCCATACACATATAGGCCTAAATCCTGTAAGTACTCTCGGAACATTTGCCATAAGACAAAGAGTAGTTTACGCGTGAACCTATTCACTTAAAAATCGAATTAAAAAACAAGCACTTGGTAATTTTAAGCTGTGGTTCCGTTCCTAAAAGCGCCCTCTATTGCTCTAATTGCAGTGGTAGTGATGACAGATTTTGGAAGAAGTGTTCAAAAAGTTTAGGGACGGTGCTCCAGGCATAAAACCAGCGAGGAATATCCAACAATAGATTCTTTCCTGCATTAACTTCCTCGGGGAGTCTTAAACCTCGTATCTGACGTATCGTTGTGAAGAATGTGGCTTGGATGCAATGTTGTTTGGACATCGGATTTTTAGCCATAAATAGGTTAGAATGCAAACTAATTTGCTTAATAGGAAGTGACGACTAGCCCGCTGCAGCAACACTAACAAACTCTAGGCTTTTTGACGGGCCAACCCCTAATGTTTATGCAAAATTCATAGCGTAGCCGTCGTGCAGGCTAGGGAATATGTGTTTCTCGCTTCAGTTACTTTGCATTATAACCTACTACTGTCTGAAATTCCTGTCTCTAATCATGTCCATTGGCCGGTTGCAGCCATGACGTGGCAATCATACGTCAGAGAAAATTGTTCCTACGAGGAACTTGTATTCACTACCATGAGCTTTTCCGCCCAGCACGGAAACGCTAGTCACACAATATGACGCAAATTTGCAACGCCGGTATCTCCGTACCTATTAAGAAAGTCGCCTTTAAAATTATATCGTAGCAGAGAAAAACTCTGAGAGTGCAATTTGGCACTAATCAAATTTCTGTGAATTCGCCCGTAAAAAAAGGTGGCAGCCAAATTAGACCCCATTTTGGCGGTACCGTGTTCCAGAGCAATCGGTATAACTAGAGCCAGAATGTATGGGCAGTAGTAAGTTAGAATGCAATCTTACTGAACCAGGTAACAAGTGTAGTGCATACTGCACATCCGTTATGCCATGAGGTTTGCATAAACATTAGGGGTACGCCCTATGAGAACCCCTAGACGCTTCATAACGGGAAAACGGTCTAATAACCAAATTAGTTCGCATTCTAAGCTAAAGGTGATTTTGGAAGCCTATGTAAACACTTCGTTTGGTGAAGCTAGTCATCCCTCTACTTTCTAATGTACTGGACCGAATTTTATTTTGTCGAAACACGTTTAGTTACTAAATCACTCGCCATTGGACCTGCCTTTAGGAAGAGAACAAGTAAAAAGAGTTGTTGAACACAGAGCCTTATGCCTCTGAACTGAAAGTACCACATTCCTTACTGAAAGAAATCTTCCAAATTTCCTCAACTGTAAATAAGACGGGGCACGATTTCCAAGAATGTAACTTAGAGTCTGCATTGTCAAAGGGGGCATTGCTTGCAATAACATCGTGATGATGTTACTACTATTGTTATTTGAGACAAAGTAGAAGAAAAGCTCCAGCACGCATGAAGCTGATCGTGGGGAGAAGAGGCACGGCCTACTGCAGGGCAATACAGATCGGAGAGTAATGATTGGGAAGAGTTCAGAAGGTGGAGAATCTCATGCGGAAGTCAGAGCGGGTTTACCTCACACACTGTTCTTAACGATGTTGTTCACCGCGCTTTATAGTTATTGCATTCTTATCATCCACTCTTCATAGCTACCTCATCGAGGCAATGAATATGTGTTTGATTTATCTGGGATGACATGGGTTCGATTCCCGACTAGAAAGCCGGAAAAATTCGAAACGACATTCCAACTTCTGGTGAGGTATGTAGCCTTGAGACTGACTCAATCGAAAATAATAGCGAGTAGGCTACACGGTTAATTCCTTGAAGGGTTGGGGGAGGGTCGGCCAGACACAGAGGTAACAACTCTACTCCACTAAATTACGATTTGTGGAAGCGTTTACATACCGACCGACCGACCGAACGACCAGGCAGATAGACAGATATGCAGACAAACAAATAAAACAGATACGCAAACAAACAAACAAACAAACAAACAAACAAACACACAAACAGACAAGTAATGAAGGAAACAAATAACAATTGACACACAATCGGGCAAACGAAAACAAACAAGCAAATAAATAAAAGAACAGACAACCAAAGGGACCACCAAACAAATAAACAAACAAAAATGAATTAAACAAACAAAGAAATAAAAAGAGACAAACAGAAAACAGAAAAATAAATAAAAGAACAAAAAAACAAGTAAACAAACAAACACATACACAAATAAATAAAAAACAAAAATAAACAAAAACAGACAGATACGCAAATGAGCACACAAACAAACAAGCAAACAGTCAGACAAATAAACCAACAAACAGACAGACAGAAACACAAACAAACAAACAAACAAACACTCAAACAAACATATAAACAAAAACAAACAAACAAACAAACAAACAAACAAACAAACAAAAAGGCAAGTAAATAAATAAAGGAACAGACCAACAAGAAAACAGACAAATAATGATACAAAAATCAAATAAATAAAAACAGACAAAGAAACATACAAACAAACAAATATACAAAAAACAAACAAATAAGATAACAAACTAACAAACAACCAATCAACGAACCAAAAAAAAAACGACAAATGTAGAAAGATCAAAACAAACAGAAAAACCAGTGGTGAAACATAACCGACCAGGTAGGAACGTGGTGAGAGTGACAACATTCTCATCCGATTTTCTTGGCTTTCTTGAGCGAGGCCGCTGCTTTACGTATCAGACAGCTCCTCAGTTTGTTTCACGAGGCTGAGTGAACTCTGCTGTAGCCCTCAGTCCAGAATCAAGAACTGAAACCGTTTTTGAACCTAACATTCAAATACTCTTAAACATCATATCAGGATTCAAGCCTAGCCAACTGTTCTACGCATTGTGAGCTGCAGCTGTTTGCATGACCTTAATTTCATTTAAACACACATCATTAAAGGGTTGTGAAGTAACATAAAGTACTTCACTGGTGCATCAAAAGAGAATTAATTGGCCTGGCTGACGATACGGCGGTAAGTGAACTGTTCTTATCGTGGGGTTTATCATTTTGTTCGTAAGGTCGCTAGAAGACTTTTCTAAATGATAACTAGACACCGGATATTCAGGCATTTCTAGATTAGAATATAATGTGCACCTGAGTGTAAGCTACAAACAGTTCTTCTAGCTGCTACTGGCACAAAATATGGATTAAGCCCAGTTGTAGGCTGGATGCCCTTCCCTTTGTGGAGGGACGCCTTGGTGTTTGGTCACGTGGAGTGCTAACCTGACATGTTTGAGAAGAATTTGGTCAGAAAGACCAGCTATTTATCGGGAAGCACAAAAAGAACGGTTCATATTCACTTATTCATACTTGTATACCTGTGATATTTGTTAGCTTGTGTGTTTGTGGAGACTAAGAGGGGTGAATAGTATTTTAAATCGCCACAGGCGTTCACGGCTCCAAGCACGCGGACAGGCTAGGAGAGGTTGCAACATTGGAATATCAAACGTATCACCTATAGTTGGCCAGATAAGGCTCTGTGTTCGTTTACATGAAGAATGTGCAGAAATTGCTGAATGGTGCGGACACCGTCTTGGGAAAGAAATAAGACCAAGGCAAAAGTAATGGAGTGCAGTCGAACGAAATCAGGTGATGCAGGAAACATTAGGTTAGGAAATGGTCTTAAAGAAAGTAGACGAATATTATTACTTGGGTAGTAAAATAACTAAGAAAGCCATAAAATGCAGACTAGTTTAAGCAACGAAGGTCTTACATAATAAAATACATTCGCTCACTTCGAACATTAATGTCGGAATTTTAAAAAATGTTTTTGAAGATTTTCATCTGGAGCGTGGCACTGTATTGAAGTGAAACATGGTCGATAATTATCTCAGAAAGAAAGAGAATACAAGTTTTTGAAATGTGATGTTACAGAATAATGCTGCAGGTAGATCGAAACACGAATGAAGAAATAACGAACTGAATTGATGACAGAAGATCGATTCGGCCGAATTTGAAGAAAAGAAGCGATAGAATGATCGGTAACATCTTAAAACATCCAGGACTTGTTCAGTTGGTTACTCAGGGATGTGTAGCCGGTAAGAACGGTAGGGGTAAACCAAAGTATGAATGTTGTATGCCAAGGAGATCGAGTATATGTAAGATGTAGTACTTGCGTAGAAATGAAAAGTTTAGCACAAGATAGGGCGGCATGGAGTGCTGCAACAAACAATTCATTCCATACTGATGACTCAAACAACAAAAGCAGAAATAAAAATTAGGGATTGCAATAATTTATCGAGTTACATGTGTGATAAATTACCGATTTCATAGAAATAATTTAAAAATATTCTGGGTAATCAGGCATCTGCCCAGTGGGCACGTTCCTGACTGTCACGAGACATCATTAGGCTATGCTGGATGAAGGATGATGCGGAATGACCGAGCGGAGCGGCGTGCTGTCACCAGCCCTCAAGATGGCTTTTCCGTGGTTTCCTATTTTCGTACCTTAATTGAGATCCGAGCCGCTGGCCATTTCCTGTCCCATCGTCACCATGAGACTTATGTGTGTTGGCGCGACGTGAGGCAAATTGCTTCCTATGTCTAGATCAGTGGTGTCTTGGTTGGCGTACTCTCACCAGTATATAGCAGAAATAACGAATGGTCGTAATAATCCCTGCACACACTTAGGCACGTCCCGGGGGATTTAACGTCTCATGCCATGGGATATTCGACTGAATATCCCACACCGGGAATCAAACACGGTCGAGCACTCGCTGGGCAGAGGAAACTTCCTTCGGAGTAAACATTACAGAAGAAGCCCAGACCTGGGCAACGGCACTCTTCACAAGGCGCTATTCTCGCAAGTGGAATAACGACGTTGTCATTGCCCAGCAACGAGTATAATTCTTAATACAAGAATTAATACTGAGAAAACTTGAGGTGGATGAATATTTTTCGAAACAAAAACAGAGAAATGCAGCTTCAGCAAGCATTTTCACATGAACGCGAGTAGGACTGACAGTAGGCAAAAACACTAAATCAAAAACTCTTTTCTGAACTTCTCACCGCATCCCTTGAGACGACCCCGTGGTACGCGCACCACACTTTGAGTACCACTGGTCACCATACGCCACTTCTTATTGCCCGTGTACCACACTTTGAGTACCACTGGTCTAGATGGTCACCATACACCACTTCTTATCGCCGCAGGAAATACTCGAAACACTGTATCGTAATACACAGTATTAGTTGATTACTTTCCTAACGACGTGGTTACAATACAAGGCTGTTTATGTTCCTACTTGTCGCATGCGCTAACAGTGGCACTGAGTGTTACTGCCTCTCGTCTTGGATACATTCAATTGGCGGTGTAGTTTTTGTGATCGCGTTTCCTATGGATTATTCGTCCTTCCCATTCACACGATTTGCGCGGTCAGATCGTCTCCTGACTTAAGGGGGGATGTAATCAAGAATGCATCACTAGATTTTCAAATGCTCAGAACCCATAATGTGAGACATAGAAAACTGAATCTGTGTACAGTTATCATTATAAAGTGTACAGTGACCTCAGCTGACAACATTTTGGTACAATGGACATAAGTTCATTGTAAGCCCTGAAATGCGGTATATATTACAGCATAAATACAGGTTGTATGACAAATATATTTTGCGGGTTAAAATTATACACACACATATATTCAGACTCAGCGAAGGATCCCACCTCTACTGCCTCAAGGACACGGTTCTGGAGTCTGAGACATTTGATCGGGGATACAAGGGGGAGGGGGTCTGATTCACCTGCTACGCTGAACAGGACCCTTGTGGAAGGGATAGGCAAGGAGGAGGGAAGAAAGCGGCTAGCTACCATCCCGGTATTTTCCTGGAGGATAAGTGGCAAAACACTGAAAGCTTCTTCGAGGAAGGCAGAGGTGGGAATCGAACCCGCTCTGCTCAATTGACTTCGGAGACTGACTGGCCCCCATTCTTGTCCTCGTACCAACTTTTCAAATTTTGTGGCAGGGCGGGCAATAAAACCTGAGCCTCCGCGGGTGTTCGCTAATCACACTAACTACTACACCACACAGGCGGAAATAATAATATCACATGGCTAGCCGGGAATAGAGGATTGTAAACATGACAGAAGCCTGCTGATTGTTGGGTGAAAGCTTGACAACTCTTTAACGAGAATTTCTTCTCTTCATTGTACTCCCGTGTAATGACACTAAACATATGCTAAGGTGTGTGGTCAGACGTTGCTCAGGGCACAGCCTCTATTAGCCAACAGTCCACAAGAAACCCTACATCACTGGTTGAGAGCGAACTTTCGCTTTCTACTCTCCTCATCTTAGAAGCTCTTCTGTTCAAGCAGGTGACCCAAATGTGGTATGAGGATAATGTTATTAGTCTCCAGTGTAAATATCTCGCAAAAATTAGACCGATCCCTTCTACTTCTTTCGTCACGGTCTCTGGAGTACCACGGGTAGCTTTGCCATGGATTGTGTTTTCTTCATCCTCCCTCTTCTTCTCTCTCGTTCTTCAGCTGATATTATCAGTATCATGTTCTCCTGTGCTTCTCTGTCACTGAGCTCTTCCACCTTGATCCCCATCTCAGTCTCAGTCCCCGTCTCCCCTCTCGTCCTACACGTTGCCTGTCCTGATTACATGCCCCGCCTTATTTCTTCGGGGATCGTACTTATATCGGAAAAGAACAGAGAACAAGAAGTACACGATCGTGGACGGACAACAACAGGAAGATCCGAAAGCAGAAATATAAGCATGGCCATGTATAATGTAAGTTATCGTTTCAAATCCAGAACTCGAAAATATCCAGGGTAAAGCAGCTCGATTTGTTCGAGGCGATTTCAAATAAACGGGTAGTGTTGGGGAGATTTTTGTGTAAGGAGACGAGCTACTTGAGTAAGCGGTATGTTCCGAGCTGTTTGTAGAGTAATGGTGTGGAATGAAATTAACTGATGAATAACCTTGAGTGGAGTTTTTAAGGTAGGAAATATCATAATAAAGATTAAGCTAGAATTCAAGTAGACTAAGGTAACTGGGACAAACATTAGTTTATAGAGAAAGGGATAAGGTAGTGGAATAATTTGGCCAGGGAGATGTTCGAGAAATT
The DNA here is from genome assembly GCF_040414725.1 of Anabrus simplex. Taxonomy (NCBI): domain Eukaryota; kingdom Metazoa; phylum Arthropoda; class Insecta; order Orthoptera; family Tettigoniidae; genus Anabrus; species Anabrus simplex. Next base: position 68,021,198 of record NC_090277.1, read on the forward strand.
TTTATAGTCTTTGAAATTACTTATGAAAAAGACGTGAGCTGTTTATAGAGGATACGCTACTTAGGCGACAACCCTAAGTGCAAATCAGCTGTAACTATAAATAAATAAATAAATAAATAAATAAATAAATAAATAAATAAATAAATAAATAAATAAATAAATAAATAAATAAATAAATACAATATTATTTAATTACGCTTGCGTAGAAAAGGTTCCTCTGAGCTGGAATAGCTCAGGGCTGGAATGGTCTGCCGTAAGACCTGTACCTAAAAGTAGAAATAGAGGATATACTCCCTCCTTAATGGGAAAACACAAGGAAGTGATGGATGTTAACGAAATCACTACCACTGCTTGTTAATGATAGTTTACCAAAGCTGCAGGTGTCCATTGCCTCTAGCGTCCCTTCGAACAACTGTTGCGACGCTGGTTTTTGCCCGGCTGAGCGTAGGCTCCGTTACACGAGGTGCTCTCGTCAACAATCTGCCCGCCAACTGCGGTGTGGTGAGTTCTCGTACACTTAAACCGCCTATGCTCTGACTACAGCGCACATTAATAGGCTGAAACGAGTAACAAGTATACAGAGTTCTGCTGCGAGGGTTACCAGCTCACGAACCCCTACTCTCGCTGCATCAAGGAAAAGCGGGATGGGCGACACTTCCTATTAGCCAAGCTACTGCTAAAATATCCGTGCTGTCGTTCACTGTCTTACGGTTCACGTCTTCAAGACGAGGCACTTTTCTTTCGAGTGTCCACTTCCAAGTTTTCCAGTCTCTCGAAACAAGTGAAGTTTAATAAAAATAGAAATTGATAAATAAGTAAATGTTATATTTTACAGTCATATTCTGTTATTAATATTAGATGTTTTCTCTCACAGGTGTTGCTTAATTCATTTAACTTCCATTATTGGGCAGATCTGAACATTTCAAACTTATATTATTATACGCTACAGTTGTAGTGCGATAACCGCACTGAATTGACTGGCTTTGTTATATTCCTTATCACTACAGCCCGGGTTTTTACAATGCCAATTTACTGAAGAAAGTGCCTGCACAACAGTTATGCTATGAGTTTTGCGAAAACATAAGGCGCACTCTGCTACATTACGGGCTAATAAGTAAGTTAGTTCGCATATAACACATTTCAGACTAAAACACATTTCGCTTTGCGAAAATCAAATGATGAACAATATGGCTCTCGCTCATGGCTAGTTTCAGATGACCGCCACAGCCTGCACGATTGCTAGGTAACAATACCCCGCACGGATCCTAGGGTTACTCTTTTCAGATGCCCGCCAAGCCAACTTCGGGCCCGTTTATAACCCCTCGAATCAGCTCTTCGCTATTTTTGCTACAGAGGAGAAACACACTGTAGATCTATCCGGAAACTGAAGCTTATCTCACCGAGCAACACCAAGGTAAGCTGTTCGTTCGACAACTTTTGAACAATTCACGCAGGTGGTCGGTAACTCCCTTCCTTTCTTACGAAGTCACGATAGCTAGTGATTACTTGTTCTGCAGATGACGGCTTGGCAAACAATTATTTATTTCACATAAAAATATTACATTTCATGGAATATGGTCATCAAGAAAGATATTCCGTTGTTCAGATATTGTGAATGCGATTGCCTGTCAAATAAGCAAGGACACGCTGTTTATTTAGTAGACAATTCCTCTCCTTTTATCAGCTAAGCAAAGTATCCAAGTTACAACCACGACACAGGCTGCTGAACTTGAAAGATTGCACGGACATTGTTTTGTGTTTATTACAAGTTCTAAACTGTCATGAAATGAAACGCCTATTAATAGGATGAAGGATGCAGAGGAATTATGTTTTAAGCAGTTCGTATATTTGACAGTCACGAACGGAAACGGTTGCGAGATTCAAAGCAGTTCTTTCATAGCAGCACCAGATTCTAAATTTCCATAAAATGGAACAGATTTGATAAACTGAAATATGTTGAAATTAGCAGAGCTGATCCATCTTTTAGTCGTTCTTCAATCTGATTATAAAATGGAACAGTTACAGGTTATAGCTCCTAAATCGTAACTGCTATGAGCAACAGATATTTATAACTGAAATAGTTTAAAAGGTATAGAGCATTTCTTTCTGTTATGTAAGGAACGGTTATTCTAGATATCAGTTCCTGTATCTGAAGTGTTATAAGTAGAGTTCGGATTTTCATCTGGTAATAGGTTAGAATGCAAACTAATGCTGTCTAACCCGTTCTTCCGTAACGTAGGGGGACTAACAACAGTTCGAAGGGAGGGGTTCTTGTTAATTAATCGCTTTCTACCCTAATATTGCGTAATTATCTTGGCTGTAGTTATAAATAAACAGTTATTTCAGTGTCCGTTACGTAATATTCCACACGTGTATTACTGTTCTGCTCTCCATAGACCGTTCATGGACATTTATTTCCGTAACTTTACTTGTCATTGCATCTAGGCCTTGATGTTGCTGTCAAACACACTGTGGCTTGGTTATAGCTCTTGAGGATATGGGAGTGATTGTCGTCTACCTACTTTGAATTTACTCTTTACAACAGGGGAATTCCTATCTAACTACAGACAATTTGATGGATCATTAATTATATATTACGTTTCGTGGCGTGGAAACATCTATAGCACAAATACTCTGTGCAGACAAAACAGCAGAAAAATCTAGACCACTTTGTTATTATTATTATTATTATTATTATTATTATTATTATTATTACCCGTGAGTCACGCTTTAATTCTAAACCTTTTATCCTTGAATGCCGAGCTAACCATCGTCCTCTACTTCTCTTATCGAGTCCATTACTCACCTCACAAAACCACACCACTTACGCTGGTTTATAGTACAACTTCATCCACAGAGTTCATTCCAAATCTTAGACTTTATCTTCCAAATACCTTCCTGCCGTTTTTTCCCGCTGCTGTCATGTCTGTTACTTCCAATGAAAAAGATATGCGGAGTCCACTCAGCTTTCACTCCCGTACCGTGATGTCGGTCCGCTTGCAGGATAGTCTCGTCTGGAAGCTGACTTCCTTCCTACAGAATACCATTAACCGCAACTGCGAGTTCACTGCATTAGCTCTTGCTGTACCCTAATTCAATTTCACGTACTATACTACCGTCCTTGGAGAACACACATCTGCCTGTTCCAGTGGAAAATGTAGCTCGGAGTGAAAAATTTAATTGTGTAAATGTAGCAGAATGAGCGTATAGTATTTGCAGAATGTTTATACTTTAAGGTTCAAGTTTTCACTGCGGGGTGCATCTTCATACACCTCTGGATTTGTGCTTGACTTGAAACTCTACAAGAGAATAAGGCACATGGGAAACTCCTCCGTGTGAACAAGACTGCATTACGTTATCCCAACTTGTGCTCCATAGCCGTATGTTATTATTATTGCCTTCAACTGCAACACTGTTACCACACATACGGCACGTTGCTACATAACAGCAATGCGTTACGCGTATTTCCTAGCACTTAAATAATTAAGGCGTAAAGCTAACTCCATGTGAATTAAATTATAAATACTCATTCAAGCCTGACGGCTACGACAGGTCTGGAGGTTAAGGATGCAGGTCATAATCCCGGACATCACAGATTATAATTATGTATTTATTTATTTACCCTTATTACATTGCAATGAGTCGACCCTGCTTCACACGGTAACCATTTTGAATTTATGGACCTTGTAAGATTTCCTTATAGACAGAATTATTTCCCCTGAACTGTGTGTTGTTAAATGTGAAGTCCTGGTATAAATATGTTTTAATGCTCGGATCATTCGAAAATTTGTGTAAGGGAACAGTGCATGTTACCTACCAACAGTACCTTGAGAGCTTCACCGACTGTGGATCTGTATATCAAATACTTCACGTGACAGCCAGCACGGTTGCTAGGTAATATCGCTTGACATATTTTATTGCAGTGTACATAATTTCTCACAGCATATTCATTCTCCCTATCGACAATAAGTTAACAACCCATTCATTCACTCATTCCAGTGCTCACAAAGTTCCTTTTACTCTACCGGTCTGGCATTCAATACCATTCCACACACTCGCAGACATATAGCTTTCTTCTTCTTCTTCATGTGCCATGTCCTCGCAGAACGTTGGCGATCAGTAGCATGATATGTTGTTTGTTCATAGCTGTTCTGAACAGAGTCAGCTTTGTTACGCCAAACCACTGGCTCAAATTGCCGAGCCATGATGTCCTACTTCTCCCCGGACCACGTTTTCCATTAATTTTCCCTTGGAGTATTACTTGCAGAAGGTGGTATTTAGAGTTCCGCATCATATGACCAAAGTATTCTAGCTTCCTTCTCTTGATGGTAGTGAGAATTTCTTGTTCTTTGTTCATACGGTACAAAACGTCTATATTGGTCATTTTAACTGTCCAAGGTATCTTCAGCATCCTTCGGCACGTCCACATTTCAAATGCTTGCAATCTCTTGCACATGGTCTCAGTTAGTGTCCATGCCTCAACGCCGTATAACAGAATGCTGAAAACGTAGCACCGGAGTAGTCGTGTCCGTAGTGAAATGGAAAGGTCAAGGCTTGTCAAAAGTTTTCTAAGTCTCTGAAAAGAAGTTCTGGCCTGCTCAATTCTGCATCGGATCTCGTGAGTAAGGTTCCAGTCATCATTAATGCGGAACGTCACTTAAAATCTTCTGGAAAGCAGAGGTACGGGCCAAAGGAGGAAAAAGTAAAATTCCGTCTTCTCTCTGAACAGAGCGATAAACAATTGACAGGCATTAGGAGGGATCAATATTTATAGAGACAGAGATGGATTTCCGGAGAAAGGTCTAGTCTGTTGTCTCAGTGGAATGTTATTCCCAGAAGTTTGTAACTAGCGCAATGCGGAATGCTATTTTTGAATAAGGTCACCGTATAACTGTTCATTTCTGGACTTACTCGTTATCATATGTTTAGAGTTATTTTCATTTATATTCAGGAGATTTACACAGCATCACATGGAAAGGTTCTCCACATCCTGTTGTAGAGCAGGGGTGTCTTTCTTACACACACAGTGCTGTCGGCATATTGGGCCGTGACGGGTTTGAATACCAGTGACTTTAGGCACAATTTTCAGTAGGACCAACGCGTGATGACTGAAAGAAAATTTAGCCTTTAAACCCCAACGAAGAGAAAACCTCACACTGATTAGTTCGTTGTCTACATATGAATTTGCGAAAGGGTGTTTTAAAACTCGGTGAGAGGAAATTCGAACTATTTCCAAATCAAATGTTTAAATCTCTCTTTCCTGTTGGGTGAAGGAACGACAGTAACTGAAGTAGTTGTGACTCATTTAGTTACATTTATCATAAACTAACATTCACTGATTTTGTAACAGCGAGCAATGTCGTGGGAAAAATTAAGAAACTTATTCATTTTTCACTTCAGCATCGTTTTCTACGTGAAGATAGGAGTCTGTTTTTCTCTTGTTCAGTATTTGATGTTTAACATTCTGCTCCTCCACAACCACCAACTTCGCTCTTGTACACTTGCTCAATCAATGTCGGTGTTGACATGCCTTAGAGCTGGGTGTCATCCTAAAATTTATGTACCGGGCGAGTTGGCCGTGCGCGTAGAGGCGTGCGGCTGTGATCTTGCATCCGGGAGATAGTAGTTTCGAATCCCACTATCGGCAGCCCTGAAGATGGTTTTCCGTGGTTTCCCATTTTCACATCAGGCAAATGCTGGGGCTGTACCTTAATTAAGGCCATGACCGATTCCTTCCCACTCCAAGGCCTTTCCTATCCCATCGTCACCATAAGACCTGTCTGCGTCGGTGCGACGTAAAGCCCCTAGCAAAAAAAAAAGTAACGAGTTAGTGTATGTAACAAAATCTGTGACTTAGCAACGGTGCAGGCTATGTGGTCATCTGAAATTAGCAGCCGTCGATGGAGAGACATGTTGATGATCATTTGATTTTCTCACAGGGATTTGAAGTTGTTCGTTCACGTAAACTTACAGCGAACATTATTTTATTTATTTATTTAAAACTAAATAATTTTGATTCAGATCTTCCATGTTTGATCCATACATTGACGTTTTTTCTTCGTGCGTTGCTGAGGTTATGTTATTGAAAGCAGCGAGCAGTCCACTAAGCTACCAAAGGTCCTCTATAAATGATGATATGAGATATTTATCTGTTGGAAATGGATTAATCAGTGTTGTGATGAACTGAGCCGGAGGAACAAGATCAAGTGTTTACGTCACTTTGAGGCGGGGTTCAACCACTCACTAGAGCGTAAGTACGGGGAGGAGGCACGTGGTCTTATGAGTAACTGACGGTTGTGTGGAAGCCTTAAATCATTAATAGCCAATGCTTGCGTACGGATGTGTGAGCGATTCTGTGATAAGAGCGTCTTCCCTATAGGTGCATTGTACCGGACAGTGCAGCCAGAGTAACGTCGTTAGAGACGTCACTTGTTGGCGAAGATAACGACCAGAAAATTTCCCAACATTTCGCGTCATTACAGAAGGCGCTCACAGTCACATTTCACTTTACAGAACTTGGTAATGTCAGTAATAACAGTCATGTACATTCGGGACGTACAAGATAAACTGATGACTATCCTCCTGATAATTTAAATAACTTTTTCGTCAGTATTAAAATTTTACCATTTTAAAGTGCGCAGTGTTCCATTCCTACAACACTGAAGTTGTGGAAACAAGAGTGAAAGTGATGTTCAGCAGACGATCGTCGTTGATGATTCGTTCCCCCCTCATTTGAGTGAGAGGTATGATTATAAATACGAGATACGGACATTTGAAGTTTGAGGACATTTCCAGATCATTAATTACCTGTGAACGATATCCCAAGTTATTTACGTGCCACTTGATATAAGATGGCAATTCCAGTTCCCGTTCCCTGCTCACACTGTGCGGCTTTTATCGGCTAAGGGCAGTTCGTGCGCGCACAGCGACACGTGAAGCAACATTCGGACAAGTGTTTATAAGATACAGAGGAGCTTTGCCAGTACAAAGCCTGATGGGAATGACGAAACTTATCATATATTTGAGGTTATTGTCCCCGTATTTACTACCAGCATTAACCGAGCTAAATATTTGGTATGTTTAGTAAAATTCGGTAAAAAGCCAGTTTCATCCATGTTCAGTTCATCGTAAGCAGACATGTTCATTTCTCAACCAAACTACTCAAGAAGGTAATCTATGTGAACCTTCTAAACCAGCAAGGCTACTGCTATGCAAAATGTCTAACACATGGGAATAATGGCAGAAGGTTACTCGACATGAGGAGTTAAAGGCTTAGTTAGGCATGGAGTCTATTGATGAAGTTATACACATAAACCGGCTTCGGCGATGCATTCATCTGAGAAGACCGGTATTCTATAGCAAGCTTCATATAAAACACATTGATTTAAAGAATACTGGAGAATCCGTAAAAATCATTCCAGAACGCCGGTATTCTACAGGAAGCTTCATATAAATCACATGGATTTAAAGAGTACCGGAGAACACCGCAGAATAATTAAGAAGTGCATAAGCTACTTTAAACTTCTTCCAGTTTGAACATGGCTTTGCTTTTGAGGCTGGGAGTCTGCTTCATCTGGAGTTAGCGCAATCAATTTCTTGTCACTATTGTAGCCATGACAACCATTGTTGGTCTTCACTGTGCGCTTTCATCCTCCAACTAAGAGCTACTCCTCAGTCCAGAATTAAAATACTTCAACTGGCCGGACAAGGAACCCAGGGCCTTGCGAGGTCTAGAACGTCCTCTATTTTCTCGCAGTTCACGAACCTTACGATTCGTTTGTGGATAACTATATTTACTTTGGAACCCTTTATTTCCTCTGTTGATGGACTCAACGTCGTAAGAGGCTACTAAGTGGGGAACTCGCTTTCTCTTCTTCTAAGCCCAGAAACATGTGCATGACTTTCCCACCCCCTTCTTTGTCCGACTCCATGGGTGACCTCTGACGGCGGGGTTCGAGATTTTAACCTTAAATGGTTAATTCCCTTGGCTCGATTTGTGCTGTCCCCAACATCCCTGTAACACGCACACCGCACATAACACTATTCTGCTCCACAATACAACGCAGTTACCTACACATGGCAGATGCCGCCCACCCTCGTCGGAGGGTCTATCTTACGAGGGCTGCACCCGGCTAGAAATAGCCACACAAAATTATTATTATTTACCTCCTTTTCTCATCCAAATCTGCAGAAAAGTGACTCTCAAATTTCATATATCGGAAGTAGTTAGTACATCCACAAGAACCACGACAAGTACAGGAGAGCACACGATGTAACTCAGGTATTATCTTTCCTCATTGTTACAGATGTCTGCCAACTGAAGTCGTAGTTGCTTCTAGTTTAGAGAAGGACATTCCTCCTCACTATCTCCCCTCATATTACCGCAGAGCTGCTACTTTCATTGTGCAATACTCCAACTCGTGGGAGAACGTCGAGTTAAATTGCGTGAGATCTCCACTTGCTGCGTGAATCACGTGTCAGATGGTCGACAAATGAAACTGAAAGTGCCTTTTGTTCGCCTGCTACGGAGTAGTAACTCTAATATATCTTAAATTATTCTCTCTGCTAGTTTATTATAAAACTGTCCATTCCTCACAACATAATCAACTTATAGATCCCTTATCCAACGTTTAGTCTAATAATAATAATGGCTTTACGTCCCACTAACTGCTCTTATTATGTTCGAAGGCGCGGATGAGCCAGAATTTTGTCCCGTAGGAGATCTTAAACGTGCAAGTAAATCTGTCGACACGAGGCTGACAGAATCGAGCGTGCCAGTTGGACTCAGAAAGCCAGCGCTCCGGTAACCATCGTCCTACTGATCTTACCCTCCTTCATTCACATCATACGCCCAGTTGATACGCAGAGCACCATTGGCCATGTTATTTTTTGAACTTAGCCTTTATACGCCCAGAGCGAGTCCTCTCTCTCCTGCCATTGTTCTCACCAGGAATCATTTTCCTTGTCTGTTACTTTGAGCAAGATGTTCGAAGTCCGCTCGTACAGTAAATGGGGTCCGTCAGGCGATACAACAATATTTTCGTACTGGAGCTGACTTTTTTCTTTCTTTTACGGAATACGGCAGACGACACCTGCTACATTAGCTTTTCTACATTTTCATTTGATTTAGCTTCGTAGCCTATACTACCATCGTGGGATAATACACTTCGTAAATACCGGAATTGATGATGGTGTATTGCCTCCGGGAGGCATGCGGTAGTTCTTTTGAGTTGAGGCCCTCGCGCGGCCTGCGCGAAAATGAAAATCGGCCCCTACTTAGGATACAATCTAACGTTGAAGACTGCAGTTCTCGTGCCAGAGGACATAACTAGCGTAGCCTAACCGGTTCAGCACGTTAACCGTTTAGCCACGGGGCCAGAGAATAACTGAAGTGATCGCTCTTCTTCAGTTTCGTATTTCGCACCCGAAATTCAGTACTCTGTGAGTAATAATAGTGTGTTTACCGCCCTTTGAACTACTATCGGTGTTTAGGGTCGCCAGACGAACACAGTAATATTTTTGACGTACCGTATCAGGGCAAACAGTAAGCACATTCTATCAATAGAAGAAATATTATTTCGGAGAAAGCAAAAGTTCTTTCACGCTATCTTTATGTTTGGCACGATGGATTTTCCTGAACCGGTTGTTCCAGAGAAATCCATTCATTGAAAGAAAGTTCTGGTTTTCTAGCGAAGACATGAAATTAACGTGTCTTCTTGTGGACTTGCCAAAGCAAGAAACGCAAGCACCTTCTTCAAGAAGGAATCCTTCATCTGCAGAAAGAACGTCAGTCAAACAAGTTCAGTGAGAAAGCTATCTAACGACCAGGTCATGTGGCCAGTCTACTGTAGAGCGAGATACCGGCTTGTTGAATAGCGAGAACACTAATATAAACATCGATTTCTAGCGTCCAGTAGAAATGTATAGGCCTAATTAAGTGAAGAGATCAGGATACAAAAATAAACAAATACTTCATTGAACCTCTGCACTCTCGCACTTCTTACTCGTACATTTTCTGAGGTACGCGAGAAAACATGGAATCTGAGGATGTGATTCTGGGCTTAAGAGTTGAGAGAGAGTCAGGCCATGTGAAGTGCGAGAGTACGGGAGTGAAGAACAAACTAGAATGTAGGTCCGGCACGGCGATACACACACAATTTGCTTTACGTCGCCCCCGCATTTGCCTGGTGTGAAAATGGGAAACCAGGCAGAAGTACAAAATGTGGTTTACATGACGGCTGAACACACGCAGTGGAAGTGGCTCGGTCGTTGTTTAATTCGATCACGCGTGGCTAACGGCCGAGGTAAGATCTGCTATGGCCAGTCGTGACAAACTGTACAGACAATACAGACAGACGGACGACACAGATGATTTCCAGTGTTAGAAGCAGTTAATTAGCAATTCTAAATATAAATACTTTCAGCAACTGATGAACGATAACAGTCCGAGACAAAAATGGAGAAAAATACGCACGTTAGGTATAGGTAAAGCCGCGGAGCCACAGGTACCAAGCATATCGCTAGAGGCATTAAATGATCATTTCGCACGGCCAAGAATACTCTTGTTACAACAGCTGTCGGTGTATGACCAATTCTCTTTTACAAATGAGTGAAGTTAAAGGTGTGATATACTCTATTACAGGTAATGATGACTTTCCTATATCGCTTATTAAGGATAACTTCGGGGCTGTTCTGTCAATACTAACTCAACTAGTGCATGACAAGCGGAGTGTTCCCATCCGGAAGAGGTCCACGTTAGATTCTCCTTCAAATTATCATCCAGTATCCATCCTTATCCAAGGTGATTGAATGTCTAGTTTATACACAAGTTACTCCTCATTCCCTCCTCAACCCATTAAATCCGGCTTCAGAAAAGACATCACTACGACAGCTTTACTACGAGTGACATATACTATCAGACGTGCAATGGACCAACGGGACGTGACTCTACTGACATTATTAGATGATCTCAGTAGTGCCTTCGACACTTTCAATCCTCAGTTACTACTGCACAAGCTAAATTTTAATAGTGTGTCACTTCGTTTCTTTTCATCTTACTTCGAAAATCGCGCCCACGCGTGACAGTTGGAAATTTGAGTTCAGGATGGCAAAGTAACACCCTCGGTGTCCCTCAGGGGTCGATTCTCGGACCAAAATCCAATAATAATAATAATAATAATAATAATAATATAACGGACAGTAAAGGAAATCGAAGACGAATTTGGAAAGGGAATCACAATCCAAGGAGAGGAAATATAAACCCTGAGATTTGCCAATCGTATTCTTATTTTCTTTGAGACTGCAGACATTGCTCAGTGGTACGGACACAGTCTTGGGGAAGGAGTAAAAGATGAAAGTTAAGTCCAAAACAAAAGTAACCAAGTACAGTTGAACGAAATCAGGTGACACAGGAAATATTGCATTAGGAAAGGAAGTCTTAAAGGAAGTAGATGAATATTGTTGCGTGAGTAGTAAAAGAACTAACGATGGCGTACACAGCACCAGCGAGGAAGGCCTTTCTTAAGAAAATAAATTTGCTCACTTGAACATGTTCGAAAGATGTTTTTGAAGACTTTAGTCCGGAGCGTGGAACATGTGGAGCTCAGAAAGGAAGAGAATTGAAGCTTATGAAATGTGGTGCAACAGAAAAATGCTGAGGTGAGATGGATAGATCGAATCACGAATGAAATGATACTGAAACGAATTGGTGAGAGCAGAACTATTTGGCTAAATTTGATGAGAAGAAATAGAATGATAGGACACATATTAAGACCCCCAGGACTTGTTCAGTTTATTTTTTAGGGGAGTGTAGGGGAACGGTAAGGGCACGCCAAGGTATGAATATGACAAGCAGATTAGAGCACATGCAGAATGAATCAATTTCGTAGAAATGAAAAGGTTAACACAGGATAGGTTGGCATGGACGGCTACATCAAACCAGTCTGTGGATTGTTGACTCTAATAATAATAATAATAATAATAATAATAATAATAATAGTAATAATTCCCTGCCGTGATTGCTTCAGAGTATCTATAACGTGTTGTTATTAACCTCCACGGAAGAGGCCTTTCAGTTTAGGTAAGAATGTAAAAGGTCCATGCTCGTGTGGTGAAAGGCTGGTGGTATTGGAGATGATCCACAACCTGTTAACATCAGAATGTCATTTGATAGTTCTTTTTTCTGAAGGGAATCTGAGTGTTTATCCCGCAGCCACTGACCGTAACAAAGCACTCACGTCAATTCTGATTACATAATCCTTCATACACTTCTTTCTTTTTCCTCGACAAAGGTTAGAGAATGTTGTCCAGCACCTCTCACCGCATCAGTCTTTAACTCTGGGAAGAGTTGAGAGGATACGAGTGGTTACTAACAAATTCAAGGACTTTGGAAATATTAAACTAGTTTGGTCTCATTAAACCGAGTGCTGCTGGGTACAAGAGGTTAGGAAAGTATTAGATTACTGGGAAAGAAATTGATATAGAGATGTCGGAAGTTCGTTCGAGAAGGGAAATACAAATGATAACTATAATTATCTAAGTTGGTGGTAAGATTTTCATCCGTCCTCCAGTGAGAGTGAGTACGTGCAGTGCCAAAAAAGGAAATAGAAGCCTATATAGTTATAATAATGACATTATGCCGGACATTACCATCTCAGGTGTAAATGGAACTGTGTAGCGAATATCTTAAGCTGTGCAACAAGATTTTTCCACGTCATAAACCGGAATTTTCAAAATTTGAAGCGCAGTGGCTGTGTTCGTCTGGATCCAAACAGGAGGCGTCTGACAACCGAGAGGAATATTGTATCTGGCTGGTAGATGAACGCCGGCCCCGTGGTGTAGGGGTAGCGTGCCTGCCTCTTACCGGGAGGCCCCGGGTTCGATTCCCAGCCAGGCCAGGGGTTTTTACCTGTACCTGAGGCCTAGTTCGAGGTCCACTCAGCCTACGTGATTAGAATTGAGGAGCTATCTGACGGTTAGATAGCGGCTCTGGTCTAGAAAGCCAAGAGTAACGGTCGAGAGGATCCGTCGTGCTGACCAGGCCTTCGGGCTGAGCAGCGGTCTCTTAGTAGGCTAAGGCCCTTCAAGGCCTGTAGTGGTAGATGCACATCCTGACCCTGTCATCTGTTTCTCGTTGAGTCGTCGCTAGAGGCGCAGTGAACCTGCCTTGCCCTTACTCGACGGTGACGGTCGTTACGGTGCCCCTGCAGAACTCCAATTGTGCTCGTTGGAATTCCTTATTTCCGTTTTCCTGGTGTGGGGTCTTGGATCAGGTGACGTGGTTATCGTGAACGAAACGAGATAAGGCTGTGGCCTCTTAGTCTGGAAGTGAAAATGGGAAACAATTCTGAGGACAGCGGAAGGTGTTGTTCGGACCCGCTCTCCTGCACTGTACTCGGTTATTGGAATATCTAAAGTATTATTAACAACTAACTCTTCAGTTGCTGCTTATCCCCTACTGGTGGAGATTTTCATTCGTAAGCTTTGACAATTTGAGGACCACTTCATTTTACAAGAAAAACTAGAATGGTATGTTTTTCCTGTGTTGTTCTTTAGACATGAGCTGTGTGCATTGACGAAAGCATCGGAGCCATTGAAATGCAGAATTATAGGCGGTTACTTTGTCCGCTTAGTGGTTAGTGTGCCACCCTTGCCGGCACGGATACGATTCCCGGCTCTGCCACGAAATTTAAAAAGCAGTACGGGGATTGGAACGGGGTCCACTCAACCTCGGAAAGTCAACTGAGTAGATGGGGTTCGAATCCCAGTTTAGCCACCCTCGAAGTGGTTCTCCTGGTTTCCCACTTCTCCAGGCAAATGCCGGATGGTATCTAACTTAAGGCCACAGCCACTTCCTTCCCTCCCCCTTGCCTATCCCTTCCAATCTTCCTATCCCCCGCACGGGTCCTGCCGAGCACAGCAAGTGAGGACGTCTGGGCGAGGTACTGGTCCTCCACTCCAGTTGTATCGCCGACCAAATGTTTCGCGCTCGAGAGCACTTGTTTTTAAGGTGCTAGAGGTGAGATTTCTCATACAATATACCTTCAATATCTTACCGGAAAAAGAAGTTAAATTAGAGAAAAATGTACAATGCATCAGTGGAACGTTTGGACGCAGTTACAAGGGAAACATTCTTTCTCGGCATCGAGTTCTGTGTAAAGTACTTTGTGCTAGCTCAGTTTCATGGTAAATTGAAGCCGCACTTGGAGCGATTCTAGAGAAATGTTTCTGTGGATTCCCTGAACCAGGGCATCATCTGCTTTTTTACTCTCCTTTGCTTTTAAGAGCAAGACATGTCTAAACTGCTAAACCTCTCTGCCATGTATCAGCACTTCCTAGCGTTCATTCAGTGCAACTTTCATCATAGTTCGGTGTCATCCACCCTGTAGCAGGGGAATTCATACAGAATATACTTGTCACTTTTCTTGTAACAATATATTTTCTTAAATTACAAGACAAATTAAAACAACAACCATCATTCATCATACATGTTGTCGGTTTGTAAATGTCTTGAATGTCCTGTGGAACTCACTTTTCTATATGAACAGGGAGTTCTCCCACAAGGAAACGCAAAATGCGCAAAATAAGAAAAAGATAAGCACATACACAAAATAACAACAATAATGTTGTATTTTTACTTCTCTAACATTGTTTCTCATTTTCATTTGGATTTCCATGACTACCCCTTTGAAGAAGAAGGCTGTTTCACTCCTTTCCACCTTTCATTATGGATAAGGTCTTAACAATTGGCAAAGGTGTGTTATTAGCATTAATGCGAGCCACAGAATATGATTGGGCTTCTCACTTGACACTTGCTTGATTTCAAAACACTGCAGCTTCTTGCTACTTTCATTGCTTATCCCAGTGTCCATCACTGCTGCATTGCCACACGATGTGTCCAGTTGACGTTATCCGTTGTTACTCGCTTGACTGCCTGAACATCATATTCTCACATCTCTAATAATAATTTTTATACGTCGCACCGACAAAGATAGGTCTTATGGCGATGATCGGATAGGAAGTGGCCGTGACCAATGGGAAACCACGGAAATCCATCTTCAGGGCTGTCTACAGTGGGGTTCGAACCCACTATCTCCCGAATGCAAGCTCACAGCAGCGCGCCCCTAACCGTGCAGCTAACTTACTCGGTGGTCAATTTACTGTATTGGAAATTGAATCGATTTATATTATGGAATCCAGGAAATAATTTAAATTACAGGAAAAGATGGTTGATCGGATGAGCGTTTCGTGAGAGGGAGGGGAGGTGTAAATTAGTCCAGAAGCACAATACGGAACTTGTGGGTCTGTGTGAGTCTTCCCACGCTTCCATTTTCAGCGAGCCACGTACTCTCTCTCAAGAGTGCTCGCAGTTTACTTGCTACTTCGCTTTCTCTGTCATCTTCGATATAACAGATGCAGTATGACATAACTCTAGATGTTGCAGTGTTCCCTTTAGTGTAGGCGATGAGCCGTTTGATGACACCCACTTCCTACATTGACGAAACTGATAGATATTCAAGATAAATTATTTCGACAATGTTTTCCTTTCTTATTCTTCCTTTTTTTACCACCCTTTCACCGTTGGCTATAATCACAATGCAGTAAACAGATCTCACCTTCATTCTTCATCAGATACCATCTATTCACACGATCAACGTTTTCCTCCGTCATTATCTTAAGTAATTAGGAACTATAAAAAATTAGTCATTTCCGTTTACAATATAGTGCTGAATCCACTGACAGAATACTAGCTTAAGGGGGAAATACACCTTTAACTAAGTGCATTCGTTCCATCCGTGGATCAGTCATAGAGTGTTGGCTTCCAAATCCCAAGATCGTGGGTTCGAGCTCGGCAGAGGGGTCTGACGGCTGCGGAATCCTGACACTGCCTTATAACCACCCAGGACTGACTACTCTATGTTGCTAAGGCTGCGATGATGTAAGAGCATTCCCATTTTGTTACAATCAGTTTGAATGATTTAAATGTTTCTTTGCAGGCAGATATTTGTAGATCAAACAGAATTCGTACTTTCATGGTAAGAATGTTATTGTTCGAAAGTAACATTAATAGATGGCCATTTCAGAAAATGAAGTGGTCATAAATATGTCTTTCAACAAAATGTGTCACGCGATGTTACCTAGCAACCGTGCCGGCTATGATGTGAAGTACAGACCCACGGCCTGCGCAGTTCTAAAGGTACTGTTGCTAGGTAACATCACGTCACACATTTTGTTACATCCAGCCTTTCGTTTTAAAATTTTTCCGATGAACTCCAGCTCTAAGGCATATTTATTTCAAAACGATTACAGCAGAATTTTTTGGAGAATCCCAATCTTTGTCCGACTGTAACACTCACAGTTACTGTGAAGCACTTTTTACACAAACAATTCGACAATAGATATAAAAATATCGAGGAAATGCAACGTGAACTAAACAATTTTTTGACGTCCTTTTCCGTAAATTTTGAGCAGACTCCAGTCAAATTTCAAAGAGAACATGATTGAAGACCTCCCCGGTATACGGATGTAACCAACACATTTTTGAAAGTGAGATTTCATTGAAAGCAGGGTGTAACACCACGCCTCTGGGCTGTGGTGTCATCTTATGTCTTACATTTGAACCACAAGATAAGGATGTAAGCAACACATTTTTGAAAAGAGAGATTTCAGCGGAAACAGGATGAATCATCACACCTTTGTGCTGTGGTGTCATCTTATGTCATACATTTGAACTTCAAGCTGGTGTATAGCCTCTGTGGTTTAAGCATGGAACATGAGGCAGTTCTTGTGTTCATCACCAGGTGTAATGGAAAGTCCATAGCCTCCTCAGTCCCGAGTGGAAATGAAGTATGTTACAAGTTTGTTTTTTGCATAAATAATTCAGTTAGGTACCAAATAACACAAGAATAGAAATAATTTTCTTTCATCATAGGTATTTTATTACGTAACAGTGTGTCCAGTATGCTGGACACTGGGTCTCAATTGTTGTAAACACAGAGAAAATAAGTGAACACAAATACGATTCTAACTATCGAGAATCAATTCTTTACACACCTTGTGCATCTGTTGTTAACAATGTAACATTCAGCTGTGAAATTGTAGGAAACACTGCCTCTCACTCGATATGCACAGAAATACATTACACTGAACACACTTGAATTTCGTTTTAGACTTACAGTCCTTGTTTCGACATCTCATCCATTTGTTTTTATCATCAATTGCACAAATAGGTAGGTGGTTGTTTCCTGATTTTCTGATGTCTTTGTTGGGAATTGTAGCTGGACTGTTTTTCTTTCTTGGTGGTTCAGGGCTCTCATCGTCCTCATCAGAAGAATAAATTGCCTGTCTTCTAGCAGTGGCAGCAAAACTTAGTGATTCTCCAATATAGATCTTGAACTCCAGAAGATCCATTGTTTCTTTAGGTCTATGACCAAGAGCTTTCTGGTCTTTCCTATATTCAATCCATGAATTAACAATGGCCAAATCAATGAAATGGAAGAAAACTCGAACAGGCCATTTCTTTGTTCTCATGGAAATGCGGTAAAATGATACCATTCTGTCACATAAGTCTACCCCTCCCATTGATGAGTTGTAGGTGAGAACAAGCTTGGCCTGCTCAACATCAATGTAGGATTTGCTTTTCTTGTCCCACCGTCTGACAAAGTGTGTAGGGAATGCACCAGTACAGGTCGAGGCTAAGAGGACTGACCTGTTATCCATCCATTTTACGATACACATATTTCCATCTTCTCTTACAAATTCATCGCAGGAACCTCTTCCTCTCTTCAGCAAGTCTTTGTCACTGGGAAGTTTTGATTTCACTGAACTGTCTATGCGGCTAGCGAGTATCGTACCTGTGGCAAAAATGCGTCTTTCAAGAAGGTAGTCGAGCAGTGGGATTGAGGTGAAGTATCTGTCGCAGTAAACTATATGGACACTTGGAATTCTATCTTCCACCAGTTTCACTACAACTGACCCTCCAATACCTAAGTTAGGGGAAGGCTGGCCATTAGGCCAGGTTTTGGCTCCTTGATAGATGAAAAAATCTAGTACCAGTCCATCTGGAGTTGCAAGAACAAAATTCTTAATACCAACTGGATTTGGTTTGTTTTTTACAAACTGTCTCAGTGACGTAGTTCCAGTAAATGGAATCATCTGCTCATCTACTGACAGATTACGTGAAACTGGAAGGGTCAAACACTTCCTCCGAACAGTATCAAGTATCGGCTGCACCTTCCACAATTTATTTTCCTGTTTTTCATCATCTGAAACACCTAAATTGTCCACAAAATGCAGATAATTCCTCAATTTAAACATCCTGTCTCTGGAAATGACAGTCACTGCAGGTACCCTTAAACCCTGACGGTAGTACATCCGAAATCTAGGAAATTTCATGCATCCTGTAATAATATGTGCCCCCACAAGTTGTTTAATTTCCTTCGGATTGGTTTGAAGTGGTCTTTGATTATCCTGCAAGGCTCTGATATTAGTTTGTTCAGCTACAATCTTCCATATTTCATCAGGAAAGTACTGCTCGAAGTACCTTAGTGGTGTCCATAGTTCTCTCCCTCCCACAGACCATTCTTTCTCAGGTAGATCCTTCAATTTGTCATCAAATTGCTGCCTCTTCCATTTCATGTTCCTTTGCTTGGTAGACTTTGATGTGCAGGGGGTATGTATGTCTTCAAGTTCTTCTGGCTCAGGTGAAGGATCAGAATTTTCTTCGGAAGAAACAACATCCCACGTTGGATCATCAAAAACATCATCATCCGATAAATCTTCAATGTCGCTGCTCTCTTCCAACAGAGTGAATATGTCCTCATCTGTGATTGGTTTCCTGTAAACTAAACAGATAAATCGAAGATTACTATTATTATTATTATTATTATTATTATTACTACTATTATTATTATTATTATTATTATTATTATTATTATTATGATTATTATTATTAACACACAATACAAGAATAAGGGATTAACATATAAATTAATTTTGGATAAATTCTATTTCAATGCAACAAACATACGGACTGAATTGAGTTAAGATTTCACTTTGCAAAGACGTCATATTTTCCCACCAAAAAGCTGAGATACTGAACAGAGACCTGGTGTCCAGCCGGCTGGACTTCATAAGAAATAGTGGATTAAGCAAATAAATAATATATGTACAGTATGCTACATTACACAGAGAGCTTCTCCATTATATATACAAATAATTTCAATACTTAACCGTACAATAACTTGTGAATTACTTCAGTACTTACCCTTATTTCGCTGGGAAGTCTTCCTACCCATCTCAGCTATAGACGCCATGATGCCTAAACGCGAATAGCCAACTTCAGAAACATAAAATCAAAGATTAAAAAACCAAAGAGTAAAAGGTACATGTGCAGCAAGCTGGACAACAGGATTTAGAGAGAGTGAAACTGAATTTCTTGCATTTACGGCTGTACATAAGTGTGTCCAGCCGGCTGGACACCTGGACTGAGGAGGATAGACCAAAACACATCTATATTTTGAGATATTTTCTCGGTATTTTTATTGTTCTTGTTGTTATTTTTATTATTACACTAATATTATTTGCTATCAAGTGCATTCATCTTCTATTATATACAAATGTAAGACATACTTGCAGATTGTTTTCCGTTGTATCATTTCCAATTCATATATTAAACCTTTAGTTACAACAATAAAATACTGTTATGAACTCATTTGTATACTTGCCTATGCGATTCGTTCAAGTAGTGTTTACCATGAAATAAACCTAGTGTTCACCATGAAATAAACCTAGAAAATAATTTTTCTGTCCGCTGTAAAATTACTTATCTGTTGCAGCCTTATTCCCTGGAGGTCTTCAATTTCTCAAAGATTCCTTTTCGTGTTGTATAAGATTGTGGCTATAAGAGTAAATGTAGGCTAATTGTTATCTTTTTTTCTTTCGGGGCTTACTCCTCTCGACAGGGCTGCCACTTGGAAGGGCGTGGCAAGTAGGTCTCTGGAGATGTATTTTGTATTTTCTCGACAACATGCTTGAAACCTCAGCCATAGATCGGCCACCAGAGGTACGTTTGCTCAGTCATCTGCTGGAATAAAATGGGACGTTCAAATTGACACTCAGGCAAGATAAATGGTGTGATACTGAAATCGATGCTGATTCCGTATGATTATTACTAAGAGAGAAGCAAAATCATCTGCGTACAGGTCATGTAGGCCCTCGGGGAGGGGAAGGTAAATACTCCCGTTAGCCGTAACCTTGGCACTTACTGGGGTAGAATGGTTATCTCCTCGGTCTAGAAAGCTAAGAATAACGGCCGAGAAGAGTCGTCGTGCTGACCATACGACACCTCGTAATCTGCAGGTTTTTGGGCTGAGCAGTGGTCGCTTGGTAGACCAAAGCCCTTGGGGGCTCATGCGCCGTTGTGTGGGAGGGGGTTCTATAGCTCTACGCCTGGTCGCCTTTGCCTCCAGGAATTAATTAGCAACTCATTTTTGGTGTAGGCTGAGTGAACCTCAGGACCGTGTGCACCTCTAAAAGTGGAAATCTCGTTTCTTACACTTTTCGACTTCCTTACGGGGAATCGAACCCACGCCCTTCTGGTTGAACCTAGCACACCTTTACCGCCTCGGCCTGACAACCCCTATACGATTATTAGTATTAGTTTGAATTTAACTCAGCAATTTTAAGATAACAAAATTTTGCACGCTTAAAATACGTACAATTCATGAAATGTTCTTCTGAGCTTTTAAGCCTACTTGTATTCCTCTTTCTTTATTACTTTTATCCTTCGGATTTCTTTTTTGTAGGACTTCGTTTTATTTCTTCATTATAAGTTCTCCAAATATTTATTTAGCTTAGTTATCTGTGATTTTATAATATAAGAGGATATTTCTATTATTATTCTGTAGTTTTTCGTTAAGTCTAACAAAGGACCATGGTCCTAACGTACAAATAAATAAATAAATAAATAAATAAATAAATAAATAAATAAATAAATAAATAAATAAATAAATAAATAAATAAATAAATAAATAAATAAATAAATAAATAAATAAATAAATAAATAAATAAATAAATAAATATAAATAAATATATAAATAATTAAATAAATAAATAAATAAATAAATAAATAAATAAATAAATAAATACTACATCTCTAGGAGGCTACCCTAAAATTGATCAAATTGGAAAGGAAGAACGAAAAATCCTTATGAAAATATATGGTCCCACTGATGTAAATGACGTATGGATTAAAAGGAAAACTACAGGCCTGTACACAGCAACAGACGCTTGAAATTCCATGGCCATATCTGCAGGATGGTAAATAATAGGTTTACTAAAAATTATTAACTATATACAAGTCATTTAAAGCGGTCAAGGTCAACTGGATGGAAGAAATTAAGCAGGATTAGAAGAAATAAACGCTACAGAAGATATCATAAAAATCGAAGTCTTGCTAATTAAAAATTCGTGGAAAAACTAAAAAGACCGCTGGGAAACAGCGGACATGAGGAGGAGACAAGTTCAAACGCGCCATAAAGAAGAAGAACAAATTAATTAAATAAGTAGCTCCGTCTCCGTGTGATTAACTGCCATCCCTGGAGTTTCCCGGCTCTGCCACGAAATTTGAAAAGTGGTACCGGGATCCACTCCGCATCGGGAGGTCAACTGAGCAGAAGGGGTTCGATTCCATCCTTAGAGCTCCTCGAAGCGGCTTCCCGTGGTTTCCCACTTCTTCTGCAGGGAAATGGCCGGATACCACGGTCGCTTCTTTCCTTCTCCCTTGTCTATCCCTCACAAGGCCCTTGTTCAGCATAGACAGTGAGGCAGCCTGGCACTCCAGTTGTCAGGCTCCTTGAGGTGATCCCTCTCTGAGTCCGGTGGACGTGCAACGGAACAAAAAAGAAGAATGTTGTGACCCACCACCCTGTGTGCTCACTTCACTGCTCAGCATTACCTTGTTCCAGACTTTCCGAGGTTTAGTTTCATCCCGGACTGTACTTCGATCGCTGCACGGACTGGTTCGGTTTCGGCGTAACCCTCTGAAGCACGATCTACGATCAATGGGAAAACCTAGCCTTCTCATCCAGCATTCTTCTCGAAAAAATTGTTCTACTGCAGTTATAATTAGGACTGCATTGTCCACCACCTGAGTGATACAATAACGTGATTAATGACGGAAGAGGACTTGTTCTTCATTCTAGACAGGCACAATACGATATACTGTAGTTGTTGTCCGTCTTCTAGGAGGTTGGCAGTTGGCAGACACAAATATAAATATAAATATAAATATAAATATAAATATAAATATAAATATAAATATAAATATAAATATAAATATAAATATAAATATAAATATAAATATAAATATAAATATAAATATAAATATAAATATTTGCATCACAAAATTAGCGATACAAAGTGTGTGACGCCATGTTACCTAGCAACCCTGCAGGCTGTGATGTGAAGTATTGATGGATGATCATGACTGACAAACATATTATAAAATTATTATTATTATTATTATTATTATTATTATTATTATTATTATTATTATTATTATTATCTGCAATAGAGCTCGCCTCATGGTAAAACTAAGAAAACCATGCAGTTTGAATTTTTTCATGGAGTCCGCTGTTTTATAATTCTTGAGGGATGCCAGAGGCCACTTTGCAGCCGTAACCTGGAGGATTACTCTCCCAGATCTCCTTTGCTTACCTCCAGGCCGTTTATTAACTAATGGTTTTCCCTCCTCTTAACTCACTGATGTTGGCATCTTCCAGGCTGTGATGTGATGTGTTGAAGGACGGCTCCCATACCAAAGAGGGACACTCCAGAGAACTGATGACTCCATTGGTGATCGTTTCACAGGCCCTGGGTCTCGATGCACTGAATCCTACACTTGTCGACCCCAAATTCCACACAAATGTCTCCCAAAAACGATTTGACTTTTCCAAAGGGATTTTTGACACCATTTTCAAAGTTTTCTCTTCTTGTTTAGATTAGTTAAACGATGAAACTGCCAACCATTTTTCATGAACATCTCCAAAATGAAAACAGAGTCATCCAAAATTTCTCTGTACTTGATTTTATCTCAATGTATTTAGTAGGAGATGAAAGGTAACCTCGAGAATGCTGCCTCTCAGACAGAAAGTGCAGCGACCTCCTCCGCGGTCCTCGATTCACACCCAGGTCCAGTGATGCTTTCTTGCTAACAACAGCAGTTGTGATTGCTACTTTCTGCGTGGAATATCTTATTCTAGTGTCACACATATTCAAACTCTTCAAGTAGTTAAGTCACCAGCGTTTCGCCCCAGTTTTAATCAACTCAAGCCGCCATCGTTTTGGAATGGTGCGGCAGTCGGACTGCGAGTCCGCTGTCACACTTAAACGAAACGTTGGTAAGTCTTTCACTGAAAAGATCTAAAAAGCTTCAGTGCCTTAATATTTTCACAATCGATGAAATTACATTATGATTCCTTTGAGGTAATTTTTATATCTATGTATATTTATTTATCGGGCAGTGTTTGCGGTAGAAGTAAAATAAGGTAAAGAATGGTGATACAGGTAAGTTTATGACAAACTTTGAAGAAGTGTCATGAACTTCAGCCTGAGTTCTCAGCAGATGTCTCTAGTTACTTGTATTGGTGTCCAGCTACTCAAAGGTTAATCACGAACTTACCTGTATCACGCACATACCTCCCTTTACCCTATATAAATACAAAATGTTGCATGTAGAGCGTTCAGCCAGGGCGTGTAGGTCGTGCATGGCGGGGATGTAGTATCTCTCATGTTTTTCTTTTGCTAGTGGCTTAATTGGAAAGGAAGTAGCTTGGCTTTATTAAGGCACAGCCCCGGCCACAGTAATTTTACACATAAAACTACACTTGAGTTTCCAGTACTAGACTTTCTTCCTGATCGTACAGTTGTATTTGTCAACTACCACCCATTTTTTACAGGTTCATGGTTTCCCCAGAATCGTACCGTTATTTCTAAATATACTCAACTTCTACCAACGAATCAACCGAACTTAATATCTTCTAATCATTTTGATACAGTTTCCAGTGTTCATCATTTCGACAAACTATCACAAAATTGTTTTCTACCCATGTGAAGAAGTCAAAAATTAGTATAAAATAAAAAGCCATCAATTAATATTTCTAAATAATGCTCAAACTAAACAGTGACGGTTGGGAGGAGACTATAAGTTTGGTGCCGTCTCCTTGGAGCATTCGCTGTTGAAAAGACATATAACATGACTAGAACGTTGCCTGAAGTAGCGTAGAAGAGAGATCCTTCCTTGATTATTGCCAGATAGTCACCAACATGCCCCTACAAGAATTCTTACTCACTTAGAAGAATTAAAACGGTATTTGCGACCATTTTCTATGTTGGCACTGCCCGGCTGTTTCCGATAGAGCCGCGGTGAGTGGCCCAGACGGTTGAGGTGGTGGCCTTCTAACGGCACGTTGGCAAGTTCCACCCTGGCTCAGTCCCGTGGTATTTGAAGATGTGATCCTCGTGTCCGTAGATTTACTGACACGTAAAAGAGCTCCTGCGGGACTCAATTCCGGCACCGTAGCGTCTCTAAAAACCGTAAAAGTAGTTGGTGGGACGTAAAGCAATTATTATTATTATTATTATTATTATTATTATTATTATTATTATTATTATTATTATTATCTGCGATAGAGCTCGCCTCATGGTAAAACTAAGAAAACCGTGCAGTTTGAATTTTTTCATGGAGTGCACTGTTTTATAATTCTTGAAGTAGTGGTTTCCGAGGGATGCCAGAGGCCACTTAGCAGCCCTAACCTGGGGGATTTCTCTGCCAGATCTCCTTTGCTTGCCTCCAGGCCGTTTATTAACTTATGCACTTCAATGGTTTTCCCTCCTCTTAACTCTCTGATGTTGGCAGCTATGACGTCGTCCGAGCCAAGCCATTTTCGATCTCTAACTTGTCTTTCGCGAATGCTCAATGGAAATTTTACCTTTGATATAAACGAAAAGATACACTGGTGGAGGACTTACTGAAGTAATTTTTATTTTAAGTTTAATAATAATAATAATAATAATAACAACATTAATAATAATAATAATAGTAATAATAATAATAGTAACGTCCGTGGGCTCCGGAGAGGCGACTTGCACTTCTGTGAGTTAGGGCCCGACCGAATATGAACTATAATGCTAAAGACGGCACACAGACAGTACCTGAGCCATCGGAATTAACGAATGGAGGTTGAAATTCCCAAGCCGGCCGGGAATCGAACTCGGAAATCCCTTGGTCCAAAACCAGTAAACTAAGCAGTTAGCCATGGAGGTAGACATTAGTACTTAGTACAAGTAAAGCCACGTACAAATTAAAAAAGAAAGAACGTCATGAAAGCGCAATGAAATGTCACCTTGTGGAATTGAAAGGCGTTAAGCAAGAAAGTAGTCGGGTGCTTCCTGCAGTGGTGATTGACTGCTTGTTGCTGGCTAGACCAGAAGCTGCGATGCACGAGCGATGATAAACCAGCAGAAAGATGGATTTTATATAAACTTTCGCCAAGGTTCATACACATCCCTCACGTTTGGGAGTTCAGGTCCTCTTTTACATCTATCAGAACCATCTTAAGTACGTAACTACTTTCTAACACAATCCTTTCTGAATATCACATCCTGGAATAAGTCCTGGTTCTCATGAGGGCTATCGCTACACATTCATCGGCTCCAAGGTAGTTTGAACAAAGCTTTCGTGAACTTTCATAGTAGACGTAGGAAGTAAGACCTCTGATCACATGACCCATAGGCGCCAAGTTTTGTACATATTATTAGGGGTATTATTTACGTGATAAAAACTGTGCAAACGCCCGGGGTACGTATGGGAAATGAAAATTGTACATCTTTACACAAATGTTGCGATGTTTTTAAAAAAAATTCCAGTTCTCAATTTAAACCTTAAAAATCCCACCAGTTCTTCCCCTTTCCAATCCCGTAATCAGTTTTCGCCAACGCCATTTTAAAAGCGATATAAATGATAGCGATTCGCCATCCAAAATTAGCAACAATTCTATGTGGCCTTGCCTGACCTTCCGTGGGAAAATAATAATAATAATAATAATAATAATAATAATAATAATAATAATAATAATAATAATAATAATAGCAAATTGGGTAAATGTATTATGCGTATTGTAAATGTATCGAGCACTGGGCAAAATCTTGAAGGTTAAACAAAAGATCGCCCCTGGTCTATATATACTGCACTGTTCAGCCATACTGCTCGGCCTTCATGGGATGATCTATCACAACAGACAGGCCTTCACGAGGCTGAGTCGACACTCTTCCAGGCCTCAGACGAGGAAAATGTTTGGACAAGCCAGTAATAGAACTCACGAAGCATTTACCATATATTTACACGAATGAGGTGTAAATGTTCCGTATTCATTGATTGTATCTTCAGTATCAGTTTTCATAGCTCGCCTAGGCGTCTATGAAGAGGCAGCGTCTTCACTGATTCAAAATGTCTGTCAAGCCTGCTGAAATGCACGTACCAGTTAACTATGGGAGTAGAGGCCGGATAACAGGTTAGAGTGCCGTTTAGCCCGTTCCCCCTTGATGTAACGAGAATAACATAACTTGTAGGGGTTCTAATAGTCCGAGCCCCCGATATTTATGCAAATCGGATAGCAGAAATATGTCTGAACATCTGCGTCCTACCTATGAGGAACACTTTGACTTCATTTATCACAGACAGTGGCTATATTAAGGAAAGATTGCTCATGCCGTCAAGGCTAAGACTGATACAGATAAATGAAAGTAACAAATTAGTTCGAGCCCGCAGTAAACACTAGGTCTTGCCAGAAATGAATCTACTATAGGCTAAATAAATGACGCAGGTGCAGCCGGGAATCAGCCATGCAGGACTTTAGTTCGAACCCATTAACTCCGGAAAGGAAGCTCGTAACCAAATGAACTACGTGCAGGGCTGTTTCTGTTTAAACAGGATCAAACTTGAGGGCTTTTGTATAAAGCCCATTCTTTTCTCAATTAGACATTTTAATCAAAATTACTTTCTGTTAAACTCTGGGCATGACTAATCGGTGGATGTCAGGACGTTAGCCGTATCCTATTGAGATGTGGGATGTCATAATGAATGGGCATGTCCAATTTCTTCAACTCTGCCTTGTATGGGATCAGAGTAATGTCTAAAAAACCAGTTACTCATTTATGTGAACGGCTGGGTGAACCTCAGGGCTATGACCATGTCCAGAAGTAGAAGAGCTTTTTCTAAATTGCTAAATGTTCCAACATTTATATTTTCAAATTTGAATTTAATTAATGCTTGTTACAGAATTTTCATCCCAACTGCAGCAGCATTCTTTGTGATGCAAAGTAAAATGAAGAATGATTATTACTTAATATTACCTAGTATAAATCTAATCTAATCTAATATAATATAATATAATATAATATAATATAATATAATATAATATAATATAATATAATATAATATAATATAATATAATATAATATAATATAATATAATATAATCGCAGTGTTGTTAATAGTCAATGCTAGCCGTAAACTCTTAGCCCGCTGTCACACAGGGCATCGAACGATCAAGAGCGACCAACTGGCATCGAGTACTAACGACTAAATTCATTTACCTTGTCACACTGCTCATCGATCGAGAGGGATCGACTGCACGGAAACAGCTGATACTCCCGCCCAGTACCGTACATGCTACAGATGTATTCATATTCACGAGAGAAAAAGAATGTGTTGTGAAAGCGATAATTCGGGTGGAAATATGATTCTAACCTATGAATATATTAGGAGAAAGGAAAGAACCAGACGATCGCAGTGGACAAGGTAAAGAGCCATGGAGAATTCCACCAAAGTGTGCCTTCGTTGCGGAATGACGAAGAAAAATTCAGGAACTAGTACCGAATGCCCATCAATAATTACGGTATAAGGAATTAGAGGAAAAAATGAAGTCAGTAATAAACATCAGGCAAACAAATTACAGGAAAAGTATAAGTTCTGAGGAAAGGCTGACACTATCGTTAAATTCAATATTCACAACGATTTTTTTAGGTTTAAAGTCAAAAGTGATGTTCACCTTCGAAACTACTACTGTATGTCCGTGGCAAAATATATCAAATAAAAGATTAGTGGCATTCTGCAGGATTCTAATAAAGTATTGATAAAAAGGACTGAAAACTGTTATGTACATCAATTTGAATTCATAATTTGAAGGTGCTACCATCAACAGTGGAAATATATTTATTTAGGCCTACAGGTTTCTGGATATCGGTGACTCATACAGATTTAGGATTGCTCACAATAAATCAGTGGATTTGTTCCCATTATATATGATGCCATTCATAGAGCACTACAGCCAGAATTCTTGACAGGGTGAAAATTCCAACAAAAGCCTCACAAAAGTGGCTCATTGTATTTCAAATATTAAGACTGATACCATTTATGCTTATTTGTTTTAATGATGCTGGATCCTGGGGCATAATTACTGTCTTTTCAAATGATATTTTGAGGTGTTTATTAGATGGAGGTTAACAGCTTTTTTTTTTTTTTTCATACCACTTGGTGAGATCCCACCTACCAAAATAATAGACATATCAAGAAATGCTTCCAGTCAAAATTAACATTACCTAATGTAGAAATAGTGTGTCAAGTTTCATTACAATCCTGTAAATAATTTTGAAAGAAAGAAAAATGCACATATGCTCTGAATATTGTGAAAATGATAAAAGCAATGGAGTTCCTTACATTATTTCTCTCCCTCATGATCCTCTGCAAATCTCTTGTCGCCTCTCCTCTTCTTTGTTATTGTGCCATGTTCAGAATAGTATCATATTGCTTTCATGACAAGCATGTTGCTGAATTTCTGTAGGTCTACTGTGTTTCGTGCAAAGAATCCAGGTCCATATCCAAACTTTGCAAGAATGACAATCCTGTCTTAATTTATATCATTGAAGACTACAGCAGCTTCGAAAGCAGCTAATTTTACCAAATGGCTGTGAAGAAAGGTTGTCTATGGACATCTCTTCCAAAGTAAATTCTCTTTAGGATTCTGTGTATTCACATATGTGTACATTTCTTGAGGAGTTCAGGTGAGGCTAGTGCTCTGTACACTAGCTTAATAACTATAGGAAAAGCTTCTGGAATATTGTTCTAATAAGTACGTTGGCAGTGTAATAGACTGATACTTGTCACAACTACATGTAAATTACACACAAGGTCTTGTTTATTACCCTCATCACTAAGCATAAAGTACTGTCTCCCCAAACTTTGCACTGGCAAGCTGATCTAATTGCTCACTTGGCAATAATAAGCCAATTAATATAAATCCTGCACTTCCATCCAAGTTACTGGTAAACTCCTTGGTACAGAGTAACAACTTTTTCCGCAAAGGTCAGGTAGGACTCTCTTTCTTACCTCAATGTTGATTTTGCCTTTCTGTGTATTGTTCATATGTAACATCTTTACTAATATGAACATGACCAAGCCTATCTATCCATCCTGAAATACTTTCCTTATGTATCAGTTCAAGGAAAATGAAAACTTTGCCTTCAATTTCACCAAAAATGAGAACCAACCACTGCAAAAAATAATAGGTGCTAATAACAAGCACCTTGCCTTCTATTTTTAGAAGTGAAGAGTATGCCTTTCTAACAACTAAATAGAATACTATTGCCATCTACAGTAAAATGTTATTTAGGCCTCAGGTGGTAAATGATTTAATTTTGCTATATCTTACATTGCCTTTCAAAACTGTTTGTAAATACCAATTATATAAATGAAGGTTTGACAGAGTAG
Source organism: Anabrus simplex (assembly GCF_040414725.1). NCBI lineage: Eukaryota > Metazoa > Arthropoda > Insecta > Orthoptera > Tettigoniidae > Anabrus > Anabrus simplex. The sequence continues at coordinate 68,051,024 of NC_090277.1, forward strand.
GGTGTATGGGCCTTGTAAGATCTTGGATTGACTTACAGGGTAATTAATCTACTCAACCTTTTATTACAAGCATGTAACTGTCATATGAATATATTTTTTATAAATAATGTACATATTCTGCCATCATATCCCCTTAATATCACATCACACAAAATACAGTTTCTTATGTTGTAGATTAAAATCTACAAAACTTTGGTGGAAACATCTGTCAAAATAGTTACAAATGAATTTTTCATCTTTGTTTTTCATTGTTTATATGGATCTACAGCACAAGAAATAAAATAATCAGTCTACCTTGATGCCCTCTGTAGGCCAATATGTTATTAATAAATTATAAGTACGGTAACAGACATGAAGGTAGTGATTGCTGGTGCAGACAGGTACAATGGCAGGAGAGTACTTGGAATGAGGAGATAAAGGCTACGTAAGTTACAAAGTTATAAGGTGGCAGGGAGGGATTCTGTCAGGTATAACTGTAGTAAGAATTTTGTCCTATGCAAACAACTTGGTCTATTGAAACTGTGCAATCTAATATTAATGGATCTACAGTACAAGAAATAAAATAATCAGTCTACCTTGATGCCCTCTGTAGGCCTATATGTTATTAATAAATTATAAGTACGGTAACAGACATGAAGGTAGTGATTGCTGGTGCAGACAGGTACAATGGCAGGAGAGTACTTGGAATGAGGAGATAAAATAGAACTGAATGTCAGGTTGAGAATACAAAACTGGAACATGTAGATAATTTCAAATAGGTATTTAGGATGTGTATTCTCGCAGGATGGCAGTATATCAAGCAACATTGAACACAGATGCAGTAAACCCAATGCAATGAGCTTGCAGGTGTGATCAACAGTATTCTGTAAGAAGGCAGTCAGCTCCTGGACAAAACTACTAATGTCCTTACACTGGTCTGGTTTCAGACCACCTGTGCTGAAAACCTAGTGCAATGAGTTTGCAGTTGCGATCAACAGTATACCGTAAGAAGGAAGTCTCAATACGCTGGTCTGGTTTCAGACCACCTGTGCTGTACAAACCTAGTGCAATGAGTTTGCAGTTGTGATCAACAGTATACCGTAAGAAGGAAGTCAGCTCTTGGACAGAACTATCAATACGCTGGTCTGGTTTCAGACCACCTGTGCTTTACAACTGCTTACTACATACACACAGAAAGGACCTACTACATGTATTTCAAAAACTCCTTTCCTTGTAAACCATACCTGTTCTACCACATAAAATATACAAATTAAGATGTTGTAATAATGCTAATAATTAATAAAAATTGGAGTTAAGGTTCTTTCCCATCAGGTCCTAATACACATAACTCACTGAGTATTCCAATAAATATTGATAGATAAGTATAACAAAAAATGATTTAATTTAAAAAGTAGAACATTTCTCAAGAACATAAATTTTATTAGATTCTTTCTTGGTCTAACACTGTATACAACAGTTTCTGAATTTTAACTTTGAAAACCCTTCGACCTAGTTCACTCATTCTTTCCATGTCATCATGAAGACACTAAAAATAACATTGATTATATTTTCTTTTCAGTTTTCAGTATCTTTTCTAAATATTCACTTAACACATCACTGTCACTTTCACATTTCTGTTTCTTTTATTTTTAACTGCTGGAAAAGCTGTTTGTAGAAGCAGAAGCCACTGGACTGGAAGTTGAAGTCCCTTCAGTAATTTCTGAACTGTAGGAGTTAAACCCCTCCAACACAAATTATTTCTGCTTCCTCCTCCTATATTACAGCTTGGTGAAAAGGCTCTCATACACCAGGTGCCACTTCCATAGATGTGTTTGTTATAGAACTGAAAAAAATGAACAACATATTAATGCAATTCTTCTAAATTAGAGCTACATTTTAGTCTGGACACAAGCCTTCTGTTTAAGAAATTGTTACTTTCAATAATTATTTTAGTAAGATGATTGCTAGGTTAGATTATATTATATTACTTTCAGTTATATCTGATAAATTAATGAACAGATGGGTGGAACTTATGGCCTACAGACTGAATCTTCCCCTCACTCTTTCACAACTAGAACACTGGTCTGTAATGTAGGCCTACTTTTAAAAATAAATATTACAGAATTGTACCTTCTTCCAGCAATGAAGAGTTCCAGAAAGTTGAGGGCATTGAAGTAGACCCATTTTATGTTTTCTGTACAGCAGAACCTGGGAGGAGAGGGAGGATGTTATCTCTCCAAGTTCGATATCCAGCCCTCAGAATTTGCCATGTTTTGGCACAACTTTTTCCTGAAACAATGAATCAGAATATTGTGACAAAGAAAATATACATGTAGTAGGCCTACTTATGGCATAGGCCTACACTTATTTGTCATTAAAGCAAACAATGGTATTCATTTCATTAGGTACCGGTACGAGATGGAGGTTAGGAAAGCACTGCTTATGTTTTCCAAACATTTCTTCAATTAAGTTACAAGAATGATAATTACTACTTCTCCTAGTGTAACTCATTTTACCACTCTATTCCGTATAATATACTTTATCAATAAATAATCTAAGATAACACTATTCATAAGATAATCGTAATAAATCTAATAATTACTTACCAGTTTTTGTCCCAATTCTCCACACTATAGAATGCCATACAAAATTCACGGTCTCCCTATTACTATATCCAGGGAGTCTAGGATTATACACCACTTTGTTTTCATACACTAAGCAAATTAATGTTTCGATTTCATCAACAGATGCCTATGTTGCGTCCGCCATTATCGAACGACTGCGACTGAAAAACGGACACGTTTGTTTTTACAAACCAGTCGATCTTCATCGCTCGTAGTTGATCGCTGACGATCGATGCTGTGTGACTGGTGCCACTGCCCTCTGTAGGTTTGTTTTCTTAGTCGGTCGATCGCAGTCGTTCGATCGAGCCTGTGTGACAGCCCCCTTAGACACATATGTTGCGATTTTTTACAAAAAATATTCGGTTTTCAATTTAAACGTTAAAAATCCCACCAATTCTTCCCTTTTCGAATCCCGCAATCAGTTTTCGCCAAGGCCATTTTAAAAGCGATATAAATGATAGCGATTCGCCATTACGCTGTGCATAAGAGGAGAGGCAGTAATTGCTTTTAAAATACTTTCTGCTCAGAGTTCTTCTTGGACTCACATGCAACTTTCAGAGAATGTTTCACTGCATTTTATTATCAGTTGAATATTATCTTAATGTATTTTACTCCTAAAATAACATGAAACTATATTTTGCCTAATGAACGAACCATGGTCCGCCTCTGTGGTATAGTGGTTAGCGTAATTTGCTGCCACCTCCTGAGGCCCGAGTTCGATTACCGGCTCTGCCACGAAATTTGAAAAGTGGTACGAGGGCTGGAACGGGTCCACTCAGCCTCGGGAGGTCAAATGAGTACAGCGGAGTTCGATCCCCACCTCAGCCATCCTGAAAGTAGTTTTGGGTGGTTTCCCACTTCTCCTCCAGGCAAACTTAAGGCCACGGTCGCTTCCTTCCCTCTTCCTTGTCTATCCCTTCCAATCTTCCCATCCCCCCCGCAAGACCCCTGTTCAGCATAGCAGGCGAGGCCACCTGGGCGAGGTACTGGTCATTCTCCCCAGTTGTATCCCCGACCTAATGTCACACACTCCAGGACACTGCCCTTGATGTGGTAGGGATGGGATCCCTTGCTTAATCCGAGGGAAAACCAACCCTGGCGGGTAAACAGATTAAGAAAGAATGAAAAATAAAATAAAACCCTCCAATAATCGAAATCGACTTTCAACCTATTAGGTCGTGTTACGTACATTTATTACGTTTTGAAGAGATGTTAACTACAGAACAAAAATGGCTAACCGGACACCAGTGGTATCCGAACCCACAAAGTCCATAGGCCACCATAGCTCAATTGGTAGAGCAAACGACGCAAAATCTGGAGGTTGTCCTCGAGCTTCAGACTCTTGGTCGGGGGATACAACTGGGGAGGATGTCTAGTAACGCGCGCTGGCGGCCTCACCTGCTATGCTGAACAGGGGCATTGTGGGAGGATGGGAAGATTGGAAGGGATAGACAAGGAAGAGGGATAGAAGCAGCCGTGGTCTTAAGTTAGGTACCATCCCAGCGTTTGCCTGGAGGAGAAGTGGGAAACCACGGAAAACCAGTTCCAGGATGGCTGAGGTGGAAATCGAACCCACCTTTACTCAGTTGACCTTCCGAGGCTGAGTGGACCCCGTTCCAGCCCTCTTACCACTTTTCAAATTTCGTGGCAGTGTCGGGAATCGAGCCCGGGTCTCTGGGGGTGGCAGCTAATCACACTAACCACTACACCACAGAGGTGGACACTAAATGTACGTAACACGACCTAATAGCTTGAAAGTCGATTTCGATTACAATGCTGTGGTTAAAATTCAATATTGATATCTCCAATAGTTTATACCTGACTGTAAAACCCGCAGTTGTTCTTACATGTATGAGTATTTTTGACGAGTCTGCCAAATGGTAGCCCAAAAAATGAAAACCGTGCCACAAGGAACATTTTCCATGCAACATATAAAAATTCTTTGTCGATAACTTCGCAACCAATTAACTCATCAACTCCAAATTTTGTGTGGCGCTATATCTTATTAATATGTGCTTGTGCTTTAAATTTGCTTTTGATAAGTGGTAAATTGTAGAACTTACAAATTTCTATCATTATTCCCTTTAAAATTGTTGTAATTGTTGTCATGTTTGCACTGAAATCAAGTGTATTGTTTGCAGTTGCAATATTTTTGAACCTCTCTGATTTTATGTTAAAATATCCACAAAATAGGTCGCAAGGTGATAAAGAAATTAAACAGCAATGGTTGTGTCAGGGTATTCCTTGGAGTTTCCACAAATTGAGCCTTGGTAATGAAATACTTCCTTGCGAAAGATGTAAGATACAGGATTGTGATTTGCAAGAAGTGAACTATTTCCCCAGCCAAGCCTAATACCTGGTGTGAAAACCTACACATAACAAGACAGTATCATATAATCCAGTGTTCGACTCCTGGTATTACCACACTGAGGTGATGTGGCAACGCATTAAACAGACACCCAGCAGTCTGGTGAAGCAAGTATGTCGACACCCACAACAAACAATGTAGCCTATCCGTTGTAGGTCGCTTGCCGGAAGATGTTACTTCAGGACGTTTACAACATCAGCAGCAGAAGAAGTGCGTTTCTTCTTAGCTGATCGTAATGTGACATAAGAATTTCACGCCTCGTTCGTTTCCTTTAAAACGTTCAGAAATGTAACAGTGACATCTGGATTTAACAGTTAAACAGTTAGGAACGGCTTGTTATTGTGATTGTTTAAGCACCGTGAAGTTCGTTACGTCCTTCTTGGAACGCACACATGTAGCCTCTTCAACTTTACGTCAGATCGCACCACATGCCTGTGCTATTTAATTTTAAGCCATCCCCGTGGTGTACGAGTAGCGTGCCTGCATTTTACCCGGAGGCCTCGGGTTCGATTCCCGGTCAGTCAGGGATTTTTACCCAGATGTCAGGCTGGTTCGTGGTCCACTCAGCCTACGTGATTACAATAGAGGAGCTATCTGACGGTGAGGTGGTCTAGAAAGCCAAGAATAACGGCAGTAAGAATTCGTCGTGTTGACCACATGACACCTCGTAATCCACAGGTCTTTGGGATGAGCTGTGGGGCAGTTGCGCCGTGAGTTTTTATTTAATTTCAAACCTCTCCCAGGCTTTGACCGTGATTCGAACCAGAGACATCTTCATAGGAAGCCTGTTTCGTTGTCAAAATTGTTTCAAAAATCTTGTATACAATTTGCTTCACGTCGCACATAGGTCTGACGGCGACGATCGGATAGCAAGTGGCAGTGGCCTTAGAGCTCCATCATCTCTCGGATGCGGCCCTAACCGCACCGTTACGACTGTCTTCAACGAGGTCTGTGCCCAGCCTGTTCAATAGCCTGTCTCCTCACGGTTTGAAGTTTATTTTATTAAATTATGAACTCGTTTCGTCACCAGGTGGCGTTCGTGTACCTCTCTGGCGTTGAGGAATGAGGACTAATCCTGCCAGCGAATGAGTCAACAAAGGGGGCAAATCAATTCCTGTTGTCGACATAAATTGAGTATGACTTCATGAGAGAGAAGCTGGACGGAGAGAGCTGTTGGTCGGCTCCAACAAGTTCATTATTTCAATATGGGTGTGTTTGTGAGCGCCATCGCCTACGAATACTAGGTCGGTTCTTAGAGCAGATACCCCGATGTGGCCAACTAACTAAGAGCTGGATAAAATACCCCCGTTCTACTTCTCACTCACTGAACAGAGTGAGGTCGCCGTGCACGTAGCTAAAGGCTTCCGTTCGGGAGATAGTTGTCCGTCGTTTCCTATTTTCATACCAGGCATACCGCTTATTATCTTCCCATCCGTGTGTCGCCAAGAACGTTTGTCGTGTTGGTATGACGTCAAAACAAAATCCTCACACTGGCCAGGGCCTCAGAATAAGAGAGCTCTGCATGACAGGGCTCGCCAATAGCAATATTTGGATCTGTGTTATGTTTAGAATGATGTCTTTTATTTTCTCACAATTCACGACCTCTATGGAGATCGATTTACTTTGCGCCGGGCTGAGTTGCTCAGACAATTGTGACCGCAACTTGGAAGATTCGATGCTCGCTCAGTACGGTGGTTTTTGAAAGTGCTCAAATACGTCAGCTTCGTGTCAGTAGATTTACCGGCACGTGAAGGAACTCCTACGGCACAAAATTCCCGCTCCTCGGCATCAAAAGTGGTTAGTGAGACTCAGAACGCTAACATTGTTTAGCTTTCGATGTGAGTAGATGCTATTTTTATATCGGTAGCTTGAATTCAACGACCTCATTTATTGTTAAGTTCAAGGTGAAGGTGATGGGGCAAGAGAATCGTCTTCGCAAAGGTCAAGAGACCTCTTGGTTGATCTCTCGACCTTCGGAGACCAGTGAAAGTTCCCATGGGACAAGTTTCATCTTATAAATAATATTTGCTTTTACCTTCAAATATGGTTGTGCAGAGTCGTAGCCGTGTGATATCGTTACTGGCTTTTCTCTGAGGTCGGCAGGTCTGAATGCTGGACAATACAAGTGGGACTTTTCTCATTTTAAAAATATTATTAATTTATTAGTAATCACTGTTCACCCCAGTAATTTTATGCAGCAATGCAAATTAGTTTTTGTTATTAAATGAGTTTCGTTAGGCCACTCTTCCGTAATGTACTGAGAGTAAAAAATCTAGGGGTTCTGATGGGCCCAATCCCTAAAACTCTTGTGGAGAATAGAGTACACTTGTTCCTCGTTTCATTAAGTTTGCATTCTAACCTAATTTTAATCTAATGCATACATGATCAGATTAATCCAATTTACACTGACCGTATTACAATAAGAAAAACAAACAATAAAAGCTAACAAGGAGAGGATAACGAGTTCTTTAGAATAGAAATAATAAGAAAGATGCAAAGGAAGTAAAAACAGATACTATCATATCCATGTCACTTGTAACGGTCTGGCTACACCTCACACGGCCCGCCAAACGTCTGAACTGCTGCAGCCATTCAAGTGGGAGCGGAACATCCTCCATACAGTCCAGACTTAGCGCCATTCGACTATCATGTGGTCGCTGAGCTGAAAAAAGAATGAGGAGGTGAAAGCAGGTGGTTACATAGCGCTGGAGGTGGTTTCTACGCATCCGGAATCGAAAAGTCGGTTGACCTTTCCGAGAAATGGTTAATCTCTTGAGGACAATATGTAAAAGTGAACCTACGTTGTATGTTGTCATGGGCGTATTGCCTATGTGTGGGATGTGTAACTTACTTTTTGACTCGCCCTCATATATTGCACTAAGACAACATATTGAAGGTTTCCGGGCACATAAGGAAGGCAACGGGCTAGGACGTGAAGGGGGAGGGTCAGCGGCCGTGCCTGGTGTGAAAATCTCCAGAACACAAGCTCAGCCACTCGCTCTATTAATACTTTCGCGCTAATTTCACTCTCCACGGCTAAATGATTAGCATGCTGGCCTTTGGAGCAAGGGGTCTCGCGTTCAATTTCCCCTCGGATTCTAACCCTGGGCGTAGTGCCCCGTCCTTTGTGACACCCTCTAGTGAGGCCAAATGCCACTGTTATTACTCTCTCTCTATCATAAGTTATAAAAATAACCAAGCTACGAGTAGTAAGTAGAACCCGAATGTTTTAGCAGTAATAGGTTATATACTAGCCCGGACAACAAAGCTGCTATGATATTTGCATAAACACTAGGGGTCCGGGCTATTAGAAACCCTACTAGTTATTTTGTTAAGAACGAAGCCACAGTTTCCAGTGACAGCCCTTTTAAATGTAACTTGAAATCTTTAACAACGAGGCCACAGTTTCCAGTGACAGCTCTGTTAAATGTAACTTAAAATCTTTTCAGACTTTTGAACACAACAACTCAACACACTATAACACACCTGTAAAAACACACTATTAAACAAGGAATAAGAAAGTAAGACAGATTTCGTTCTTAGAGTCTATCAAGTCACACTCAATATTTATGTTTATTTCCGTCTAAATCCCTAGGAGTTTTGAGCTTATCTTGCCTTGTCGCCACTCGCCTATACAATACTCTTTCACTGACTCGTATCCAAACCGGCTGTGTATTTTCATTCCTTGTGTTATGTTGCTCTCACTACATTATGAAAGAGCGGTCTAGCAAAATTAGTTTGCATCCCAACCTATTAGTGCCTAAACATCCGAGCACTAGGACGTCCTCATAGACGAAGAAGGAAGGCTCAGGGCGCTGGTAGGTTCTCTGCACAATGTTCTCGTTTACAGCAATTTTCTAACTTTGGGCACCTCCAAAACTGGTCACATTTTGCTTTATACAAGAATGAAGATATTTGTGGAAGGTTTGAACATGCAACCTGACCTAATTAATGAGTTATACATCTACTCCGGCGGCTAGCAACGCCTATAACCTGTTTAGCCTAAACATCTTTCTCAAGGGCGATACTGTTCTCTTAATCTCTTGGCCCTGACATTGAGAAAGCCTCCGAGAACCAGTATTGGGCGGCAATTCTTGCTTATGGCACTTTCTCGCCAAGCTCAGGTTTGGAGTAAGTGAAAGGTGACGACCCGTTCAACATTATAGGTCCTGTTTTCGACGGAGAAAGAGGAGTTAACATTCTTAAGCTGGATTTTCAAATGATGGCTCATAATCTGTTGACGTTTAACTTAGTCTTGAGGCGAGATTTCTAGCAATTGGATCCTTCCGTTTCACGAGATCTCAGCCCGCGGCGAAGTTGAAGGAAAGTGAAAGAGGTGCGAAGAACGACAAAAAACTCCCTGAAAGGGTTATTACCTCTTTAGTTGTAAGAAAGTAAATCATAATGAGAATGGTTCCGAGTACAGTGTGTTTCAAAAGTTTAGCGTTTTCTTCTAATTGTTCTTTAATTAGAGTGAAATCTCTAAAGCCTTCCAGCAGGGTAGCATGTTACTGAACTTCCAACCAGGAGTTTGTTGGTTCGATTCACGTTCAGAAAGTTTAGTAAAGTGGTTGTCAGACAAATTGTTCTCTTCCTGCAGTGCTATATTTTGTTTAGTGGCTCTCACTAGGAAACTGTTTGTATGGTTGCACTTGGAATGTGCTATATAGAAGGTCAGACGGGAACATCGCTCTACACCTGTCATTCTGTCCACAGCATGACAAACTGATCAAATTTAAATAGAAATGTAGTAGTTTCCGCTAATACAATATAATATTAATACCATGTATGTTTACATACACAGGGGCTGCCTGGATGAGGCGGCAAAGGCATGCTTCATTCGCCCGGAAGGACGCGAGTTGGAGTCCCCGTCATGAAGTCGAAATATTTAATAAACGAGATTTCCTCTTCCGGAGGTGCTCATGGCGTGAGGTTCACTCAGCCTACACGAAAGGTTAGTTCGTGGAGGCAAAGGCGGCCGGGCGTAGAACACCAAGTGCAGAGGTTATGGATAGTGGAAGCCTTTACCTTCCACCCCTCCAGGGACCTTCGTGGTTATATATATGGTGATCGAAAACAACGTGAATCGGGAATATGAGCGTTACAGTGTTGGTCATACTGACAAATAACTTGAGATATATCGAGTATCTAGCGCCATTGCCGCTTTTTGAGCTGATGAATTTAGCCAATCAGATCGCCTGGTTCTCTCAAGCCTGTCTTGTTCAGCACCGCCTCCCAAAGCCCATTTGAATTCGCAAACTTCACCAGCTGATACGAGATTTATCAGTAGGACGAATATATTCGCTTCACGTTGTTTGGGACCATCCCACGTTATTGCACTTTAAACGATACGAGGACGAAGAGGTTCTGGGACGGGGAAGAGAAAAACCCAAACCATGATAAATTTACCCATGATCCTACAAACGTCGTAATCAAAGAAGAAGTTGATACAGAAATATTGAAAACCTAATATTTTGATATATCAAATGGTGTATGTGTTAGCAAAACTAAGTTTGTAGAGCGTGAAATTCTCTCTTGTCAAATCTCATTTTCAGTATAAAGTAGTTTGTATAATTTGAAGACAGAACTACCGTAAAATCTCTGGAGTGCTTCCGTGATTATCAGCTAACTGCTCTGAGCTATTCTTCAATTATCAAGACAAGGAAATTTTAGGCAGTGATATGGTAAAATGCAAACTAACATGCGGGCTAGCCTGCTCCTCCGTAATGTAGTGAGAGTAACATAACTTGTAGGGGTTCTTATTACAATGTTTATGCAAATCTCATAGCTGAACAGTTGTCCGGGCTAGTGGCACTTGCATCACTAAGTTTGCATTCTGGGCCTGGGCTCTTAGAGCTTACAGAAGAGTGGGCTAGACTACACCTACTTAAACATTCGGGCACACTTTAGGCAATACATGAAGTAAAATAACGGCTAAACACATGGAAAAATAAAGCTCACCGTGTTGCCTTGAAATTACATTTTCTACAAGAAATATTACATGCATTTTCTTTTTAATTCAGCTTTCTTGGGTTTGTGGATGTGGTCGCCTTCACTCGTGTAAACTGGATGTTAGCTGAAGAATGAGAGCTCCAGTGATCATCTTGAGATACAGAAGCTCTGATGAATTGGCTGTGTGATGATGATGATGAACGAAATAGGGCAAGTAGAGATTGAAACCAGGTATTGGCACGTAGCCTTCTCCTGTGGAATAACACCACGGGGTCTGCTGAAGGCTCAACGCTCCACCCGACCGGCGAATCATCATTAACAGAGTCATATGCCCTCGCGGCAAGTGAACACTGTTGAGAGGCACCACCACTTCTCCTACCTAGCCGGCTGCCCGAGGTGTTCTCACCTTGGGAGCTCTTAGCTGAGTCCTGGAATTGTTTTCACTTAGTTGTGCCAGGTTCCTCTCCCTTGGTCAACTTTGGTTGTTTTCCTACCCCAACGTTATTAGAGCATTCGAGGCCTAGGGAGTCTTTCATTTTCACGCCCTTCGTGGCCCTTGTCTTTCTTCAGCCGACACCTTCATTTTTCGAAGTGCCGAATCCCTTCTATGTTTCTCTCTGGTCAATGTTGAGTTATGCAGAGAATGGTTGCCTTGTTGTACTTCCTCTTAAAACAATAATCACCACCACCACACCCTGCCGGCCACCATTCTGATGGTGAACATTTATTCTATCAATGAGAGTGGAACTAGGCTAACGAGGATTTGACTCTATAACGCTCATAGCCACCTTGCCTCACAATGAATAGGAAATTTCAGATCAATGAGCGAAATATCTTGAGAAGAAACCTTGGTCCTGTCAAAGAATTTCGGGAGTTGAGAAGAACACATAAGCACAAAATATGCGCGTAACGTCGTTCTTAAATGGAGGGTTACCTTTCATTTCGTTTTCAGTTCATTAGATCACACACGAGAAAGCCTAGCCTTGGGGATTATTACACACTGGATGACATTTTTATGAAGAACAACTGAATATGAACTTGTACTCTGAACAGTATTCAGTATTGAGGACAGGGAAATCTTCTCATTATAATTACATGGTGAATATAAAGTGAAAGAGGTACATCGTGACAGCTTACAACTGAAGAGACACAGCTTGGCTTTATGTGACGAGGAAGAGAATTTACTGGATCCTCAATAAGCTCACTGTTCAGGAAATTGAAATCCTTTAGCGGAAGCTCAACTGTTCGTTCGTCGTGCCACCGGTGAGTAATGACCCAGCATTCTTCCTCAGCGCTGACACACTTCAATCGCCATGCAGACTGCTGATAGCCTCGGGACCTTCATTTCCACGCCAAATACCAAGCAAAGGGACTCATCGTTTCATTCCGAAAATCTCACATGCATTAGCCGAGAATCGAACCGTGAGAAGCGAATGCTTTGGGCATTGAGCTATCACGTATTACGTGATAAACTGAGTGTTGAGGGATATTTTGAGTTAAAATTCACTTTATTGCTAAAATTTCCCTCATTTATATCTTTTATTCCTCTCAAGTCTGATATTAATAATAATAAATATCAAGCCAAGCTTCACACTGATATAAGTTAGGGGGCCCATATTTCGTCCCCTTAGGAGATTTAGACTTGTAGAAATTGAGGAATATTATGGACAAGGCTAGAAATTGCTGTGTGTGTATATATATTACTGAATATACTCTTCATTTACGGGCAAGTTACAATGAAACTGTAGGGTATTCAATATTTGACATAAACGCTACAAAAACTAAACTACCAAAAATGTGTTCGTAATTTCGTCCCCTACAAATATATGAAAAGTGCAAATAACGTTAATATATATTTCCTTTCTAACCTTACCAAACACTTTCCCTATAAATAATTACTTGTAGGCCATTTATGAAAAACGTTTTCGTGGTATTCTATTTAACTAGTTTTTCAGCGTTGCTCATGGTTTGTTAAGCGTTTCACTTGCATCTTTGTAACCCATTATCTTGTCCCTCCCTGCCTTAATAGCCTTTTTCACAGCCTCCTTAAACCACTGCTTGCATTTTTCCATCTGAAAATAATAATAAACTTCATAAATAACAAATAAAATGAAGGAGACGAAATTACGAACATACGTTGATTTATTAAAATTGCCGCTACGGTACCTCATGCGAACCACCTCATTGTAGCTATTACACGCCAGGAACTACACTACATTCCAGTATTTCTTAAACATATCTAGGACTAACAGGCTGCATGAATCCTCCTTGACACGGAAACTAAATGTGGTGCACACAACCAACTCTCGCAACAAGATGGGATGGCGCTTCGCGAGTGCGTGCGGCTCCAACCGTGCAAACTGGAAATCCCTAGGGGGACGAAGTTAGGTGCGGGGTTGGAATTTGACCCTCCCCCCCGTTCAACATTATATTTAAGTAAAATAATAGTGATATTTCGGAGACCTAACAGAGTCAGCGATTGCTTTCACTTTCTCAGGCAATTGACGCTGAATCATCCTTTCTTTTTAAGTGGGTCTTTTAATTCACATATAATACGTACTAGAGAGGGCATGTTTTGGCATTTGTAGTGAGCCGTATCCTGCCGGCCCATAATAATAATTAGAGTATTATTTGACCCAATATGTAAAATTTATTCATAAAAGTTACAGTCTAATATGTTAAAGCATCGTATCCCAAGATAGTTGATATCAGATGTTGAGCAAGACAGTGAGTCGCTGGACATTGCTTCATATTTCCGTATGACCGTGAGAAAGGATGGCGTAACCAAGCGCTGGCAAGGATCGACACGTGTAGTAGATGCTGACTAAGCAATATATTTCAGGCAATGGAAATTAAGGACTTGGGAAACATGGAGGCTACACCGCGCCAAATCTTAATTCCAGAATGACCAACGTGCTCAGCTGCTAAAGTCAGTTTCTGTAGGTAATCGGTTTTCCACAGTTTCAGAAGTCAGATATATTTGGAAATGTAATATAAAAATTGGTGGAAGAGATTTGCTAGTGTTTGAGCTGTGTTTTGTAAATATATCACAATAAGTAGTGTGTCATCATATACGACGAATTCTATGATTGGTGGTTGGTTCAGACACCCGGGAACCCCAGTATTAATGGCGTCACCGAAGCCTCCTCAGTAACCCAAGCTCTGGAGAGCGTCACTCTGTGTTAAATGCTTGGATAGTGCGGAAGCACAAACTCTGATTGGTGATCGTGGTTAACGTGGTGTTATTCCAGTATCAGTAACTGGTTCTCGATGATACTTAAAATGGTGCAGTTGGAAAATTTTAATGTACTTGAATAAATGGAATAGTATAATTTTAGCAAAGTTTACTTTCAATCGATAAAGACGGTGTTTAGTGACCGCTGTGTAACAAGTGTAGTGGAAACGTGCTATTGTTTCACTACTTCGCGACGGGCGCGTTTTCGCGTGGAACTTCCGTAACGAACCGTGTGCTGCTTTTAAGACTGTATTTTTATACTTTAAGTGAAGTGTGTAATATATATGTAAATCACTGTGTTTAGCTGATCTTTTAAAGAGAAAGGGTATTTCGGCTCGTAGCATTAAGCAGTGAAGATATTGTCAACTAAAGTCTTCTGTGTTTCCAGTGAATTATTTTCCAGCAAGATGATGGCCACAACCGTAGAAGAAGGAAGTGCATTCCCACATGTTAATGCTGTGATTAACATGGAATAAATCCCTCAATTAGCGGGGATGTAAGCTGCTATCCTGGTATCTCGAGGGTCGTCGATTCAGATAAGGCGCAGGTGTTATTTATGGCATGATATGTAAATTATGTTAAGGTACTAGGGCAGTGTAGGTAGGATTTATAACTTCATGTAAAGTAAGCCTGACGGCATGTGTTTGTTTAATTTTGTTATTATGATAGTTTCGGATACGAGAATAATGCATGTTTATTTTATTTTCATTTTGCTTTATGATTAGATGTTTGGGAAAATGAGGGATTGATAGGATTAGTTGTTGTTATTTACATATGTTACTTAGCGTAGGATATTCCGAGTTTTCCTTAAATATATGCTAGAAGGGCTAGATTGACAGGTTCATCTTTATACAACGTTAAATACGTATTAGTTCATTTTATTTCGGTTATTCAGAGAGACAGGTATAGCTATTCTGTATGATGCATGGTTTTACAGAAGCTGACAGAAGGAGCTGCAGAACGCCGTTGTTAAAATAAGATCTTTGAAGTTAAGTTGGTTTCTGTTTGCCTGATGGTCTGCAAAGGACTCGAACCGTGTCTCATAATGTGGTAGGCCAATGGAATTCATGAGAAATAATGAGATAAAGATTGCATGCTGAATTATAATGTATTGGTGCAGGCTGATTATATGCCGGACAAGATAAAAAGTATTGTGCAGATGTGTGTGCCTGCCTAGTGTCTTCTGAGTGTATATTGGGATCAGAATGGACAGTGTTAATTCCAGACTATTGAGTCTGATGTTGTTAAATGGCCCAAGCATGCTAAGAAGGAATGAATATACGTGAGTTTCCGTGTAGCCGATGAAAGGCGTTATCTCATGGCAAGCTGATTTCTGGCCTGTGTTTATCTGTAGGTGTGAAGGAGACAGTATTTCCTTGTGGCAGCTTCGGGAGACAAAATCCAATCTTTAGCATAGTGGAGTTCAACATTTCTTTTCAGCTCGTAATCTACCCGGAAGTACATGACGGATGACCGCGCTGTTGAGCGCTCAAACGCAGCAGAAGGAGGCAATGTTGCCCATTGCTTTCTTCATGATATCAAGGGTTATTTATATGTTTTTCCCTTACAGCTTGATGTTTTACATCGTTATTTGTGATTGTATACCTTGTCTCGTTGTTTTAAAAGGGAACAGCCCGAGGGCTGAAATACTGTTGGTTTATCTAGTTCTGTCTAGATCTTTTGCAGTGAACCGGGATTCACATTAGAATCAGTGTAGCATTTAAGACTTTACTCGATATCCGATGTATATAGATGTGTCTAGTTTGATTATTTGAATTGTTGTAAATATAGTGTAGGATTTGCCCCTAGTATTTTGCATAACTTACATAGCGTCCATTGCGTCTTAATTATTTTTCTTTTCGTCGTAACTTTTCTTTATAATGTAATTTGTATTTTACGGAAATAGTTTGACGACTCTCGGGATTAACTTAATTTTGAAACCGTATCGTTGGGATGCGATAGTGTGAAACTCCATACGGAAATACCACATGTCAGTGTTTGCGTACACTTGTTGCCATAAATTATAAACATTGGACTATAAGATGCAGCTCAGTCTTTATGTATATAAGTGTTCTTTATTGAACTTGATTTTGATGTCAAATTTGGTATTATCATTCAAGTAACGTTCTAATTTCGACTTATTTTTAATATTTTGAGTTCATTTGTTAAAAAATATTTTTTATTTAATTGTTTTCTTGGGATATGATCGGGGATATTTATTAATAAATCCATCTTACCCCCTATGACTGTTTCTCATTCGTGTTATACCTCCATGTCCTGTCATTGATTGATATTTTAGAGTATGAACTTCGACTTTTTATCCTGACCCAACCGACAACCATCCCACACTCTGCCCAACCCTGAGTTAGTCGGATGTTCATACAGGAATGGAGGCATCGTCCTAGAGGGTATTTACCCCTGGGTACGGTACAGTAGGTTAGAGTGCAAACTAACTGAACCGAATAACAAGTATACTCTGGTCCTGTCAACAGTTCTCATATGAGATTTGCATAAACATTAGCGGCCCTGCATTTTAGAGCGCCTACAAGTTCTGTTAGACTCACTACATTTTTGTAAAGATCTACAACGTGGTCACTGGCCATCGGTCTCAAATATATTTTAGACCTGAAGGCGTCAACTCTGTGCACTATCGTGTAGGGTGTGGGCCTGGTCTTCTGCTGCAAGGGAAGTCGATACCTGGCGGGCAATCGATCACTGAATCGATATCATACAATTAAAGCACATCCGTTTCATTTTAAAGGAAAGGATATTTTGTTTTATTCTTAGCAGACAACTTCATTCTGATTGAAATAGTTAACATTCGAGTTCTATGGCATAGCATTTAAAAAATCGAACCCAAACATATGTTCGAGTGTTAGTAATCTTGGTGCGATTAGGAATCAATGAAATTGTTAATGTTCCATTTTGAACCTGAAATTATGCAAAATCGACATTTGTAGCCTTTGAGGCAAGCAACGCAATGTTGAAACATCCTAGAGATATGAACTACGAATGTTAGGTAAATGAAATACAATAAACTATGAGAATACATTCCTTATTTATTCCTAAAATTACAATAATTGTTTATTCATCTCTATCTGGTCCATTAGATTAGCAGTTTGCCTTTTTCTACCGCTAGGAGCGCTAATGCGAGTCAATTCAGAGTTTCACTTAAGCCCTTTTAACTACATTTGGTATGGATATTTTTCAAAAAATCAAAGACACCTGAGGGTATTGAACCGAGGAATACGCTACAGAAACGGTTATGCAAATAATTTAATTTGGCCAGGATTTGAATCAAAAAGAAAATGAGTAAAACAGGCGATTGTACCCGGAAGTGTTACTCGATTTGTTTTTCGTTTGAAAGGGTTGTCCAAGACTCACAATTTGAAACCTTTCCAGGCCCTTCAACTTTCAGCACAATTGAGGAAATTGCTCACATTTACGTTTTTCGTGGTCTGGGGACCGCTAATTCGCCTGCTAGGAAATGTATTCAACGTTAAAGAGGTCATTGTTTTCCTTGTTTTTGCTAGTTGCTTTACGTCGCACCGACACAGATATGTCTTCCGGCGACGATGGGACAGGAAAGGGCTAGGTGTGGGAAGGAAAAGTCCGTGGCCTTAATTAAGGTACAGCCCCAGTATTTGCTTGGTGTGAAAATGGGAAACCTCGGAAAACCATCTTCAGGGCTGCCGACAGTGGGGTTCGAACCCACTATCTCTCGAATACTGGATACTGGCCGCACTTAAGGGCTCGGTCATTGTTTTCCTCGATACTTGACTGACTGTCAATGAACGCCCAAGCAAAGCTACTGGACGTAAACAAATGACATTTCTCTTACAGTATAAGTGTTCACTGAGTAGGGTTTTGAAAACTTCCGCATCTACGGGAGTAAAAGTCCGAATATCGAAATATATTCATTCCTCTGAAATCGCTCAGCGGACAAAGTTGGAACTTCACACAGTGATTGCTTCTCTATGTAGTAGATATAAGAGAAGTTCAGGAAAAATATGCCCTTAAAGGTTAAATGTGAGTGATACCGGACAACAAAAATATTCATTTCTCTGAAACAGTTTGACATAATAGATTGAAATTTCACATGGAGTTTTCTCCTTTTTTCCTTAACAAGTAGCCTTCCAATAATTCACTCTCGAGGGGGTTTCACTTGGGATGAGGCCTGACGGCATAAATATTAATTTCTGTTCAACATTGTACGTGATGGTTCCTCCTTTATGTCTTAGATTTTGAATAAGAAGTGGCCTTAAACCAATACATCCCTGAGTGGTTCTATTCAGGGATGAGGCCTAATGTCAAAAATAATAGTTTCTCTGAAACAGTTTCACTTGCGTAGTTAAATGTTCTCATGATTGGTGCCCCCTCGTTCTTAGATTTTAAAGCAATACGCCCTAATGGGTTTTGACTGGGGTGACTGATGAAAAAATATTCTTTCCTTCTAAGTCTTTTAACGTACGAAGACAAAATTCCAAATGGTGGTGTATATTTCGAATCCTAAGTGTGGAAAAGGAAACGTTCCAACCCTAACGGCGTCAGCTTCTGAAACGAAATTATTCTGAAGCCGTTCCACGCACCAATGTCCTAGGCGTTAAAACATTAAATAAATCATTCATTTCTCCATTACTATTTGACGTATGAAGGTAACATTTTAGGGGTACGTCGCTTTTACGTCCTACAGTAGATGTTAAGTAAGATAGGATTTTAAATCATTCCAATTCAAGGGGTGTAAATGAATGTTAGATCCGGAAATAAATCATCATTCCTCCAAAACCGTTTTAGTATGAACCGACGGTGTATTTTGCAAAAATTAAAGTTTGAAATATAAATTTCAATTTCGAACCGTAGCACTGTGTACAGCCTTCACCCGCCGCCGACACGGTGCACTAGGCGTCGCCAACTTCCCTTCTCGTAAGTCTGCACAGTGACTCACAAGTGAATTCCTGTAGTATGATCCCTTTCCTTTCTAGAGCGTTATGATATCGCAGATGAAAGTTCCCCTCAGCTACTCTCACGACACGCTTTGAAACGAAAACATCGCACTCTTCGTCGGAGACAATGAACTGTTTATACGGAACGGTTTTCCCAAGGGCGTGGACGACTTTCGATTTTAATCTCATTCAGCATGCGGGCGTTAACGTAGCGCATCAGAGACAGAGAAAATCTTCTGAGTCTTTCTTTAACTTACACCCTATTATCACTCAACATTTGAACCACAAAGCAACCACATTTCACCATTTTCTCTAGCAATATGGACTGGTACTTCTTCATTTGGCTAGGATCTGATCTGTTAACATGGATATGGTTTTGGGATGGGGTCTATCTGGAATTAGGCAACCAGTGTTCGTCATCTTCTTCCCCACGTTATTACCGTGTGCAGGTACAAACAGCGCGTTTCGCCTAGGTCACAGCAAAGCCCCTCACACACGGCAACGTCCCCAAAGGCTTTTAAGGACAAAAGGGAGGTAATTGTTATCATTTTGCAGCCTGCTTTGGACAAAATTCAAACGAATACAGCTCGGCTCCTATTCACAATAGACTAATGAAATTTTCACCACATGCAAATACAGTATTTTGAACTGTTATTTTTCATTTGAAACATCATAATGCAATTATTTCACGCGCAATATATTTTTTCGAAAATGCATAAAAAACCAGTTTTCAGATATTCAGGTGCAATTTTCTCAGCAACTATTTGCCATTGAATTATGACTTTTTCATGGTGAATAACATTTTTCCTCCTTAAATTGGAAACATTTTGAACATTAGCAACATTTAATGCGAAATAAGCGAGGGAAAAAGAAAAATAGCTAAATTATAGGTAATGTCGCATATATTATACCCGGTCTAAAGTTCTGTACATGCAGATTTTTAATTTTATGAGAAAATTGTACCGAAAGAGAAACGATATTTTTAAAACTTTGAGAAATTCTGTTCACCCATTTTCCCATGTTGCGACAGAGAAAAAGAACTGAATCAATTTTCGACTTTTTTGAGGTAAATACGAAGGTGAAATGTGCAGACAAATAGGCCTTTGTAGCGTAAAGTTGAGCGCTATTAGCTCGGTGGCCCGGGTTCCAGTAGGGCTGGTATGTGGGGTGTGCCTGAATCGGGATGAGGCTAGTCTGGCTCAGGTCAGTGTTCTGGCCTTCTGTTCAGATTGTTTCCAACTGCGTCTAGCTTTGCACAGCGCATCGCACTACATACCAGGACAGAAACATGCGATGATGTATACATTTCTCCACATAGTCATGAAGGGCAACCGTCCGTAAAACTAGGATGAGTGCCCCTACCAGGAATTGTGAAAAAGTGAGAAAGAAGAATAAGAAATGCATTAAATACATAGGCTAGTTAATATTATTTACGTCTTAATGCGTTATTATAGCATTCGATTCGTCATCTATAGAGTTAGTAAATATGCTGCTGTCTGCTTGTTGATAAAGATTGAAATCCCGAGTCACGCGAGGGATACTTTCCATTTTGATATATGTTACTGTTACGAAATAGTTGGGGCAATTGCAATTGCGGCCCTACTTCAACAGATAAAATTTTGGCCGTATCGAAAAGTAAACTTCACCGTGTAGCCTTAAAATTCAATTTTCTAGTAGAAACGTCATGTGCATTTTCTTCGTAACTCTAAAAGTTTTCACAGCTTTCTTTTACTTTTCACTGTGGTTCAAATAATGGATAAATGGTTGGCAAATGATAAGAAAGGACCGGGTAAACAAATCATAGGGATTCTGCCACCTGTACCACAGTGATGGTTAACACGTTGATACATCACTTTCCGTAGCGAATCGAGAACAAAGAATGAGGTGGCTATGAGATGATTTTAACCTAACACGCTACACACGAGGCCATGACCCGTCACAAATGCCTACTTGATGGTTTAAATGCGGGCAAGCCGTTCACTTTTACGTGCAATGCTAGATCTGCGCAATGAATCATGAGACGCACTTTAAAGGTTCATTGGCTTCTTCTTTGAGATGATGTGTTTAGAAAGTAACCAAGGCGAAGAGATGTCTTTCATTGCACACCAGAGTGAGGATGTATTTGAGATGTACACATGCCTTCATTATAGACTTTTATGCCTTTTAGCCTTCAGTCTGCCAGGCTATGCGCGTCTTCATGATCTTCACTTTCCAACTAGATGTAGAGTTCTACATCTTTCATCGCCCTTGATTGCCGAGTCCATTAAACTCTGCGATAACCTGTCCTCCTCCACTCGCCTCACATGAACTGCCACCGAAGTCGGTTAATACGTACAGCCTCATCCATGGAACATTGGCAATGCTGGGATAACCAGCTCCATCCACTGACTTGCTAGTAAAAATGCTCTGTTTTTACATTTACTAGAAAGCAGGCTAACGTCAGCTTTAAATTTCAGATTTCAAATTCACATCTTCGCGCAATTAATTCTATCAGAGACTTAGGTGTAAAATTTGATTCAAAATTAACTTTCTGTTAACATAAGTAATTTGCTTGCTATAGCATATATAGCGTTAGGTTTTATCAGAAGATGTACCCCGTAATTCACTAAGCCGAATTACGCTACTATTCAACTCTTTTGTAAGAATCAGGCTGGAATATGCTACCGTTCTTTGGAATCCTTGACATTCGAAATACATTGCAGCTATTGAACTGGTGCAGAGTAAGTTTCTGAGATTTCTTCAGTACGAAATCGGAGGAATTTATTCAAAATATGACATCTATCTCGATAAGCTCAAATCATTTGGTGGTAAGACTCTAGCCAGTAGACAATATGTAACAGATGTTTTGACTATCTATAAATTGTTAGAAATCTTGTCGATCAAATCAAATCAAATCAAATCAAATCAAATCAAATCAAATCAAATCAAATCAAATCAAATCAAATCAAATCAAATCAAATCAAATCAAATCAAATCAAATCAAATCAAATCAAATCAAATCAAATCAAATCAAATCAAATCAAATCAAATCAAATCAAATCAAATCAAATCAAATCAAATCAAATCAAATCAAATCAAATCAAATCAAATCAAATCAAATCAAATCAAATCAAATCAAATCAAATCAAATCAAATCAAATCAAATCAAATCAAATCAAATCAAATCAAATCAAATCAAATCAAATCAAATCAAATCAAATCAAATCAAATCAAATCAAATCAAATCAAATCAAATCAAATCAAATCAAATCAAATCAAATCAATGACTATCTTTAAGCTAAAGCAAGACTGATGCCAAGGAATCAGCATCAAGCACCAATATAGTCAGGGTGACTGTAGCGCGATGCTGTCAGCTCGGAGCTCTGTATTCAAACCCCTGCGCTGACAGAGGTTTCAATCTCCGACTGCTGCCCTCATGTTGGTCTTAAATCACGCACCGCATTGCAAAGCTCATTTGAAATCGCCCGCGAAGTGATCTGGTTGGCTAAATTGAGCAGCTCATAAAATGACAACGGTGTGAGACGTGGAATTATTCTTTTCAAATTATTTATCAGTATATCCAACCCTCCAACGCTTGATATCCCCGGTTCACGTTGTGTCAGAACAACAATAAATATATGATGTGGCTGGACTGATGAGGTCATGTGACATGAATAGAAGAGGATAGGCCACCTGGGAGAAAATAGACTCCATCATGGAGGGTAAGAGAAGCAGAGGGGATCAAGATAAGATGATAGGCCCAGTTTTCAATGGTCTGAAAGTAATAAACGTGTAACTGAACGAAGCTAGGGAGCCAGTTTCAATTACAGGATTATGGAGAAGCCTATGCTAAGTCGGTTACGTAACGTTTCGTTCGAAAGCGAAATTCCTAGGGAAATGCTACAGTTCGTTCACGATAATGCGTTGCCTTTCTCTCGAGACAGGGGCAAATCAATGAGCCCGGGAGGGACGAAACGCAGGTAACTGAATAGATTCTCAATTGACATGTTGAATTGCCACTAAAGGAGATAACGCAGAGACACAGGCACAGTTCTCTTTCCTTATCCAAACTGATTAAGGTGATGGAAGGAAGATACCTAGGAGTGATGCATGAGAGATTTGACCAAGCTGTATAATGTGGTTGCAGCAACAAGGCCTTGCCTTTAGGATATGAATGAATGAATATAATAATATTTTACAGTCTCAGAAAAAGTATAAGACTGCCCCTTCAAATCACTTTATTTGCTGCTACTTCTATACTTCTTTCTATTTCACTTTTATATTAATTAGAAAAACTCTACATGACAATATAATGATTTTGGTACAAGAAGAAAGATAAAACAGCGCAAAAGTTATGATTTTTGTAGTTTTAAAAAATTGCTTAAAATTGCACATTTCTTCTTGAAATGAACTTGATCCTTCAGAAATGAGATAATATAAATAAATAAATAAATAAATAAATAAATAAATAAATAAATAAATAAATAAATAAATAAATAAATAAATAAATAAATAAATGTTTGTGTTTCTAAGAGATCTTACAAAGGGTTCATGAATGCAAGCATTGGGAAATATAAAATATCAAATTAATTTTCTGAGAGTTTAATATTTTGAAATAAAGACCAAAAGGGGGCAATATTGGGATTGTATTTTCACTGCGTTTCAAAGGGATGATGATGATGATGATGATGATGATGATGATGATGATGATGATGCTTGTTGTTTAACGAGGTCATCGGCCCCTAATGGTACGAAATGAAACGAAATTTAATGACAAATTAAAAGTCTAAAATCCTCCACTGACGAGAATTCAAAGCGTGAGGACGTAGAATGAATGGATGGATGGATGGATGGATGGATGGATGGATGGATGGATGGATGGATGGATGGATGGATGGATGGATGGATGGATGGGTGGATGGATATGAATTTAAAACGAACAGTGGAACCGACCAACAGTGCCTCCCATGCACAGAAGCTGGCACAAAACAATAGTATTACTGACCAAGGGACTGCACGATGCTGAATCGATTGTGCTTGTTGTCGAAACGGGTCCAAAATCCAAGTCATCGGCCCCTCATAATGGTACTTATCGCTAGGAAAGTAGAACCATGATATTTGTCATTTGGCGGTACTGATCAAAAGTAGCGTAGACTCGCGGTATTCCACACATTATGGCACTATTCACAGGTAGTGTAATGCGCACATGTAACATATACCTATAGTGTTTCGCACATTACGGCGCTATTTGCAGGCAACGCAAACCTATGGTGTTCCTCACAGAAGTGGACTAACCACAGGGACCAGAACTATCCCGTGGTATTCCTCACAAAGTGGAAACTAGAACCATGGTGTCGCTCATTCCATGGTGTTCCCTGCGTGATGGTACTCATTACAAGTAGTCTCATGGTTCTAATTTGATCATCCCTTGGTCGAGCCTCTTACAACAGGCAGGAGATACCGCGGGTGTATTATACATATGCGTCCACCACCCGCAGGGGTAGAGATGATAATAATCGTGAAGCAGGCGCGTCACCTGAGTTACATCGAGTTTATCACATCAGAAGGAACATATATTGCCAACCGCTATGGATATAATAAAACGGACTTCCATTTCTGAATTGAGAATAGGTTATCTAAATGACTAATGGAGTCAAGAGTGGAGGGTAGTGGAGGGTAAGAGAAGAAGAGTGAGACCCAGGACCGTTAAACTATTGTGAGGTTTAAAAGTTAAACGAGTTCACAGAATGGTTTCAAAATCGGAATTATGGATAAAGGGGGGAACATTGGCAGGAGGGAATTGGCATTGACGAAGTAAATATTAAGGATAATGAATTGTATGATGATTTGATTGTAAACTGCGGTGAAAAGTCCTCGGAGTTTTAATTACAGTGTTGATGGTGTGGATCGCTGTAAGGTGACGATACAAGGAAAGATCTTCGTTGTGGTAATCACATTAACGGGATCTCTTCATATCATCATGAGTAGAGCTCGCACGTTTAGACAGTAACAGGTTAGAATGGGAAGTAATTTGTCACAGTCCGCTCTTCCGTAACGTAGCGAGAGTAACATAACTTCTAGGGGTTGTAAAAGACCGGGACCGTAATTTGTTCTTCCCTTCAGTAAGTTTGTAGTCTGTCCTACAAGTGCCTGAACATCGGGACTCTAGTTATGAGAGTATTTAGTGGTTGTAGTAAAGGAGAGCGCTTAGAATATGGTTCTCACCAAGATTGCTAAATACGACTTCTGGGAAAGCAACACTATTTGTTCAGAACAAAGTAGTGTTACGAGAAATATTTCAAACTTTTGACTGGGAAGAGTCAGCTGTAAAGAGACGAGCTGCTCGACTAAGGGCCGGTTGCATAAAGACGTCTGAACGGAGAACAATTTAGAACCTAGTTCTGAAAACGATCTGAGATTACGACTTCGTCGCGTTGTAGAAAACTGAACTTGGTTTACACATGTGTAGTTCAAATGTAGTCGGAGTTCAGAACAGTAGGCGTTGTAACACCGCAAAAGGAATGAAATACGAAAAGCTTTGCCCCTTACACGTGGAACTGAGCTGGCCGTGACTGTCCACAAATGAAGCATGAATGTTGTTTGCAGCATGAACTGGAACTTCTTAATTTGCGTTCCTCGCAGCGAAGGAAAAACGGATATCCGACTTCCTCAGTCAACACTTTCTCATACCGACGGTATTAGGTTTGCGAAGTCTTCATGTCCTTTGTGACCATCCTCTTTCTTTTATTCATTCTTCAAAGAATCGATTAGTGTTAAGAAGGGGTGATTGCCGAGTTGCGCTAGCTCGTGTGCGGATAAAAGTGTTGTCATACAGAGCCCATCGCGTTTCCGTTCTTCCTTCGCGATACCTGTTACCTACGACGATATTAAAGGTCATAGTGCTTTCATGAGCTCAGCGGAGCGAATACGTAGCTGCAGGAAAAGGTGAAGCAACTCTGTACGTGAACTGCTAGCTCATGTTCCATACGTGGCGAAAATCGAACAGGGCAGTCGCCGGCACGGTCCAATAGGCCTACATTACATTTTCTCGAAAAGTACTTGGATTGATTTTCGGAACAATCGCAGTGCTGAGATGTGCAGAAACTAGTGTAGCTCCATTTGAAAAACAAAGCTAATCAGATGATATTGACGCAATTCTATCTTGAACAGCCAGTATGTTATTTGAGAAGGACAACTTAGCTGAATAACCCTCCATGTCCAGACATCTGTAAAACATGTACGAGTTTGTAATGTAATATCGTAAGCAATTCATAGAGGTTATGTTGTAGAATTAGCCTGTTTCGCTGCAGTATTAGAAGTGTAATATACAGTCATGTCCATAAAAAACAGAACACCTTGAAAGAGTAGAGATAGGAAGTTCATATTCATAGGACATGAACATTATTATGTTCTGCAGAAACGATTAGCATTTCAGTCACCTACGTTCAGCATGTGCCCTGTTGCCTAGTAAGCACTTGGTCCTCCATAGGCACTGATAACTTGTCCCATGCCTGATGGCATCGACGCGCCAGTAACCCAGACCGTAATAAACGGCGACGGACTGCCACTCCTGATAGTGTACGATGTGTTACACTGTTGCGCCAGAGCCGAGGAGGACGCAGATCTGTCCTGCAATACCATTCGGATGAGGTGTCGATCTTCTCGGGGGCTGGTCTGGGTGGTGTGACCAGACCCATCTCGTCGTGTTCTGCGGCCTTCTGTGAACCATTCTGTACACATCCGTTGCACTGCCGACACAATTCGTCCCACACGGATGGACGGATCACGTTCTCCCATGCCAATAATGCGCCCTCTCTCATTTGACGGGACGGTTCTCGCATACGTCTGCGAGGCATCCTGCATGTCTGCTCAAGTCACACTGATCCATTACCTTCGGTTTATAGCGACAACGAGAGCCGCAGGAACATTTTACCAGTCGGTGGTGGTGCGCTGAGATATCAGTGTAGAACATGAACCTGACGGCCGACATGGTTGAAATGCTAATCATTTCTTCAGAACATACTAGTGCACATGTCCTGTGAATATGAACTTCCTGTCTCTAGTCCTTCAAGGTGTTCTGGTTTTTATGAACATGAGTGTAGCTTATATACGGACAACAACTATAGCTAACAATGTACTAGGTTAGTTTTTTGTGCATTTCTTATGATTTATCGTAACAACACAGGTAATATTATGTTCACAATCACCTGTTCTTGTATCTCGAATAGAAAACACCTCCTTGAACTGAGATCAAAGAGTTTGATAGGAGACATTTCTCCAGTCAATGTTAAACCTAGTACAGTGCGAATTGATCTCAGATTAACGTTTAAACAACAGAAACTCGAGTTTAGAACGAACTGAGATCAATTTTGTCTGTGATCTAAGATCAAGCGGCCTTAAGCGGTATGTTGCTAGCGGAATGACGGCGTGGAATAAGATTTGTAGAGGAATAAGCTTTAATTTAATTTTTAAAGTATAACATTTCATAATATGAAGATAAAGATGGAATTCAACACGGACAAATATTCGTTCATAGGAAGGTATTGGAATGATTTACCAAGAGTGATGCTCGATAAATTTACAAATCCTTTGGAATAATTTCAGAGAGAGGCGACCGCCCTAAATGTAGGTAATTTGTGATTCATTGACTGACTGGTTAAATCATTTTTAGAAATACCTTTAGGGTTTCCCTCAATGTCTGCAATTATCCGCTGAATTACGAGTCGACTAAAAAGCTTGTTATGAACACTGCTGATTTAATGACGAAATCTCACTCCGTTAAAAACAGTACGTCAAGTATTATCGTTATGAGTTATTACGCGGGGAAATCAAGATACGAAGGTGGCATGGATCCCACGGCCCTTATACCACTGTGTCTCCGCTCGTGACAGTTTGTTTGGGCTTTCAACACCTTCATCAAGGACGGGCAGAACGATAGCCATCAGCTGTTCGTGTTCAGCAGCAGCAGCAAGCTTTAGGCCGTGTTAATCCTTCCTTATCTCAACAAGAACATTCCATCTCGCCAGGCAATGGCGTGATAATCTGGCTTTAAGGCACGTGAAGTGGATAAATTGCTGGAAAACTGAATATTTCACTAAGACTTTGCTGGACTTGTTAACAATTTTAAGCAGCCGTGGTACACTCCTGAAGATGCACGATATTACCTGCTGTGAAACGTCAAATTTTACAGTGTGTATCTCAGTTAAAGTGACGTAGATCTAAACGAATGTCATCTCCAAAATACGTAAATCGAAATGAATGAGTTCACACTTGCTATCAAGGATGTTGCGGTACTGAAACAAAACTACTTTTACCTTTGAAAAAGTCTAATGGTCATAAATATGTCTCCCGGTCATGGCCATCCATCAACGGCTGCTCCGGCCTGCACGGTTGCTATGGTTACACTTCTGTCACATTTTGTCGCGTCACGCTACACAAATTTTGGGATGACGCCCAGGCAGAAGACATATTTATCTCAAAATAGAAATAATATACATTTTCACCCGAGGAAATAATTAAAGAATTTTCTGTTAATTGCTCTATACTCGATTTTTAGCAACGTGAAGAACAATACAGTTACTTTGAAATTTGAACAGCATTCAGTCCTACAAGTAAGCATGTTTAAACAGGTCTACTTTAGTGTCTGACAGGCCAAATCCTGATAGGGAACCAAGATCCGTATAGAAACAGCTAGATGTACATTGTTCTGCAATGTAAAACTCGGAAAGCGTATCCTGCTCTAGGCTATTGACACAGAATGTCTCCTGGGTTCAACATATAAGCAACGAACAGGTCTTTTTAACACGGCTACAGTAAACTACTAAAAAGCAATGCCTCATGCGGATCAAAGTAAGTACTTTGGTGTTATAGTTTGTTTTCAAGTTGCTTTACGCCGCACCGACACAGATAGGTCTTATGGCGGCGATGGGATAGGAGTGGAAAGGAAGCCACAGTGACCTTAAGTAAGGTACATCCCCAGCATTTGCCTGGTGTGAAAAAGGGAAACCACGGAAAACCATATTCAGGGCCGCCGACAGTAGGGTTCGAACCCAATATCTCCTCTACGGCCACCTTGTTGAGAAGCCAATGTTTATTGCTCGGTAGTAGCATCTCCAATAATAATAATAATAATAATAATAATAATAATAATAATAATAATAATAATAATAATAATAATAATAATAATAATAATAATAATAACAGCCATAAGAAAGCCACATTTTCAAACCATAGCTTTAAAAAAGGAAAGACAAAAATTTCTTCTTCATGCTAATTAGAGGTAAATGGGACATGTTTAGACTCTTCGAATAAGTAGGTTAAAATCTAAAATCTAATTGTTAGTAAGGTCGTGAAAATAAGCCTAATAGTTTGAAAAACACAAGAGTTGACGACGGAAGATAAGACGAAAGTGAGAGCCTGGGAAGGGCAGA
The DNA here is from genome assembly GCF_040414725.1 of Anabrus simplex. Taxonomy (NCBI): domain Eukaryota; kingdom Metazoa; phylum Arthropoda; class Insecta; order Orthoptera; family Tettigoniidae; genus Anabrus; species Anabrus simplex. The sequence goes on from NC_090277.1 coordinate 68,080,534, forward strand.
AGCTGAGGCTGATAACGCTATTTAAATTGTCATTTATTTACGAGGGAAGGGTTCCTTTTATGTGCCTTGAAACAAACATTAAGAAACTCGTCGAGGAAATGTCGGTGGAAGTTGTAGTTGGGAGGAAATGTGCTGAGTTCTGGCACGGATTGTAGCAATTAGTAGCGGCAATGACCCAGCATCACGTTTTAACAAGGACGAAATATAATAGGCTTATGAGAGTTTCAATCAGCGTCGGATTTTGAGAAGAGGCAAACACACTATTTAAAAATTTGAGTAAAAATTACATTTTTAATGTTTCAGGAGCTAAGAATGATACTTGAATACAATTTTTCATGTTTATTATGTTCAAGGTGGCCCACCTAAATTTTTCTCCTCAAATATATTTTGACACAGTTGAGGGCAGTGATATCACTTGGAGAAAGAACTGTTAAAGGCACTTGAAAGAACGCGTGCAGTGTATCCACTTTTGCAACCTTGTAATACCCTGCTATACAAACAATCAAGTCCAATACAGCAACAATGACTCGAATGAGAAGGCTATGGAGCTACTTTACCCTTATTCAGGGGACTATGGATAACACTGTCAAATAAGCAAATAGAACCTATGGATCTGATTGTCAATACAGCTACTTCAACTTTCTTCAAGAACCTATGAACCTAATGGTCTAGCTGTATTGACAATCAGGTACATAGCGTACTGAATACTGCAGAGTTATACCTGTTGTACTGGCAATCAGGTCCATAGCCTCCTCAATAAAGTTACAGTAGCTGTACTGGCAATCAGGTCCATAGCCTCCTCAATAAAGTTACAGTAGCTGTACTGGCAATCAGGTCCATAGCCTCCTCAATAAAGTTACAGTAGCTGTACTGACAACCAGGTCCATAGCCTCCTCAATAAAGTTACAGTAGCTGTACTAGCAACCCGACCCATAGCCTCCTCAATAAAGTTACAGTAGCTGTACTGGCAATCAGGTCCATAGCCTCCTGAATAAAGTTACAGTAGTTGTACTGGGAACCCGATCCATTGCCTCCTCAATAAAGTTACAGTAGCTGTACTGGCAATCAGGTCCATAGCCTCCTCAATAAAGTTACAGTAGCTGTACTGGCAATCAGGTCCATAGCCTCCTCAATAAAGTTACAGTAGCTGTACTGGCAATCAGGTCCATAGCCTCCTCAATAAAGTTACAGTAGCTGTACTGGCAATCAGGTCCATAGCCTCCTCAATAAAGTTACAGTAGCTGTACTGGCAATCAGGTCCATAGCCTCCTCAATAAAGTTACAGTAGCTGTACTGGCAATCAGGTCCATAGCCTCCTCAATAAAGTTACAGTAGCTGTACTGGCAATCAGGTCCATAGCCTCCTCAATAAAGTTACAGTAGCTGTACTGACAACCAGGTCCATAGCCTCCTCAATAAAGTTACAGTAGCTGTACTGGCAATCAGGTCCATAGCCTCCTGAATAAAGTTACAGTAGTTGTACTGGGAACCCGATCCATTGCCTCCTCAATAAAGTTACAGTAGTTGTACTGGCAATCAGGTCCATAGCCTCCTCAATAAAGTTACAGTAGCTGTACTAGCAACCCGATCCATAGCCTCCTGAATAAAGTTACAGTAGCTGTACTAGCAACCCGATCCATAGCCTCCTCAATAAAGTTACAGTAGCTGTACTAGCAACCCGATCCATAGCCTGCTCAATAAAGTTACAGTAGCTGTACTGACAACCAGGTCCATAGCCTCCTCAATAAAGTTACAGTAGCTGTACTAGCAACCCGATCCATAGCCTCCTCAATAAAGTTACAGTAGCTGTACTGGCAATCAGGTCCATAGCCTCCTCAATAAAGTTACAGTAGCTGTACTGGCAATCAGGTCCATGGCCTCCTCAATAAAGTTACAGTAGCTGTACTGGCAATCAGGTCCATAGACTCCTCAATAAAGTTACAGTAGCTGTACTGGCAATCAGGTCCATAGCCTCCTCAATAAAGTTACAGTAGCTGTACTGGCAATCAGGTCCATGGCCTCCTCAATAAAGTTACAGTAGCTGTACTAGCAACCCGATCCATAGCCCCCTCAATAAAGTTACAGTAGCTGTACTGGCAATCAGGTCCATAGCCTCCTCAATAAAGTTACAGTAGCTGTACTGGCAATCAGGTCCATAGCCTCCTCAATAAAGTTATAGTTGCTGTACTAGCAACCCGATCCATAGCCCCCTCAATAAAGTTACAGTAGCTGTACTGGCAATCAGGTCCATAGCCTCCTCAATAAAGTTACAGTAGCTGTACTGGCAATCAGGTCCATAGACTCCTCAATAAAGTTACAGTAGCTGTACTAGCAACCCGATCCATAGCCCCCTCAATAAAGTTACAGTAGCTGTACTGGCAATCAGGTCCATGGCCTCCTCAATAAAGTTACAGTAGCTGTACTGGCAATCAGGTCCATAGACTCCTCAATAAAGTTACAGTAGCTGTACTGGCAATCAGGTCCATAGACTCCTCAATAAAGTTACAGTAGCTATACTGGGAACCCGATCCATAGCCTCCTCAATAAAGTTACAGTAGTTGTACTGGGAACCCAATCCATAGCCTCCTCAATAAAGTTACAGTAGCTGTACTGGCAATCAGGTCCATAGCCTCCTCAATAAAGTTACAGTAGCTGTACTGGCAATCAGGTCCATAGCCTTCTAAACAAATGTATGCCTGTTTTTTTATCTTTTTGTAGCTTCGCTATGTCGAATGTGGAGCATTTCTTGAAATCTTAGTCCAAAATGATTACTAGGGTTGATGGCACCAATTACCTTAGCTGTTAAAAGCAAGCAGCTAATTAAGCTTGTCGGTTAGGAACCAGGCCGAACTGTCTTGGAGAGAGCACCAAGGCTAGCTAGTTGCCCAATAGGCCACGGAGAGGCGCAAGGCTGTCCGTCACGCCGAATGCCGACCCACAGGCACGCAATATCATCTGTTCTCCGTAGACAAACAGTAATTAAGATCAGGTTCGTTCGTGTCTTAAGAGGGCGTGCCTCTGAAAGTGATGGCTCTTATGACTGGCAAACAATAGAGTAATATGGAAGCTTCGAGTGTGGGAAATCTCTCTAAGTGTCAGAATTACATACCGTACCGTGTATCATTGTGTCCCTACACCTAAACTTAATGGTGGTTGATTTTTAACTAAATTAAAAAATAAATAACGCAAGAATGCAAATGTCTGGTAACAATATTATGTTAAACTAAACAAGCGATGACCACAAGAAGACTTCCGCAAAAGAATTAATTGAAACATAAAATGAGGCCACCAGAACAATACATTCCATTAATAATAATAAAAAGAGAAAAATGCCAAAGGAAATTTATTGGACCTATTTAGGAGAATGACTGCGACGAGAACAGTATTTATACAAATGATGATGATGATGATGATGATGATGATGCTTGTTGTTTTAAGCGGCCTAACATCGCAGGTCATCGGCCCCTAATATTTATACAAGTCATCGGAACAAATGGGCCGTGCTTTCATAAACGGAAGATGAAGACTCTTTAGTCATCTGTACAGAATGAAGATAGATTAACAAAACAAATATTTGAACACTTTGCAACTAAACAACCAAAGCAATGTTTTTCAAAGAAGACCGAAGACTATCTGGAACTATTCAACATTAAAAAAGAACAATTTGCAAATGGAAAAGCAATTAGGAAAACAATATTTGATGCTAATTTTTCAGAGGAAGCCAAGAAGAAATGAGGCAGTATATGGACGAAAGAAAGAAAACAACAACACCGAGAAAGGATGAAGAAGTTTTGGGAAGACAAGAATAAGATACGGTAGTCTAAACGAATTAATAATAATAATGGTATTTTATTTTATTTTAAGGACTGTGTGGCTTTTAGCGCCGACTTAAAGTTTCGACCTCTCTCTAACTCGTTATCACCAGGTCACACACAGACGTGCAAGTCGCCCATGTACGTCACCAGGCGGGCGAACTTGTCCTCAGACACTCTCGTCACTGAAAGACATGCGCTAAATAAATAATTATTTCTGCAGCTAAACAAGACTCGGTTATTCAATTTTGAAATGAGGTTACCCGTGTTTTGAAATTGTAAGTGTCCGCTTTCGGGCATCTGCAGCATTTCTTTGTGTTTTCATGAATGATTTGCATTAAGTGGAAGTTGAGTCGAGTCAGTTATTAGTTGCATCAGATACAGCATAGAGGTTGTTTATTACCAGTAGATCAACCGCATGTCACGATTTGAGAGCAATTATCCGACATTTACCAACATGTTAGAAGATATTATTCCGCTTAACTCGTAATTTTTACTAAATAACTTTGCATTGCTCAAACCTAATTTGATGAAACTACGGCTCAACAAATTACAATCGAACGTGCTTATTAGAGCCCGGATGTGTAAGATGTCTAATTTGTCGAGTAGGATGTGAATAATCTTCTTGTCAGACTATTGCTCTCCGTCCTAAAAATATGTCCAAACGTCTGCTAGGTCTGTGGACATTCACTTCCTGCTTCTTCAGCTCTGGCTGAAGAATTCAGAGCTTTTCTTCCTTATTCTGTTGTTGTCCATCCTCAACAAGTGTAAAAAGAACTGTAACCCTCTCTTTCTCATCAGTTCAACCTCTCCTCCTGTTCTTTGTTAGACTTGAGTCTCTACTCCCCATTTTTTTAATATTTGGGCCCAGAATTATTCTTAGTAGTTTCCTTGTCTGTTCCGAATATCTTCAAGACAATTTTTTCCTAACATGTCCAATGTTTCCGCTGCATTCAGATTTAACAACGGTGTCGAGATGCCTCACTTTATCCCTTTTCCTTGTAGGTCTTCCCCATAAATACACTTCAGTTTTTCTTTCCCGCTCCTTAATATTATTCTTTTCCGACCCATTTTTTGCAATGCTTCTCCCAAATACTTAAAGCTATTATTATTATCATTATTATTATTATTATTATTATTATTATTATTATTTTTATTATTATTATTATTATTATTCCTCACGTGTTATATGTGTTGAACATCTAGACTATGTCCTCGTCATCTTCTTACAGCTTCAACTTCTAAGAGATGGGGCGCTGTTATTGTGAGATGTCGTATTTGTCTAATACGTAGCTACATTATCGAGACTGCCTTCAATTGGAATAAATATCCACGAACATTTTAATGTTGTACCATTCGACCGTTGTCTTTGGGCGAAAAGAATATGTGACTTTTCATGAAAAGTTTGTTGGTGAAATCTCTTTGGAGAAGCTTAGTAAAGTAGCTGTCGTACGACAACGCTCAATCTCCAAACCATGGCCTTCTTCTTGCACACTCTGCAGCCGACCGCCGCCATTCTTAGTTTATCCCGATTGTTACTTTATTATACTTATTGGAAAGTATTATATTATTAGTGTAAATGGCCCCCTATCCACCGTACCTAATAAATAAGAAAATAAAAAATAAAAAATAAATAAATAAATAAATAAATAAATGAACATAAAAATTAGTGCTGACCCCATTACATTGAAGAAAAAGCAAAAAGAGAAGAAGAAAACGGTATTTTAAAGATTAATTTCGTAGTGGTATTGTAAGTTTGGTATAGCTCTTGTAAGGTTGCAATTCGCTCCTGCCGTGGTTACCAAACTGCGACTTGGAGTGACAGCATGAGCTGCAGAGATGTGCGTGGCACCCAGTGTCTGATACAAGGGAATTTAACAATTTAAGATAAAATCTCCGTTCTGGTCGGGATTCGAACCAGGAACCTGACTACTTGGCGAAGGAACCGATCTCTCTCTCCTATCAACCCTAGAAGTCTGAGTTTTGAATTTTATTTTGTCGGCAAAGAACACTCTAATATCTGTGTTACTGTGGGCTAAGTTCTCGGACTGAGGTTAGTCATTGGGGTGCCTCGGGTGAGTGTGGAGTGTGGACAACAGCCCTCAAGGTGTTAGCGCTATTGTAGAGTAACAAAGGATAGTAAATTAATTTTACAGCACAGTAGATATAATTATGAAGATGACTGCTATACTCAAGGCCGAATGTACAGTATACCTTTATGTTAATGCCGTGCCCATGAACTGATCAGCGTTACTCAGCACTTGATGAAGGTTAACTCCTAACATTTTTTAACCTACTTCGATATCTTAAAAATATATAAAATGAAACTTCTTTCTTTATTGAAATATATGATTTCTCAATCTATGACATCGATGTCATTATCAGTTTGAATAGCACACCTTCGCAGGACTTTCGTTAATGCAACATGAATACTACGCACTGTCAGCCGTTATTTGTCAAAAGGTTTCTTGAAGGCATTTAGGCGTCTAGACTTGTGGTTGTTTAACCAGTCGTAGTGTGTATCTAGTATGGAGTATGACGAAACATATCTCACTTTATGGAGATTTTCTCTAACACTAAGTCCCGTGCTGGAGGAATAAAGGACATGGTAAGACAGTCACCATATTTTATTACAAATTAATTAAAAAAATTTAGTGTACTGAACACAGTCGAACTTCCAGTAGTTAATTCTACGAAGTATATCAACCAACTTGGAATAAAAGAGTAAGTGTCAACTTACGTTAAGAAGCACGAAGGTGTTTCTATGCACGGGACGGAGCACTGATTTCCTGAGCATTGATTTCTGGCAAGGATTGTACGCTAGAGATCGAGTAAAGGCCGGCACCCTGAAGGTAACACGGCCTGGAGATCGCCTAAATAAGAAGCACTTAACGCTATTAGAACAAATTACAGAGACTTTCTTGAAGAAGGTTTTGTGAGTTTCACGACTGGCTTACGAGCTGACAAGGAAGCTACTCTACATAGACGAAATTTGCCTCCGAATGCCTCTACAGTCCACTCCAGGATACGAACAACTATTGCAAGAACTACAATTAAAAAGAAGGACATATGGAAAGACTGATGCAATGGGTACGACTTAAGACATATAGTAGCTTGGTTCGCCGTCCATGGTTTCCATTAAAAACTGTGTGAAAGAAAACGGTTCTGTGAGGAATGTCAGGAACGCAAACTCCAGTGTGAAATTATGTTCTGTTAGATTGTGTAAGTTAATACTGTATTATTGGAATTGTAATATTGTGTCTAATTCTTTATTCATGATGGTCATTGGCTGCAACAAATGTTCCATTCAAAAGATTAAAAAATACTCGTTTGGACAATAGTGCTTTAGAATTGGACTGTGAGTCAGATTTCTTTTGATTTCATTTGAGGGCGAACAAGATTCTAATGACATTCGAGATGTTCAGTCGAAAGTCGTTTTCTCGAGAAAATTTATGGAATATTATCTGCAGAAACCTTATACTATACGGAAAATTTTGCATATCTTCAATTTTAAGGAATTGACATCTGATATTTTAAAACTATAACTTATTTATAGAGTGTTATTCATATGAAAATTTGTAGTAGAACCGCAGCTTCTTTACCTTTAATTTGATGTATAATATGCATATGAGAGTTAATGGTGTGCTTATTGAAAATATTAGCTAAACTCTTACCACCTTTTCAAATCTCCTTCTTGCTCGCTCTTTGACCGAGAGGTCGTTTCCGACAGTTCGGTGTCATCTTATCACTGCTTATTTCGTAGCACCACCCGGGGAACACGTGTAGGGCAGTGTACATTGTTGCTGACTGCCCAAAGGACATTCACCGCACATCGGATGAAGCAGTTGATTGGGTCAAAATGCTAGACCTACTGTGGCGGACTTGTGACTACGCACATTTACCCTGAAATATATGCATGTGTGTACATAGATTCATCATACGATAAATAATAATAACCACCTTTTCAGAATCACGCGCTGTTTGAGATGATACCATTCGTATTTCTACAGCAAACCACATCGTTGTTCTCTACCGAATTATTATATATCGTCATCATAAGACTAAAGGGCGTATATCAGTTTCTGTTTTGTACCATAGTAATGTTTATGTGTCATTATATCAGTTTACTGAGCAAAACAGCCGCATTTCATTTATAAAGATGAAATGCACTAATGAAATATGCTGTACCACAAAAGTTTATTGAAACCCAAAGAAAATTAGCAGTACACCGTTTTCCTTTGCAATGTAGACATGGAATATGATTAGAATCAGAATATGCAGTAACAGGTCAGAATTCAAACTTACTGAAGGGAGCAAGAAGTAGACTCTAACCTGCACAACGACTATGCTTTGAGCTTTGCATTAACATCAGGGCTTTGGCCTATCAGGACCCCTAGAATTTATGTTACTCTCGCAACAAAAGTGAAGAATGGGCGAGTCGACACATCCAAAATGATAATTATAATGTTATTGGCTTTACGTTTCACTAACTACTTTTTACGGTTTTCAGAGATGCCGACGTGCCGGAATTTTGTCCCACAGGAGTTCTTTTACGTTCCAGTAAATTTGCCGACACGAGGCTGGCGTATTTGAGCACCTTTAAATACACCTGACTGAGGCCAAGTTGGGGTCAGAAGGTGACACTAGTGTAGATATGAGGTACAGCTAAAGAACAGCAATTAATATGAATACGTAACGTAAAAATGGATCATCTGCTTGGCTTCCGCAGAGGTCAGTGAAACCACAGCAATCCATCAGATAGAAGTGATGTGCTGAAGAAGTTGGGCTAGAAGTTTCATTTGAGAAAACTAAGTTCATTTGTGGTAGACTCAACATTCAGAAGCTAAATACGAAATACGGACAGATAAAACGGCTTCCATACTTCAAATACGTTTGTGAAATTGTAGAACCAACAGAATTAGTAAAGGAAGCACAGAAAGTTCACCTACAGAAACTAAAGACGGTGTACATGAGAACATGCGAGATTTACAACAACAACAAAATACAAAGATCAGGCACTACAACGCTCGTACTCAACAAACAAGGGGATCTGAAATATTATGAGGGAAAGTCTTCGTCCAGAAAACCTGAATAAGGATACAGATTAAAATATGTGAAAACAAGAAAGGAACTGTCCAACCTGGCAGCAGTTATGATAACACGAAGAATGCAATTTTAAGGACACGTTCAAAGACTCGAACAAGAAGGTGATGACGTACAGCAGAAAACTGAAAATGGAGTGAAAACGGACCTGGAAAAACAGAAATCAGAAAAAGTAAACAGCCAGAGAATGAAGTTCCAAGGAGACCAGGAACCAAGGGGACTGAAAAAATGGAACAGAACCTAGGGAGAAAAGAATGAAAGCCAAATGGAAGACCAGAAAGGCGAATCATAAAGACACTGCGTGATCCAACAGGGTCCATACGCAAGTAATAATAATAATAATAATAATAATAATAATAATAATAATAATAATAATAATAAGCTGATATCCTATAGGCTTGAGATACGCTCCTCAGGTAGTATGGTTCTGCTCCGTACGACCGCTGTGGATGAAAAAGAACGGAGCAAGACTGTAGCAAACGAATTGACCCATTTCAGGATCGAACTAACAGTCCTGAAGCACAAGCGCAAATCACTCTAATGTGTTGCTGCTTTAAAGAGTGTCTAACGGAAAGGTGCTAAGCGCCTATTTGTTGGACATTTCATCATATGTAGTACGTACATAGTTCAAGGAGGATCACTTCTTAAGGAATGACCTTCAGATTGCGCACAGTCAGTGTAACTATTAATAACTGCATAATACGGTTATAAAATGTCTCCGGCTCGGTAGCTTTTTTGTGACCTGTTGATCCAGGATATTGATATTTAGAAATAATTAGCCCCATTATACCTTCTACATGGTGGCAATGGTTACAATAGCATTATATGACGAGAGTGGTTGCCAATGACATAGCCCTGTTTTACGGCTGGATGGCACATCTGATGCCAATTGTATGCGAAAGGATAGATTCAATATTTGTTGTTGGCACTGTGACGATAGGTTGGATATTAAGGTGAAAATATACATCCAGGTCCCGAGCTAGAGGGAATCGAACCCGGGGCCTTCTGAAACCTTTCAGTCAAAGAGGTGGACTACTCAAGAATAGTAGTGGCAACTAATAATACTACTAATAATATTAATGATAATAATAATGATAATAATAATGATAATAATAATAATAATAATAATAATAATAATAATAATAATAATAATAATAATAATAATAATAATAATAATAATAATAATAATAATAATAATAATAACAAAATTGTTGGGCTGAGTGGCTCAGACAGATTGCCGAGGCGCTGGCCTTCTTACCACTTTGTAAGTTCGATCCTGGCTCAGTCCGGTGATATTTGAAGGTGCTCAAATACGTCAACCTCGTGTTGGTAGATGTACTGGCAGGTAAAAGAACTTCTGCGGGACAAAACTGCAGCACCTCAGTGTCTCTGACAACCGCCAAAAGTAGTTAGTGGTACGTTAAAACAATAATATTATGATGATAGGTATCAAAACACTTAATAGAAGAAGGGTTCAATCATTTTTTAAAACAGAGTTCTTAGAAGCGAAATAACTGAGCATCTGTCACTTTATGCAGTCTACTGATATTCTGGATACGAGTGGTTTGTCGCCACCTGTGCTTCCCCTTTCACTTGGCATATTTCTCAGAAAGGTATCTGCAGAAAGAATATCCTTGCCGAACTGATCTATGACATTCTAACACTTGAAGTGAGTCACAGAAGCGCCTGAGTGTTGAAAACATCCTGGGGATATGAGCTACGAATTTTAGGTAAATAAAATATAATAAATCAAGATAATATAATAGAAGATAATAGATCATTATTTTTTATTTATTCCTGAAAATAACAATCCTTCCTTAATTATTGTTATCCGGTCGATTAGATTAGCAGTTCGCCTTTTTTTACCACTACGAACGCTACATGCGGTTCAACAGTTCTACAGTACTGCCCACGCAAGTATTTTGTTCAAAAAGTCTTTGTACTCCCCTGAAATGTACATTTCATGACATCTTAGGTCATTCATCCTATTTCCGTCAATAGGAAATGGTTCTTCCTTGGTTAGTTTGCTTTGGAAACTGGACACTGCTGTCATCGATAAGGCCACAGATGAAATGTTTTGTCAGCACTGTTTCTGGATCATTGGCAGAGTTAACCAACTGCTTTTCACTCCCCTTCTCCGAAATTAATCTGACAGTGCTAACCTGTTATAAAACATTGGACACCATGCAGTGAAGTTCACAATATCACTAGTCTCTACCAGAATGATGTGGCTTTTAGGAGCCCTACGATGATTTCATAATACTGCTTTACGTTCTAGAAGCAAAGGATTCATTCTTGACCCTTTATTGAGTTACGAGCAACAGACAGTTCAGATTTAGACTGGATAAGTGCTGTGACGTCATGTTACGACAGTCACTTTAAGAAAAATGCAAAGCTTGACTCTACAATTACATACTACAAAAAACGATGTTAACATCTATGGAAGTAGTGGGTCTTATGACTAGAGCTAAAGGCTCAATAACACCCAAATTTGCATAGCTCTGTGAGCTGTTCAGGCGACACAATCAATTTATGAACACGGTTACCTTGATAGTTGTTGAAAGTTCTATTATTATTTTGAGGAATGACTTATATAACTGTTATGAGTGAGACATAGAAATCTGATTTATCACATGACTATTAAAGTTCGGATGGTTAGGCAGTAATAGGTTAGAATGCAAACTAATGTATGCTTGTCCCATTTTCCGTAATGTAGCGAGATTAACATAACCCCTTATGTTTATACAAATCTCATAACAGAACTGTGTTGCGGTATACTTTGACTTTGAAACAAATCAAATGCATACTATTATTATGTTATAACGACATACATTTCGTTTGTATATTTGATAGGAATTAAGTATGTCCCACTATAATACCGTACTTTTAGCGTCGAACGGATTTTCTACGCTTTTCATAACCTGTAATGGTGCATTTCTCCTTCTTTAAATTAATTTAGTTTTGGAGAATTTTCGGGGAGAATATATCTGCAAACCCCACGGCTACATATCTGAACTACATCCACAGGCTTCTTCAAATTAAAGGGCTGACGTACTTTCAATAAGATACGTGTATAAATTATTTCTTTCCTGTTGGTTTAACATCTGTATTGCTTACAATTCACTACACATGTTTCGTTGATGAGGGTAAGGCTAGGAAGACGTCATCTGCGTGAGATAAATTTCACACCAACTTGGCGATCTCGAAGAGTTGAAGAAAGAAAGTAGGGAAATTTCTCTTTTATGATTACAAAATTTGTAGGTATATTAACTGAGTTCAGTAAGCAATGTTGATGTGAGAGACTAAGAGTGTAGTCCATTACAATCCATCAACCCTGTCTTAAAATTTCCTATGATGCGAAGGTACATGGAGCAAGGTACATTTATATTTATTTCTTGTTAGTACACCAGAGATGGGCAAGTATGCGCGTGGTCGAGCGTCAGTTCCAGAATCACAACGTTTGTTGATTACTTAGAAGCTTTCAAACAGAAATTATTTATGGATTCGTCACATGGAAGAGTGGGAAATATTTCTTGTCCGTCTCTAAGCGCAAGGAATTGCTGATCCAAGATCGATTCCAGTTGTATGCGATCTCTTGTAGGAATTTAGTACCAGATTCGACGACTTACTCGGCTCACAAAGAGATTTACGTATCATTGCTACCTGTTTTGATGCTGGACTTGTTGCCTCTCCTTTTCATCGCGAGCCAATTGGTTGAGATCTGACAGAGGGATGAGAGTGAAGTCTGAGAATGTTCCATAGGGAACTCTTCTCGAGTCTGGTGCAAAAGTTATCTGGTTCCACATACACATGCGAAAAGTTGCTTTCTATCTGGAAAATAAACAAGCGTTGGGAAGGAAATCAGATTGGACCTTCAACAATTTAAGTGTTTCTAATCACTTGCAGTAATATATATTAATCAGGTGTGTATAAAGTATTTGGAGTCAGTTTGGTCTTTATCTTTTTAATTTATTAATAGTACATTTTTTAAGCAATGATAAGATACAATAATCATGAAACAAATCAAGCTACGATATTTATTTGATGGCTAAATATGGAAATAAGTGTATGTGGGAAACACATGTTAGTTTTTGTATTTGTGTTACTAATTTCTTTCAGTACATTCATTTGTCCAATTCACATGCTTAAATGAACTAAACGATTTTTTTTTTGCGAAGCAACTTACGATTTATTTATAATATAATATTTAGACTTTTGGTGTCAACGGATTCTAGTACAAGCAGTGTGGACATCCGTGGCACTGAGAACAGAATCGTGCTCATCTCCTGTACGCGCTCTTTTACTATGAAAGAACATGGGGAATATTTGCAAAATTAACTAAGACTAGATATCTCATGACTAGAGTCCCGGGTGTTTAGGTATTTATAAGTTAGAGTGCAAACTTATTGAATCGAATAACTAGTATATACTCGTCCGGACAACAATTACGCTATGGGGTTTGCATAAATGTTAGGGACGCAGCTTATTACAACCACTACAAGTTATGTTAGACTCACTGTATGAGTGTATTAGACGACACTTTCTACTTTCCAAATATCCGCCTCCGTAGCTGCCGTCCTCGCTCACCCGCGTTCGATTCCAGGAACTGCCGGAAATTTACGAATGACAGGAGAACTGGTATTTGGTTGCAGCTCACAGGAAAAGTGCTGCAGCACCTCAGCATGAGGAGTCTTACATTCTAAGCTATTACTGCGTAAGTCCTCAGCTGACTGTCACGATAGTTTATGTCCTCACTTTCATTTTATCGCGCCATTTTTATGTACATTCATCAGAATAACGCACAGTAACACAGACCGTACGATCAACAGGACGTGACTGTGGAGATATACTGGGGGACTGCGGTTCAAGGAGTTTAAACAGTGTACTTCCGTGCTGAAAGTTGTCTTCTCTGTGCATTTAATTTGTTTTCTATTGATGCACTTTTAATTAATTTGTAGTTATCGTAATTCGAACTCCACATCATTCAAGATACATTTTAAATCTCTCGTTAAGTTACTACTGGAGTCCGGATGTTTAGGCACTAGTAGTTAGGAATGCAAGACTCTTAGTCTAGGCCGCTCTTCCGTAACGTACCGGGTGTAGGGTTTTTAATAGAGCGAGCGCCTAGAGTTTATGTAACTCTCGTAACAGATCCGTTGTGCAGGGTAGAATATGTTAGTTATTCACATCAGTAAGTTTGCGTTCTGACCTGTAAACGCCTCAACATCCACGTTCTAGCTACTGCAAATATATATGTCTTAGAAGCAAATAAGATTTCACATTTATCTAATTATTTGTCTAGAAGTTATAATTTTTGTTCGCTCCTGTACATGATTTAATATTTATTTTGTTTTGTTTTACAGAACGTTCAAGTGCTGGTGGCTGCCAAGATGAGGGCACACCCACTTATCCTCATCTTATGGGGTAAGTACCTTATTTATTCTTCCCTTATTCAAACTTTAGCCTGTTCTTACAAAATAATAATACTTAATGTAATGTGTTTAATATCCGTTGTCCGACTGAATAACTCAGGCGCTAGAGCTCTGGCCTTCTGAGGTCAAGTAGGCGGGTTCGATCACGGCTCAGTCCGATATGATTCGAAGGTGGTCCAACACGTCAGCCTCGCGACGACAGATTTACCATCCTGGCTCAGTCCGGTGGTATTTGAAGGTGCTCAAATACGACAGCCTCGTGTCGGTAGATTTACTGGCACGTAAAAGAACTCCTGCGGGACTAAATTCCGGCACCTCGGCGTCTCCGAGGACCGTAAAAGTAGTTAGTGGGACGTAAATCAAATAACATTAAAATTATTATTATTATTATTATTATTATTATTATTATTATTATTAGTTATTGCCCCTTCAATTCATATAGATTATAAGAAGACCCTTAGATTGGTATAACTAATAAGAATTATTTATTCATCAAATGGCTTTTATTGCCGGAAATGTCCGAGGGCATGTCTGACGCCCGTGGGTGACCTGGATATGGGTTGACGATGCTAAGCAGACCAAGGGCTTAATGCAGCGTTTTGGCCGACCAGTTCAACAGAATCATAGGAACACTGCGGAGAGGTTTGAGATGGAATGCAGGACATATAGTGATTGGGTATTGTATACCAGCAACCTGCCAGCCGACATACTGGTGGAAAATATTTTTCTACCAATTGGACTCGAACCGGCGAACCACGGTGACACAACATACAACTTTCGTACCAGGGTAAAGAATATAAGTGAAAAGGAGCTGCCTTCCAGGACATAAGTTTAACTGTGAACATTTCAGAAAATTGTGTGTTCACTTTCTTCTGCTGACTAAGCGAGTGACTTAGAGCACGAAAGAAGTATCTGCCGCATTAACGGACCAGGGGCATCACAGGATGCTCTCTGTAGACTAATATACTGGAAGTATCATCCTCAAATGCCACGAACTCGAGAACACAAGGACAATGAATAAAAGGCCCAAGAAATGTTTCAAATATTTAATGTTAATTTAGAAGGAAAACGTAAATAGAAGAACAATCAAGGGTTAGTAAGGGAATGTATAAAACTAGAAAACATAAAGGAGAACAGGATGGAACTAGGGAACTTAAAACTAAATGACATAGGATCAAAAAGATTAAGATAAAGGTCAAGGACAAGAATATATACTTTTCACAATATTTTGTACGTCGCACCGACGTCTTATGGCCACGATGGTTTAGGAAAGGGCTAGGAGTGCGAAGGAAGCGGCCGTGACCTTAATTAAAGTACAGCCGCAGCATTTTCCTGTGTGAAAATGGGAAACCACGGAAAAACATCTTCAGCGCTGCCGACAGTGCGGTTCGCGCCCTTAACCGCACGGCTAACTCGCTCTGTAACAAAAATATTTATAGGACAAGTGAAAGATTAAGAAAGCATCAAGAAAAGTGAGGAAGAGAGGAAGGAACAGGGCAAAATACAAGAAGAAGTAGAGGAAGAACAAAAGAAGAGGAATATGAAGAATAAAGTACAATACGAAGAAAGAGTGCGATGCCGGCAGACAAGACGCTGGCTGTTTGAAATGAAACGTAATTTGGTTATTTTACCTCAGTGTAGTGGGAGGGGTTCTCATGGGCCGTAACATAACCATTGTGCAGATTGTTCTTCCTAAAATACGGCTTCTACATGACTTACATGTGGTACTCTCACTGGGTGATCTCTAGCTAGAGGAGACTGAATGGCAAATGCTCTTCAAAAGTAACACTCAACAATTGAGCAATTCTAAGAATGTTTCCTTTTCACTGTATTTGATCAGTGCATAACTCGGACAATAACGGTGAACGTGAATAGTGTTGTCACCTCATTACGTAATAAGTTACGAGTGCGAAAATACAGGACATTCAAGATCATTAATACATTCATCGTAACAAAGTTATCATGAGCATGGTCGACGCGCGTTTCTTTCGAACATTCGCTAACGCCAGCACGGTTTCGAAAGTAACATTGAACGTTCATTCATGTGGCATAGTCGGACGTTTTGAGGTGAGAAACCACTCTCATAAACCAGGAGCTCTTTAGGCTAATTTATGTCTTTAGCCTCTTTATTTATCAACATGTCGATAATAACTCTTGAAGATTATGGATAATTATTTCTGACATTATCTTGAACTTTCAAAGATTCTAAATATAGCCGACCTTTTGTACGGCCATCACATACAGAATTACGTATGCAAACGCGGTGCACATTTACGAAACATTGTCACCTTTACAAGATGATGGCGCCACTCATGGCCTTGATGCAACGTACGGTACATAATAGCAACAGTTATTAACTCTCGGAACAGTAATTACAAAGAACACTAAGACCCCAGTAACAAGACGGAGTTTTCCGCCGAAGAGAACCAAGTGATAATCACAGGATTTCTACTAAAAATAAGAAAATCTTGGTTCATTCCTACAACGTATTGCATGGATATATTTGTAGAAGCCTCCGTGGCTCAGGCGGCATTGCGCCGGCCTCTCAGTGCTGGGTTCCGTGGTTCAAATCCCGATTAGTCCATGTGTGATTTGTGCTGGACAAAGTGGAGGCGGGACAGGTTTTGCTCTGGGTACTCCACTTTCCCTGTCATCATTCATTCCAGGAACACTCTCCAACATTGCATCTGCAGTCATTAATCATTGTCCCAGGGCAGTGTGACAGGCTTCGGCAGCCGGCACAGTTCCCATCTTCGCCGCTAGATGAGGGCTTCATTCATTCCATTCCTGACCCGGTCGAATGACTTTTCATGGATATATATTTTCACAGAGTGGACGAAGGAACAATGAACCTAGAACAGAAGTGGTGGGGAAAAGATAAGATGTCTGTGACATCGAAAAATGTAGGTATCGGCCAAAGAAGGACAAAGACCACGAAGGGCATGAAAATGACATCTCCGTACGATTCCCAAACCTAATAGCGTTGGATTCGTGAAGGAACAAAAGTTGATCGCGGTAGGTCAGGTAGGATAGATGAAACTCGAACAAGTAAGAGGAAGAGGAAGCAATTTTAGGACTCAGCTAAGTGCCTCCTGGTCGCCAAACTACGCCCCCAAATTTACAGCCGCTTTTATACGTTTGTTACGACAGGCTGGGGATACTCTGGTTGTATTGTATTGCCTGCACCCACAGGGGGTGCTGCCATCTTGAGCTACTAAATTCGCCTTGCCACACGGCTGACAAGACGTGTGAGGGACCGTTTGGTTTGTATCAGTGAGATGTACAAGCATTTAACATTTCTTAGTTTAAACGTATATTCTAATAACATTCTAACTTTCTATACTGTAGTAATGAAATAATCTGAAGTTATTTTTATGCTTATTTGCAGATAAACACTAAATTGTGGTATTAATACTGTCTCCTGTAAAGTACCGCACAGCGTCATTCTGGACGTATAGAGCAGTTCTATGTTTCCTTATGTGGAGGGGCTGCGGAAAAGAGTAGTCAACATTTTTTAGAACTCAAAAGAAACGAAATATTACTTTCAAAACGTCACAAAGTTGAAAGCTGAATTAAGCTCGGGGCGTATCTCCGCTAAATCGACAAACATGTGATATACTGCAAGGAGATCTGGATGGTGAGCGGAATAAAAAGGCAGGTTTACCAACAGGAAAAGTGTTTTTTATCGGGGTAATGATATTAAAGAAAGCACGCAGATCTCTTCAGAGGAGTGTGGTAGGTGAGGCCATATGGCTCAACCCACACTACTATTGCTTAACACGACATCTGCAACAGATCCAAAGGAAGCACCACAGCTTCTTTTGGGCGATTTCCGACAAGTTACGAAAATGTTGCAAACATTGGGCTGCGAAAATTTGGGAGTAAGGAGACGAGCATCTCGACTACGCGGTGTGTTCCCACCTGTCAGTGCCGTAGAATTACGTTAGTAGCCGAACAAACTTGAGTGGAAATTCTACAGGTAGGAAAGACCATAATGTGAAGATAAGGTTGGAACTGTAGGGAGCATATTGGGGCAAATATTCATTGATAGGAACATAAATTAGGATATGGTGTTTTAGCAAGGGAGATGCTGGTCAAATTTCTAAGTTCTTTTCAGTCATTTAAGAAAAAGGCTAGGTAGACAAAGAGAGGTAACCTGCCAGCTGGGACACAGTCCTAAATGAATATCAGTGATGATTGGTTGGATGATTTATGGACTGATTCTTGATTGATTTTTCAGTGATTATGGACTGGTTCCTTCCCACTCCACCGCATTAAGACTTATGTGTCGGTGCGACGTAAGGCAAATTGTTAAAAATGATTCATTAATTGATTGATTGGTTCTGATTTCTTTTTTGAATTATGATTCATCTTCATTTTTATTACTGTCACCTCGGGATCCTCCTTAGCTGTTCAGAGTCATGCTCTTCATGCTCTGACCGCTACCTCAATTGACATCCTATTTCTCATGTACCACATACCTAAAGGACTTGACCTAGCTTTTACCTGGTAACTTAACTTACCCTTGAAAGGCCACCTACAGTCATCATCTGCAAACTAAACACGCGCACATACCGAATTTCGTAATCATACCTCATGCGCACTCGTAACGGCTCGGTAGCCTTCCTCTTGTCCGGTTCTTCTTCTCACGACTGAACTTTTACTAAGACTAAGGTGTTACTTGACCTTCGGGTAAGGCCTACTAAGGTGTTACTTGACCTTCGGGTAAGGCCTAACTGCCTTTGAACTGTGGTGCTTACAGTACATCATTTACAAGAAATGGTGTCAAATTTACCTTTATTATCAGAAATAAGTTAAACAGGAACGGATCGTATTTGAGCACTCAGTGTGTCAGGCTCAGGGCCTGAGAACCTACCACAGTTCTCTAGAGTGTGATGAGTGAGGCCTGAGCCCCCTATAGTTCACACGATCGCTAGCTAACATCGCATTACACATTATGTGTCACTATTGTTTGGACGCCAGTTTTCAGATGGCCCTCGGCCATAACACATATTTATGTCAATATAGGACAACGTCCATAGTTGGTATCAGTGATCGTTGCGGTATTTTTCTTACCTCATACTTTGTTTATATCCAAGTGAATTCTAGGCTGATGATCGGCATCGAGGGATTACATTTAGAGGGTTCTGTGTTCGATTCTCCGGCGGGACAGAGGTTTGAGAAGTGTCTTTCGCTCGAGGACTAGGTGCTTGTGTTTGTCTCAACTCGCTCCTCTTTATATGCACACAGAACTCTCCACGCTGCCAACCACCACATAACGTCCCTCCAGGTAGGACTGGCGCACCCATGACTCCACACGGTGTGGTGAATTAGTTACTCGTTAGTCCAAAATTTAAGCGGAATTCGTATCACTGCGACATGACACGTGAACTGCGGTCATCTTGGCCTGAAGCTTCTTCTTCTTCTACTTAACAATATTTCTAATTCCATCCGTTATGTTCAACGAGGGAACTTGTTTAGCATATTTTTTTCTGTTTCTTTATCTTTCCATTCGTTCGCAGAGATTTTTTGCTTTCTTCTGTGCATCCTTTACTTTTTAGTTTAGATTTTTCAGAAAATGTATTTTTAATTACGGTTCTGAAGTAAATTCTTGTTTTGGGATAGGTTTGGTTGTTGTACAGTATTGTTACATTTTGGTGGCCCTAAAATCAGATTTGACACACTTTCTATGATTTGTTTTACATCCAAATTCCATTGACGTAGTTTGGTTCTCGTCTTTCTCAGGTTTGGCTGTTGAGGGAGGGAAATGAATTACTCTTGGTAACCTTTCAAGTCCGAAGATCGAATCACTTCATTCATTCCGGATCAGTAGCAGCTTAGTCCGATTTCTCGGTGAGTTTTGATGTGTCCCCCCCCCCCCCATGTACTAGCACCGGATCTAATTCACTTTCTTCCTAATCATCTGTAACCAGTTCTGGCGGGAAGAAGCGTAATGCTCGTTACTACGGCAAATGAGTGGCTCACACAGTGGAGCGCTTGCCTTCTCAGTGTTGGTTCGATCCTCACTCAGACCAGTGGAATTTGAAGGCTAGCCTAGTGTCGGTCTCCTTCTTCCATTACGGCCTCTGTAGGACCACAGGCAGTTTTGTCAAGGTTTGTATTTTCTTTTTCTTCTCCCACACCCTCTTCGTCCTCTCTCTCTCTCCTCTTCAGCTGAGTTGTTCGTTATCCTCTTCTCTTTGGTCCTTTTATATCCTGTTTCTGTACCTTTCTCCGTCACTGAGCTTTGGTTGGTGAATATTTATTTCTCCAGTTCTCTGCTCCTTCCACCTCAGTCCCCTTTGTCCTACCCGTATAATCCGCTAGTCAATCACTCCATGTTCGTCCTGATCACATGCCCAGTAAATCTTGCTTTTTAGTCTTATTTCTTCTCTTGTTTCGCTACAGTTCGACCCTTGATCTTTGTTCCCATCCTTCACCTCCTCTGTTCGGTCCCAGTATCTTTCTTCTTTCTCGAGTTCCTCTGCTTCATGCCTTCCTAGTGTCATTGCCTCAGTGTTGAGTTGTAGTGTCTGAGCCTTGTTATGTTTACACTTGTCCGATCACAAGGTAGCTCATCTTCATCTGCGCGAACTCGTTCCGGATCGTCCGAAAACCATTAGTCCATCGAAGGATTCCATACTCTCATCACTAGGAAGTACTGAAAACCGTCGAGGGGCGTATGGCTTTTAGTGCTGGGAGTGTCCGAAGACATATTCGGCTCGCCAGGTGCAGGTGTTTTGATTTGACGCCGTAGGCGACCTGCGCGTCGCGATGAGCATGAAATGATGATGAAGACAACACACACACACACCCAGCCCAGTTTCAGCGAAATGAACCACTGATGGTTAAAATTCCCGACCGTGCCGGGAATCGAATTCGGAACCCCTGTGACCAAGGGCCAGCACGCTAAGCATTTAGCCATGGAGGCGGACATCAGCCACTGTTACATGAAAAGAGCCTGGTCGCCTCTCACCCTCCACCATTTCCCCCAGTCCAGGCTTTTTCTTCTTGCACTCCTCTTTATCCACCTTGTTCTAGGTCTCCCTTTCGCTTTCTTTTCCCATGAACTGCATCTCCATCGTGTGTTCCTCCTCCATCCTCCAAACCTCTTACTTTACTTCTATCAGTTGTCTCATTTAGGTTTTCCATTCTGACCTTCTTTCTTATAACTTCTATTCTCGATCTGTCTTTCCTTTCATACATCTTAGGAATTTTATTTTACTGGCTTGAATTCTGCTCTCCTCCCTACCTCAGATCTCACTCACATCAGTATATGATGCACTTTACACTTCCAGACAAGGTTTCTTACACCCTGGTAGAATGCACTCTCTTGCTAATCTCCATGTCCAGCCTCGTATTCCGCATTAATTCACTCCCTACGTATTCAAGGCGTTGACCATCAATTTCCACAATGCCTTTCCCTTGTCTTTCTTCTCTTTAATATTTAATTTTAAATTATCTCATTTTTATCTTCCCTTCAATTAGTCTCCGTTTAGAAAGAGGCTTAAAATGGGTTCTGTGACTTGCCATGCACCCGATATTTTTTTAAATGGCTGCACGAGGATATCAACAGAAGACCAATGACGACATTTTCATGGACTCTCAAAGAAGAATATGCGATTGATATGTTTTCAAACTTGACGTTGATTTTCTACATCTAAAGAAGAACGACTTCCATAAGATGTGTGGGTAGGAAGAAGAAGATCATTGACTTATCATTTATGAGACTTATAAACGAAAGTTGCTTAAATCCCTATACTTTTCAGTAACAACATAAAAATTATGGAATATTTTCCAAGCTTCTAAATAAAATAATCTTTCCAAACCTTCCACTCGAATCTTGCAAAGTGCTAGTTTTGGATCTGACAATACTGCCGTTACTCTATAATTAACCAGCTATAGGAATAATTGTCGGACCAGCCACGACTCATAATGTGAACTCAGATGTGTTTTAATCTGGCAACACTGCGTGCGGGCCAACGCACAGAGAGTAGTTCGAAACTGGAAGAGACAAGGAGCAATTCTAATGAAGCTACAAGGCCAGGTGCATGAGCAGCAGGATGAGTAAGGAGGTCACTGGGAACTACTTCATTACCATTTGTAGAGCAACGCACGTATATATGCTTCGACAAGAATAAGACGAGCGATTTCTCATAGTTAAGAAGTAAAGCTGATTTTAAAGAGTACTTCTTAACCCTACTTCGGCTCAGTGTTGACATTGTTATATTATAAGTGATAATTTGTTACGCATACAACTTTTCAGTAAACTAAGAACAAAGACAGTGACATGTTGCATCCTTGTGGTATTCCTAAAATTTCATTCGTTCAAAATGGTAGACTATGTCATGACAATTGGATTAGTTTACCTGAAACAGATCATTTGTGAGTGAGATATCGATTATAAACTGGTGTGTATTGTGGGGAAACTACCGTTTCTTAGAATGTAGTTATGTTTTATGACAACGCAATGTTTGGTAGACAAGACCTAGGATTGGAAAGGTGGTCTTAATTAAGATACAGCCCCAGAATTTGCTTATGCAACAATTGTAAACCAGGGCTGAAGAGAGTGGCGCTTGAACCCACCGTCTGACGAATGCAAGCTAGCAACTACGTGGTTCAAGATGAGGAAGAACATAAATACAGAACGAGTGATAGAGTTAGTTAAGAGTAAAGTTTGTCATAGAACTGTTTGTTGTTTATCTTTCCATTGTGCGTTATCCATTATTCTTCTTTGATCTATTCCATTTACTTTCCACGGTATCTCATCTCGCTTGTCCCCTTTCTTTTTTCATTCCAAGTCCTCAACGGATTGCTGAAATTTAGGCACGGTTCCTGATTTCTTCTTCGTAAATGTACCATAAACTGCGAGAGAGGAACTTGGACCGTCTATACGCGGACTGAGCGCTTTAAAGCGTATCGGGAATCACTGTGAAATCAAAAATGGGAAATAATGAACAGTGATGTACTGAAAATCTTACACGGGTCCGTGATAGATATATGCTCCTGGATGGCATTAAACAATCGTACCGCGAAATATGATCAGAAATACAGAGAAGAAAGTTTCTTGCACTTCCTTCCCGGAAGAGGACGGGAAGTTATTCTAATGCTGTGTTATTATATTAAATATACCATCCAACTAATTTAAGCTGACATAATTGTTCAAAGGATGGCAGAGAACAAGCGTTACATCACATTTCTTCCGGAAACCAATAAACACCTTCCCCCTCCGATGACTCGTTAATTAATGGTGTTTGGTCACGATAATGCTGAATCAATCCCTGACCAATGTAGCAAATCTCTCAGCTACGACTATTTTCCGTCTGATCTTTCATCGACATTGGCTTTCAGTATGAGATTTTGCAATTCCTAGGGTTTGTGGTTTATCACATCAGCGATATTATGTAGAATGCTTATGAATATGTTTTGAGAACGTAAAAAAATGGAAATTTATTGAAAATGCTTAGTTTACACTCAAGTGCGATGTAAATTTGAAACCTATTAATTTTAGTCTTGCTTTTTACTTTATTTCTGCAAACTTACACCGAGGAATTTGTGCTCCCTTGGACATCAACTGTGTCACTGGTCGATGAACATGAATACAGTTCATTTTGTAAAATTTCCTTTTCCCTTTTCTGACTTTGTATCTTCTTTTTCCTCTGTTATAATTAAAATACAAATGTACACTTTTAGAATACTTCATTAATTTTTATATTTCTATTAGCTCTATTCAATTACGACTTTAATTTCAAGTGAACATTATTGTCAGAATTAATTGAAGTTCTTTCCTTCAGAACTCTACCAAATGCTAAATGAAGAAAGAAACATAGTAAATTTTTGATTGTGAAATGCTGAGAATTCCAGCCTTCCTCATCATACATGTTTCTTCAGTATTTACATACATTACAACCAATAAGTTCTGGTCAATTCGTGAAATTGACAGCTAGCTTTGAAAGTTGCACATCGCGAAGACTTTCTCTCTTCTCTTCAATGGATGTCTCAAGAACAATCAGGAATACTGAATATGTCTGGTGCTTGAAAATGTTTCTGCCTTACCTTTGACCGGAGGATTCTCCTAAATACCGAGAGAGAGGGCCGTGCGGTGAGGGTCGGGCACTGTGAGCTTTCATTCAGGAGATAGTTGGTTCGAACCCCACTGTCGCCAGCCCTGAAAATACTGGGGCTGCACCGTAATTAAGGTCACAGCCACTTCCTTCCCACTCTAGCCCCTTCCTATGCCATCGTCGCCATGTCAGGGCGACGTAAAGCAAGCCGTAAAGAACAGTCGTGGCTGAGAGATTCAGCGTGATCGAGTCATCAGAGGGGGAAGGTGTCCAGTGGTTTCAGGAAGAATAGTGATGTAATACTTGTCAAGAATCAAGTAAACTTATCGTCAAAAAATCACCTCGGAATAATAATAATAACAACAAAATAATTTTATTTATTTACTATATGGCTTTTAGTGCCGGGAGTGACCGAGGACAAGTTCGGCTTGCCAGGTGCAGACGCCCTTGGGTAACTACACGTTAGGGTGTGATATATGACAGTAGGAAGGGAAGAGTGAAACTCCCAAATAACCCCAGGCGCCTCCTCGAGGGCGAATCACCATTAACTACATCATATGCCCTGACTGCATATGAGCACTGCGGAAAGACTTCTGGCACGCTATCTAGTGATAATACCACCACCTCTCCTACCCTACATTCTCATGGCGATATTGTTTCTTATATATATAGATGACTAGCTTTGTGGATTTCCTAAGTCAGCATAGGTCATTACAAAAATATCGGTAGGAATGTAGGGATTAAAAGCAATGTTATCTTATAAAATACTCGATTAAATGAAAAACCGCACATTTTCTCACTTTTAACGAACAGTACTACGGTGCCGATCTAAGAGTCCAAAGTTCCAGAGCTGGAATAACCAGGCCTCAGACAGCCGTAAACACTCCTCTGCCTTTCTTTCGTTAAATATGCACTCTGCTGATTTCAATCAGTGCCTCAGTGTAGGGATTGAATAGCTTGAATGCTTTGATGAACCAGTGTCTTGCATACCAGCGTTAAAAGAAAATTTATGAAGCAGAGGAATGGCATGCTAAAGAAGAAAATCATCTAACTCCCCAGCTACTTCCCACCAATATTTACGCAGGCTGTTACAATCGGTACGACCGGGCGATTTGGCCGTGTGGTTAGGGGCGCGCAGCTACGAGTTTGCATCCTGGAGATAGTGGATTCGAACCCCACTGACGGCAGCCTTGAAGATGGTTTTCCGTGGTTTCCCATTCTCACACCAGGCAAATTCTTGGACTGTACCTTATTTAAGGCCACGGCCGCTTCCATTCAACTCCTAGGCCTTTCCTAACCCATCGTCGCCATAAGACCTATCTGTGTCGGCGCGACGTAAAGCAACTAGCAAAAAAAAAAAAAGAATAGGAGGAGAAGAGTGAAATCTATAAGCGTATGTATCTAAATTATAACCCAACTTCCTAAAGCATGCAAATGCGGAAATTAAAGAAATTTTATAATGAATAATTTACTTTAATTTTAAGTAATCATCGTCCTTTATACGGTATGGGCCTCTACTATTCAGTGTTCTTCTAGGCCTTCGTCCTAATCTGCGTGTCAATAAGAGGATCCCCACTTGCATCTGATCAGCACTGAATTACGCAATGCGAACATAGTCTTATGTACATCTCTTGTCCTAATCCGAAGTAGCATCACTTCGCCAAGCTGTTTGTTTAGCAAGCCACTCAATCCTCAGTCACTACAGAGTGAACTTACCCATCCAGTCACTGGTAATGTCCTCCTTAATGTAGCAGAAAAGAATAAACAATTAAGACATTCAACTTTCTCCGAGCAGATGTTTAAACTCGTGCATAATTATTTACTCAGCGGAATCTTGACATGAAGATAACTCATCATTAAATGGATAATTACCTAAATACTTGGAAAGGAATTGTTATGTAATAAATATCAAATAAAAGCTCTCTCAGTCACTCGCTAGTGGGGTTCGTATCTGTATTACAAGGTCGCGGGTTCGGACTCACACAGAAACAGAGCATTCTATATATTCCATGTCGTAGGTAGGCAAATAAAATAATGATAATAATAATAATAATAATAATAATAATAATAATAATAACAATAATCTTAATATTTGTCCCACAATGGAGCAGGCCAATCTCCACTTGATTCTATTAAGAGCATCGTTTGGAACAAGTTGAACATAGCACATGTCTTCTTGAAGGCGATGAAACCAGCGTCTTTGGGTCGACCATGTGGGATATACCTTCTCTGCGCCTAAGTGGGGTCTCAGTCTACAGCCGGGGCGAGTTCCATGACTTTCCGGATTTCTATTTTGGTGACATGATCTAGGCGGGTCAGACCAAGTGATGAACGAATCATGAGCATCTGCAGGACATGAAGTGCTTGTTCATGTTTGACTGTTGCCTGGGAGCATTCAGAGCCACACGGAGGGACTGGGCGAACCAGAGTCCTGTAAGGTGGATCGCAGGGAACACCTGTTGTTTGCCGCCATTTCGTCCACGCCGCATTTACTCGTCTGGAATAGCGTCACAGTCAGAATTGACAAAAGAACCAAGGTACTTTATTGAGATCTTGGCTATCTGTATGCGGACCGCACTCCATATATTCAGTTTCCTTGGTATTCAGTCGAAGTCCATGTACTGTTAGACTTTTGTTCCACTTCTGTTCCTGGTCTTGAATCTGTTGAGGCCCCCCAGCAGCCAGTAGGACATCGTCGCCATACAGGTGACTGTGTCCATACACAATATGAAGAGAAGCGGTGACACGGCTGGACCTCACGGTTGGCCCCAACCGTCGGCTGTCCTGAGAATGGTTTTCCGTTGTTTTCCATTCTCCTGCCGGGACAGTACCTAGTATAGGGCACGGCCGCCTACCCCCTGCCGGCATCACCGTCTACAGAGGCCCGCCTCCCCCTTTAGGGGAGGAATGAAAACATTTTAGCAGTGACAGGGTCGAACCCTGGGGAACACCAACCCGAATGGGGAATTGTGGTAAAATTCCAGCAGGGCATTGCATGGCGCTGGTAGAGCAAATTGATCCAACGGCCATACTTCTTAGGAACGCCGAATGTTCTGAAGGTAAATAATAATAATAATAATAATAATAATAATAATAATAATAATAATAATAATAATAATAATAATGTCCGACTCGTTGGCTGAATGGTCAGCGTACTGACCTTCGGTTCAGAGGGTCCCGGGTTCGATTCCCGGCCGGGTCGGGGATTTTAATCGCTTCTGATTAATTCTTCTGGCTTGGGGACTGGATGTTTGTGTCCGTCCCAACACTCTCCTCCTCATATTCACACAACACACTACACTACCAACCACCACAGAAACACGCAATAGTGATTACATCCCTCCATATAGGGTTGGCGTCAGGAAGGGCATCCGGACGTAAAACAGGGCCAAATCCACATGTGCGACACAGATCGCACCCGAGACCCCACAGGTGTGGGAAAAGCGGTAGGAAAAGAATAATAATAATAATAATAATAATAATAATAATAATAATAATAATAATAATAATAATAAATACTCACTCTAACTCACTCCGAAGGCTTCTGAGGGACGTGAAGTTCCCGTACCGATCTCACAATCCTCTTCGAACATTTTCGATCTTGAGGCAGCTCTTCCCAGTTATCAATTTGGAGGGTCCGACATACCTTGTTGATGTCCTTCTTCCAGGTGCTTCGGAGTCTTCCTGAAAGTCTTTTCCCATTAAGAGATCCCTTGTATAGATCTAAGTTGTAATGCCATTATCATTATTGCCGGCTTGATATCCTATCAAGTGTGACACCGTGGGTAGCCGGTTCGACTCCCGTTAGTGTAAAACACTTTTTCAGAGTATTGGCCGGCAGGGTTCATACGGAGTGAGAACGTATGACGCTGTTGATGGTTATTCGCCCACCAAATGACGTTGAGCAAACCCCTTTCTGTTATTCGACTGGAGTAGGCTGTGTCGCGGCACCGGATTTGACCCCTCGCTTCATGAAATGTCATTTATTTAATGTCATAACTCCGCCGATGAGGTTGACGTCAGGAAGGGCATCCGGTCGTAAAATGATGCTACGAAGATTTATCTCATTCCATATCTGACCGCGTAGAGAAACACGTCAAGTGAGTGCTCTTATTCTTCCTTCAGGTTTCCTCGAGTCGGCAACTTTCAAAGATTTAGCCCCATTTTACGGCTGGTTGCTCTTCTCTTTTCATGCCCGTGTTTCTGTGGCTGTTGATACTGCAATAATCGCGAGTGGCCTCGGAAGAGACCTGGTGCACGTCTTTCGAGTTAACACCTTTAGGTGACCTGCATGTTTGCGTGAATTCTATCGCTGAAGGCTGTACACACCCTCAGCCTCCGAGGTATAGGAATTAAATTATGAACGTTAAAACATCTAACCGGTTGAGAATCGAACCCGAGATCCGCTGGACCAAAGGCCAGTACTTAGCCATTGAGCCGGAAGATCGTGTGGTGTCCCCGAGTCCGGATGTTTATGTTAGAATACTATCTGGTGTTGCTAGCCCACACTTCCATAATGTAGCGAGAGTAGGCTGTGCCCCTAATGTTTCTGCAAATGTCAGAGCAGAACTGTTATGCGGGCTCATGTATACTTGTTAGTCGCCTCCATTGACCCGGGCTCTGTTGATAGCACCAGACCATTGTGAACAGAACTGGAGGAAGCAGAGCACGAAGAAGGAACGACGGCCTTGATTCCGATGAACTTGTGAGCTAGAACGAGCGTAACAAAACGGAGAGTGAAAGTTATAGCGGCAAGAAAAGGAGAGGAAAGCAGCTCATGCAGCGGTTCGTGCTTGGTTTATCTTCGCCATTCGTCGCATTCACTGGAAGGACGCGACGGTGAATTACGTAAAGTGATAGTCTTCTACCTGCTCCCGGAACGATTTACTGACGAATAATTTATTACATTTAAGAAGGAAATTAAATGGGAAGTTCTCAGTTTTAACTTCCTTCAATTAGGTGATTTGAATTCCTTTAATGAAAACATAAATACATTTTCCAAATTATGACTGATGCCTCATCCAAGTTATAGTGGACAAGGTCACCCCTCAGCGGCATAGCAAACTTGAGGTCCTCTCCAACGCAACCACTGGCCCTGGATCGTCCTACCCAGACTAAGATGCATGATCTACCTCTCTTCTGGATGTGACTGTGAGGCTGTCTTACATCTTGGGGGAGGAATGCCCACTGTGTTTGTTTCCTCGCCCCCTAGAAGCCACTCAAATAGTGGTTTTCTGATGTAAAATGAAGATATATCTAGTCTGTGTGTATTATTTTATCCATCGTGCCCTAAACAAAGAGATAGAATTATTAAAAATTGATCCCTTACATATATTAGATAAGGATAAATTTAGAACGCTGATCCGACACTCTCCAGTTCTCTGACAGCTGAAGTGGGAGTGAAGCGGACTTAGGAAAGGAAGGAAGCTCACCAGAGTTAGGAACCACGTGTGCCAAGGGGCCTCAACGAAACAAAAAGCTGATTCCAGATGCTTACAAGTTGAGGATCAAGGCTACGAAGAGGTTTCAAGCGCCGCGGACAGAAGACAGGATGGGATCGCAGAGGCTGAATTACAGTCGGCCAAAACTAAAGAAGATAGCGAGTTCTAGCCAGCGAAAGTAAGCTTACAAACCAGCACATTCGCCTTGTAGGTTGTCTGTTATTGCAGACCTACGGAACGTTGTTACCTACAGTTCAAATTCCCTTGTGTGATAACAGTGCTTTAAACCGTGCCTTTGAATTTCGCGGACATTCTTTTATCACACATCGCTGCTATCACTGGTCGCCACTTTAGCCAACCGTTCCTCGTTTCGGCCACACATCCCTTAAAATGAGTTCATTTACATAGTTTTGTGAATTTTTAAATCGTCTCAAAAATATGTAATAACTGTATTTTCGGGGAGAAGGTGTTGGGCATATGATTTGTAAAGAACACAGAGACGGGCGTAACGCAGAAAAATTTTGGTAACCACACTTGTAGAAGAGGGATTTAGTTGTTTTCTGCGTACAACATAACATATGGAGCACTTTCTTAATAATAATAATAATAATAATAATAATAATAATAATAATAATAATAATAATAATAATAATAATAATAATAATAATAATAATGCGTAGAAGAAGAAAATAATGTTTCACTTGAAGTAGGGGATGAGAAGAATATGGCGGCAGAGGAAGAGTGGTCGGCTCCTGAACATTGTGTAATATCCTGCGTAAATGTGAATTACTGCAAGCGTGAACGTATAAAGGTAACTACTGTAGAACTAGTTAAAATGGCAGAGCCATTTATTATTAATAATTTCTTTGTGGAGCCAACTAAAGACAGAAACCGCGCTGTGTGTGACAAGGACTCACGGTCAATGTAGTGAAATGAACAATGACAAGTATTGTGGAGCAAGTACGAATCAAAAGCAGTGCTGTTCTATTGAGGACGTGGTAAAGTTGCTCCTAGAGCTGCAAAGTGAAATAAGGGAACTCAAATCTGAGCAACTGAAGAGAGAGTGTGAGCTAGGGAAGTCTGTAGATCTCTGCCATGAAAAGACAGACAGCAACACTTATAAGGAAAATTAGAGAACAGGTGGAAGCTATCTGGGTCGAGAACTCTAATCTCAGAGCTCAGTTGAAAAGTCTCGGCACTCGATCAACAGAGTCTGAACAATATTCTCGCAGGAACACGTCTGTAAAGGGCACAGGGGATCTCTGGACCTTCAAGTAGAAGAAAATATGATAGATGCCTGTGAACGGTTACCCATACTACCCGGCCAGTCTCACAGTGACCGGGCGAGTTGGCCGTGTGGTTAGGGGCGCCAGCTGTAAGCTGGCACCCAGTACATAGTGGGTTTGAACCCCGCTGTTTGACAGTCCTGAAGATGGTTTTCCGCGGTTTCCCATTTTCACTCCAGGCAAATTCTGTAGCTGTATCTTGATGAAGGGCAGGGCCGCTTCTTCTCACTTCTGGCCCTTTCGTATCCCATCTGTATCTGTGTCGGTGCGACGTAAAGGACTCACCAAGTACTTCAAGGTGCAGGTCCTGCATGATGTCAGTCCAAGGGCCCTATTCACCTTCAGCTCCGAGTTGGGATGTTTTCTCTGCCCTCAGCCCTTTGCTGGAGAGGCGGATTGAATCTTGTACAGAATAATGCTGGGCAGATCAATGAGCAAGTCCTCAACTTGTTAAATAAGAAACAAGAGCTCAGGTATATCGGGCACATCGTGAAATTCTCTAACACATCATCGATGGGAAAATTGAAGGAAAGCGACCTATAGAGAGACGGAGGGCCTGCGCTTATGGCATTGAAATGTTTCGAGCCGCTGTTTCACGAGTTATCTCCCAGAGTGCGGCGCGGCGCTAGGTTGACCAGAGACTCCTCGATTTTGAGCAATAGCTCTGTCTCTGTCTTTCCCTACACCCGTCTCTCCCTTCCTCACTTACTTTGTCGCGCTCCACCACTCGAGCAGAGTTGAGCCAAGCTTAGCCGAGTCTCCCGAGACAAAACGTTGGTCCGAACCGAGCCGAGTCGGACCGATGCACGGTGTACAGAAACTCTGCGCCTCGGTTTGCACGGGTCAGATTTTGGGCGTTTCAGAGGCCCTGAGTTATCATAATCAATTGGACGCCAGCCTTCGTAATGAGACGGCGCCCGAAGGAGAAGAGAATTTCAGTATACCAATGTTTAGTTCCATGAAGAGCACGTTGGAAGGCAAAAGAATAAATTTGGGCAAGTACTCCTTTACAAGAAGTGGAGTTAGGAATTAGAATAACATTTACTATGGGAGATGTTCGATAGATGCTGAACTCTTTAAGCAAAAGCAATATAAACGATGGAATCTTTTAATGCGGCTCAGTGCTGGCTGATGGCATGATTTCACTGACAAAATGCAAAAAATATTTAAAACCTTCTATGTCCTAACATAATTGTAATTACAAATCATGAAGTAATCGAGGGTGGGCGAGCAATACCTCCTATCCCACAATCCTCTTGCTATCCATTATTTTCCTTAAGGCCGGTCACGTCTCGTAGCCAATCAAGGATATGCAATCAAAACCGACTTTCAACCTATTAGGTCGTGTTAAGTACGTCTTAAAGGGATGTTAGGCACAGAACAAAAATGGCCAACCGGACACCAGTAGAGTCCGAACCCACACCTCCCGACTTCGCGCCGGTTCCTCTACCAATTGAGCTACGGCGGCCTAGGCCATCTTTGTTCTGTTGGAAAGGATCTAAGCTACTGGCCATCACACTGTAGAGTATGCAGTCATCAGAACATGCTTTCAGTTTCCTATTCTAATATGCTGCCTGCTGTCATTTCTTGATGGATGCAGTACTTTTGCATCCATCTCTTGGCACAGGCCAGAGCAAAGTGTAGCTTCCACTGAAGTCCCAGTCTCATCCATGGCTGTGACAATATGGAAGCTGCTGGGGTGTGGGTCGTGCAGAGCACAACCAGTGCGTCTGAGTGTTATGAAAGGTGTTGTTCGTAGGGTCAGTCGTGCTACAATAGCACTGCGTGGCCCAGTGAGGAAAGCAATAGCAAAGTACCTCACTCTACGCCTCATTTAGGTACTGCCATTGGTTTTGTGATTATCCTATAACTGCATAGCATTTGGTGGTGGTATTTGAGGATCCAACCAGCCTCTGGGCTGATGACCTAACAGACAGGCATGCTAATATGAACCTTATTGTATCGTACTCTAGGGATGTATTTACGAACTCATATATTTGAGGTATATTTTCATTTACAGATCAGGACAGGAAAATGAACCTCCTGGACTGCATATCCTTGTGTCTTATGGAGGACGATGGCACTGTGCTTGCGTACTGTCGATATTCGTTTTTAAGAGGGAAATAGAATATACCAGTACATACCTTCTTGGAAAAATGTCTTACCTCATCATTATTAGGAATACTTTTGAAGATGAGTTTACTTTAGTTTCAAAAATAAAAAATAACAAGAAAAAATTAAGAGAAGATTTATAACGGTATTCTCTCAAGGGTTAAATGGACTTGGAATAAATACCATTTTTATATGCCATTCACACCTCTCCTTATTCAGGAAGGTTTTCTCTATACATTGGTGATAAAAGTGACAACTTTCGTGTGGTATTAACAACTCCTTTCTTTAAAATAATGTAAATTGATTCAGTTTACCATTCAAATGAGTGTTTAGTTACGTCGTTTTAAAGCTAACGATACGATACTATATAAATAAATAGGATAAAAACTTACCCATAAGAGTGTGCAGAACTAAGAAAGGACGTTGAAATTAAATAATTAAGACAATTCTTTAATACACTAGTAATCAGGTAGAGTTACGGAATTCACAAGACAGACAATGCTCTCAGATTTCTTCACGAACACAGAGCTCTAATAACAGATAAATACCTGCCTGATGTAACAGAGATGGCCCAACATCCTGAATTACCTCACACCTCGCTCCTGTATAATTGCACTTATTGTTCCGAAGTGGCATGATAGCAGCACCGTCATAGTCCTCGCTGGACACTTCTATCGCGCTTAATGATGGAAACTATTACTCACGATTTCTAAGTTTAAAAATCTCGTAGTTCTTGAGCTTCATTAATCTCATTGTTTTCAAGATATCGTGATGCAACGGATGCAGTTCTGTACCGCCAAAATAGAGTATTTAGAATTTTTCCTGCGATAACTTACTGTTTTACTACCTGGTCTTCAACAGGCCATTCTCACTAAATTGCGCCTTAAAAGGCATTTCACATTTTGTTCCGGTTTTATGTCTATCTATCTGTCATAGTCTGTTAGCTCACAAATGCTTACAACTGCAGCGGAAGACAATAACAATGACAATGATAACACCTCCATCTCCATTGTCATATCTGGAAAAAGGATGCGTACAAGCTCTCACAGTACGCAATATTTAACTTTCATATCGGGCATATTTTCGTAATTTCTAGTCGTCGTTTATCTTGAAATGCCAGTCATGGTCTAGGGATAGTGCCTCTTAATGAGATATTCTGAATTCGAGTTCCTGTCAGGCAGGGATCTGTTCCTGTATCTGATGACTGGTTCGAGTCCTCTCAGACTAAGGGAGAAAAATTGAGAAGCTGTCGCAGTTATAGTGTGTTATGGTAACCCGGTTTGGGAAGCTGGAAATAACAACCGAGAGAATTCGTCGCGTTGAGGTCGGGGGATGAGGTGAGGCATGATTTACGGCCGGATGCTCTTCCTGACGCCAACATCTCGGTCTGCACAGTGGTCGCTAGGTAGACCAAGGAACATCAGGGGTGTTTTTTTTTTTTTTTTTGCTGTTTTGAAATATACTGCACTTCGCAACACGTAGAAGCGTATTAACAAACAAAGTGATATAATGGATTGTATTATTTAACAATATTTGGACATTCTTCCCTAGCGCTATTTTCTAAAAACATTTCCTCCCTAGAACATTTTTACGTTCATGAATATCTTACGTATACTTTCTACCCCCGGGAAAGTATTTGCAGAAGCCTTTTCTGCTCAGACCATTTGTTCTTTGTTGAACACTGGAGTTGTCATTGAGATGTAAGGCCCCTTTAAACAACAAGCGGAATTGTCATTATGGACAATTCATTGTCAACTTCGCACTTAGATCGAAAGTTTTCCGCGACGGAAAGACGGAAAGGCCGAGGTTTGACGTGGCAGCGGCCTTCGCCTTAGTGCCGTTTCCTGATATGAGGTCGGGGGGGATAGGTGAAGCATGTTTTACGGCCGGATGCTCTTCCTGACGCCAACATCAACTAACGAGCTAATGAAGATGAAATGAATGAAGGTAAGGAGATGGAAGGGATCGATTGTGGGCTATGTATACGAACTTTCCTGACATTTGCCAATGGTGGGATTCGAACCTACGCTCTACCTAATGCAAGCGAAAAAAAGGAATAAATGAAAATAAATAGGAAACTAACATTTCTGTCACTGCACTGTTTGGTGTTTATTTACGGCAGCTATCACAACACGTGCTCTTCTCATCATCCAGAGTGAGACAGCGGCTCTTATGTTACGGAACAGGAAGTAACAATAAGTGAAACATGCTCCCAGCTATGGCAAATAATATACAATTCATTAGCAGATGGTATTGATTCTCTTCCCGATACGATGACCTGGTACAGTTCTGATTGCCACAACAGATGAGCAATCGAGATTCGAAGAAAGTGATTTCCAAATGAGAACGCTGCTTGAGATATGAGTCACTGTGAAGGCCGAGTAAAAGTGGTGATGGTTCCCTGTGAGAAGCGAGAGGTCACTGTGTGTAAACCACTTTCTCTGAGGAGCCAATAGAGCACGGCCATTCTCTAAGACTGCATTCACATTACGTAACAGAATACGTGTTGAATAGCACACTGCTGTTCTCATTTCCTTGTATTTAAATACTGTCAAATAAGCGTCAGATGACAAGGGAACCTTGCTCGTAACGTACTGCCGACACGTAGGATATAATCCTAGATTAATATATGCTATTAAGAAGCGGTGTAGCAGCGTGTGTTAGTGCGCTATGCTTTGCATTCGGAAGACGAGTGAGTTCAAATCTTGGCCTAACAATAATATTCTGTGCTTTCCCATTTTCATTCCTATTCATACGCCATAGCCAATTTCATTAGATCTTCGATTGAAGTTGAATCAGCAGTAGCGGCGATGGGGGGGGGGGGTGGAGGATATGCAGACAACAAAATATACCCGTGTTTGTGTGATACATGTCAAAACTTAAACAAAACGGTAAGTTGTTACGCTTTCTGAGCGAATTTGAACACAAAGCTAAAGGTTATCTTACCAACTTAATGTGGGTAGTAACAGTTTTTGCGATTTTGATTCAAGGCTATGCAATAAAACTTTCACCAAAGAAACAATATTACTGATAAATTAAAATTAAATAGAAGTTGGGCGTCATTATGCAATTAAAAACCGTTTAGAATTTAACTACATACGGACACTAAAGAGACTGCTCGACAGACGAATGCGCGTGGCAAGCGGCGAATCGTACCTCAGTGTCCATCAACTTGGCTACCCTTCGTCACAGCACAAGCAAAGTCTTCACTGGTTGGGCGTTTATCCCGTAATGATTGTGTTAATAATTAAAAAAAAGTAAAGGAAATATTTAGCTGAAAAGACAACAGGGCTTGTTTAAATAATTTCTGGTTTCATCTGGATAAAATGGAATAAAAATATAATATTTTTTCGACAAAGTGGCTGCTTCCCCTCGCCCCCTCCTAATTCCCGCTACTGGGCGTCAGGAAGGGCATTTGGCTTTAAAGTCAAGCCATACCACTATCAGGAAATGGACGTACACTAATGAGAAATATTCAGCATTTCAATAGCTCATGTGCAATGCAATGTTTAAAGCATTTCATCCAGAGAATGATTCTGGCGTACACTAAGAGTGTGTCCTGCAGCAGAGCTGCTGTCGGGGCAAGAGAACCATCCTGTTTTAAGTCCATTTAAAAATGTTAGTTATAAGGCTGAGCGAACGTTAGGAAGGGAGGACAACACCCGATATCAAGACAACCGTTTTGTTCTAAGTCTATATTTGTTTCCGGGCCACACTTTTCCATGTCCAAAAATCACAGTACCAACGTAACAACATGTCCATTCTTCTCGTCTCCACACGGCCAGCTCCGATCTTGACGTTACAGCAATTCCATGTGGAATATCTCTCAGGATCTTTAATGCAGTGGTTTTCCGTTGCTTTCTGCATCCTAATGCCGTTGACCAAACTAGTTCCTCCGCTTTCTTGTCGCCAGGACAATAGATCCTCTCTCAAAGAGACTGTTGGCACTTGGTATAGGGGATCTTCTTACACCGGGAGATGTGCAGTCGTTGCCCCCTCTCTACCGCGGGGAGGTCACAAGGACCAAATGACATTTCCTTGTTTCTCTTATTCTTTAGAGAGGAACATGTCCATTACCTTAATTATTTTTTGAAAAGCGACAACCATAAATTAAACCTGGTCATAGTGCTATTCATTTATAGAACGACACATTAACTAATAATGTTATTTGCTTTACGTCCCACTAACTACTTTTACGGTTTTAGGAGACGACGAGGTGCCGGAATTTGGTCCCGCAGGAGTTCTTTCACGTGCCAGTAAATCTACCGACACGAGGCTGACGCATTTGACCACCTTCAAATAACCATCGGATTGAGCCAGGATCGAACGTGCCAACCGTCTGAGCCTCTCAGCCCGGCGAACGACACATTAGAAATATGGAACCCCATAGTCCATTTTCTGTGTTCAGTGCTATTCTGAACTGAAGATTGAATAAGGAATTAAATAAGTTAGCCAAATCAAATCAAATCAAATCAAATCAAATCAAATCAAATCAAATCAAATCAAATCAAATCAAATCAAATCAAATCAAATCAAATCAAATCAAATCAAATCAAATCAAATCAAATCAAATCAAATCAAATCAAATCAAATCAAATCAAATCAAATCAAATCAAATCAAATCAAATCAAATCAAATCAAATCAAATCGAATCGAATCGAATCGAATCGAATCGAATCGAATCGAATCGAATCGAATCAAATCAAATCAAATCAAATCAAATCAAATCAAATCAAATCAAATCAAATCAAATCAAATCAAATCAAATCAAATCAAATCAAATCAAATCAAATCAAATCAAATCAAATCAAATCAAATCAAATCAAATCAAATCAAATCAAATCAAATCAAATCAAATCAAATCAAATCCTAACAAAGTGGCACACACACAATTAAAGCATATGCAATATGGAAAATACAAGTGCTCATTTACAGTTCGCATAGTGCAAGTTTACCACAAGCAAGTCACTTAACAGGTATTTCTCACTAGAAGACCAGGAGGTATCGAAACTGAAAGTAATATTATATGCTAAAATGAATATGAATGTTGTATCTCCTTCTTCTCTGAAAAAAGTAAAAGCAATTCTGTAAGCCAGTTTGTTATCTGTCAATCTCCATCACCTCCCGGTGGCCTATTCATTTCCAATGTTTGGAATGCCTTCTTCATTAATAATATTGTAATTACCAGGAACCTAGTACAGTCACAAGAATGAAACCGCTTCTTCTGTAAAATGGGATAAATCGGACTTGGAACAACATGGTTCTACAGCATCCTGATCCGTCAATGACAAAGCTGACATGAACAATATGACGATTTTAGAATCCACTGACATGGAGCCGATGTTACTGAATATAGACCACTGATGTCGTGAGGAGATAATCAAACAGAACGGACGGTCTTCTAAATGGGCAGTAATACGTGAAGCGCCACTCCACCCAGCAGGGAGCTCCTGCGACTGCATGACCTTTCTTAAATCGTGATTCTCAAACAGAGGAAGTTGAAGGCACGACCGAGAACGTATTAAGAAACATCCCGCCTCTTCTACTGAAGTTTCCTTCTTTGAAGTTGCGTTATAGCTTACGTATAGAAGGTCGTGAGTACCAGCTACCACACTTACACCCGCTCTGTACCACATTTCAAATCATTCCAATGGACGAAAATGGTGCTGTGTAATTAGCGAGAATGAATCAAGGCTTAACAAACGGATATTTATTATTATTATTATTATTATTGCGAATAATCCCATTAGGACTATGCAAACTGCTTATTTGGCTTACTTTGCGCCCATATGTCTTTCTGTCTTCAAGCAAAGTTGTTCCAGTCTACTTCTTTGTTCTTTCCTCTACGTCAACTTACTATTTTTGAATTTTGGATCCGAAGATGACCTGGTTCTGGACATCTGCTGCTGTAATTCCTGTCTCTTCCGTTTTGCTAGTCCATTTCTTTGTGCCTGGTTTGGCTTTATTCGTGTTTTCGTGGAATTCGACTATTGGTTTGGTAAGTCTGTCTGGGTCCATAGAATCTTAACATGCGTTTTATAACATCGCTGTGAATATTTGTGTGTTGTTTGATTTCCTGTTTGTCTCTAAGTCGGTTTTGTCTATCTGTGAGTTTTTCATCCTAGACATTTTCTTATCATTTTACGTTCCTTTTTCTCAATATCTTCAATGTTCGCTTTCCTGTTAATGATCAATGAAGGCATTCTTGTTTAATGACTGTATTGTATCTTTGTGTGCTTGGAGATAGATTTTTTTGTTGCAGATATTTTGTGTTAGTCAGTACGAAGTTTCCATCTATTGGCCTCTCATTTCCTTGGCTTTTGTTTCCATTCCTTTTTCCTAATAGTTTCGCTAAGATATTTAGCGTCTGATCATCGTTTTATTTTGTCTCGATGGTGCTTGTTTGTCTCTTCAGAGGGTATCTGGAAGACGATTTTCCCCGCAGTTTCTTTCAGGAGTTTAAACTGATTATGGGCTGTTGAAATGCCTCGAGTTAAGATTGCTGGGTCGCTTGCAAATGCTAGGCGTTCTATTGCTAATTTTTCTCTTCCTTAAGTGATTGCTTGATGAAATTTGAGGACTATTTCTGTTTGCGCCATTCTTACAGCAATTTTTTAAGAACGCAGTTAAAGTGTGAGTGAGAGAGTCGATCTCTTTGTTGTCTTACCCCTGTTTTGTTTCAAAGGGGTCTGAAATGTTCCTCATTGTTTTAACCTTGGACTTGATTATTATTATTATTATTATTATTATTATTATTATTATTATTATTATTATTATTATTATTATTATTATTATTTACTGCCTCTTTTGCCAATTTATAGAAGTCGGCTCTTGATTTGGATATGGCCTAGTTTCATGCACAGATGCCTTTCCTAACTTCAACCCTACGCCGAAAAATGTATTCTCTATTGCGTACTCCTCTGTAGATCCTTTCGTCTCACTAGGCCTTATTTGTCCCGTACGCCTCCGCCCAAAGCTTCAACCCTCTCAGTGAAATATCAACTAATCGTTCTGTTCAACTGACTGCGAATGTTGGCTGAAGCAGAATGCCGGCTTAGCGTAATGGAGACAAAGATGCTGAGGTGTCACTAAATTAGATCGTGTTCACAGCGACTGCTTTGCACCAGTCCACGAGAATATACGCGACAACCTTCTGCGATGGCTTGGGCACGTTCTATGATCAGGAACCCACACAATTGTCAAGACGCATCACAACCAAGAGGTCATCGGCTTCAGAGACCTCAAGAGTGTGAATATCCATTCATATGCAACACAAGAAGAACGAAATGGGGTCAGCAGACCCAACAATCATGCGGAATAAATACTAACAAAAAGTTATTTTTTAGCACGCACTCGTTCCAATAGCTCTTCGTTTGAGACCATATAATCTTAAGCATTCTTCTATAACACCAGGAAATTTATTAAGAAATCCTAGATTTTAACCCAGATATTATGCAATAAAATACGGCTAAGAGGCCAGTTCGGGACTTTTGCATAAAACGGGGCTAAACAGGAACGCAAAAACGGCTCTCGAAAGGGTTAAGTTGGCAACATCATCCCGGGACCCTCGTGGGCTCCTCAAATTTACAGTATTCTACTTTGCGTTACTTTACAATACTAGATTCCACGTAAGTGATTCTACAACAAAGACTGATACGCGACTTAGATCCTGAGATATTACGAGTAGAAAATCATCTGTAGTTATGAGTGATCAAAATTACTACAGCCATTCTCGTATTACAGGTAAATATTAACTTGTAGTTAACGTGTAGTTAAACGCCTTCCTTCGAAGTTCATAAAAGACCACACAGAAAGTAACTGTGACCTCCAAAATGTAGGGCATAACCGTCACTGATAATATTCTTTAATACCCGTCTTGCGTGATTGCCCATTATATGCAGTCATCATTACTGTAAAGCCAGGCGTGTCGTGTGTTCATGTCGTAACACTGCAGGTGCTGCAACTTAATCTGCAATCGCACGAGTTATATTTTTCTCTCATCTCATCAGAGACCACACCCTCTATTTCGTTACGTTCTGCAATGACGGTCTAGTTTATAATGTTTCCTACAGGAACATTGCCTGATTAACTTCCAAGGAGGCTGTTAATATTAGGTTGAGTTTCAATGACATTTGCCATTGCAATAATCAACCCTACAAATTATTGACTTTAAATGTATCATGAGAACATGTCAGGTAAATTATTAGAATCCTTTTCGTGACCGTAGAAACTACAAAATAGGTAAATACATAAATAAATCTTTATAAGAATGGAAGTACGAAGCAGAATTTGGATGGAAAAAG
This sequence comes from Anabrus simplex, assembly GCF_040414725.1. Taxonomy (NCBI): domain Eukaryota; kingdom Metazoa; phylum Arthropoda; class Insecta; order Orthoptera; family Tettigoniidae; genus Anabrus; species Anabrus simplex. The sequence goes on from NC_090277.1 coordinate 68,122,086, forward strand.
GATCTTTCGAAAAGGTGAGAGGACAACTGATATTTCAGTCAATCCCGAGGTTCGCAGAGTGTTTTGTGTGGAATGTGGCTGAGACGTGGACATTAAGAAAGAAAGATGCAAAGTGTTTGGTAAGTTTTGAAATATGTGGAGAAGAATGGAAAAAATAAAGTGGGCAGATAAAGTGAGAAATGATGTACTAAGAAGAATAGGAGAGAATAGACACCTGATGGAAAAGAGGAAATTGTGGAGAAATTGATGATTGGGAAAACAGATGGAAGAAGAGGAAGAGGAAGAAGAAGGTTTGGAACAGATGCGACGCAAGGCAGAAGCTATGAACAAGTGAAACAAGATGCTGAGGACAGGAGATTGATAGGCTACGTGCGTATGTGCCACAGCTCCTCCCAAACCACTGGAGCAATGTCAACCAAACTTGCTCCACAACTATCTGGAGAAAATTACTGTGGGCTTATGACACCCCTATCATTCTGAATGGTGGATATGGATAGGGGGTGACATGAAAAATAATTAATAATGACCAATGTTAGTGTCGAATTCATAGTTTTCGTGTGCGCTGGGACTAATTGTAACATTCTGGATGACGTTAAGTCCAACTTCAGTACGGCGGCAGTGAAATGTCCAGAATGGTCGAGATTAGTGTTGAGTCGGCTGCTCTAATTGTTAACAGTTTAGGTACATTAACATCACTTATTGTATTGTTCATCAACAGTCCGGCCTACCGCCAGGACAAGCTTTAAAGCGAAAATACTAAAACTTAACACTTAAACTACAAAATAGTTCGTAAAATACGAATCAACGTCTTAATAAAGAAATTTGGTTAACATCAACCTCCATATTGAGAATGACATGGAAAGAGAAGTTCAGTGGAGTGGAGGGCAAAATGATGTTATTGAGCAGAACGGAGAGAAACCCCAAGAAGAATTAGCAAGAAGGAACAAGATACTGAGACTGGAGTATGACATGAAACGTAATGCAAAGAAGACTGAAATTATATCTCATTTGACGTAAGAATGAATGTTACCACTGAGACATGGCACTAAAATCACTTCCGATGCCAAAAGTTGAGCCGACATGAAGAGCAGAACTGCACAGATACAAGGAAAGGTGCTGTTTACATGTGGAGACGAAAAGGAGATGTATTAAGTGGCGTGTCTGGAGCGTGGCTGATAGGAAACTTGTGACGGCGTTTGAGACGAGGTGCTGGAGGATTTCATGGAGAATGAAGAAATTCTCAGAAGAACTGGTGAGGAAATATCTTTATTATCAACGAAAAGAAAGAATAAAGGCCAATTGATTGGCCATTTCTAAGGGCACACAAGATTTATAGTAAATGTTATGGAAGGAATGATTCAAGCCAAGAGAAGAGGAGGAGAAGAATCGCTGCAAACCAATCTTCGGAATGAGAATTAAGAAGTAAACAAACAGAAGAGTGTCCGGACAGTGCCACACACTGCAGCTAGTATCCGGACAGTGCCACACACTGCAGCTAGTATCCGGACAGCGCCACGCACTGCAGCTAGTATCCGGACAGCGCCACGCACTGCAGCTAGTATCCGGACAGCGCCACGCACTGCAGCTAGTATCCGGACAGCGCCACGCACTGCAGCTAGTATCCGGACAGCGCCACGCACTGCAGCTAGTATCCGGACAGCGCCACGCACTGCAGCTAGTATCCGGACAGCGCCACGCACTGGAGCTAGTATCCGGACAACGCCACGCACTGGAGCTAGTATCCGGACAGCGCCACGCACTGCAGCTAGTATCCGGACAACGCCACGCACTGCAGCTAGTATCCGGACAACGCCACGCACTGGAGCTAGTATCCGGACAGCGCCACGCACTGCAGCTAGTATCCGGACAGCGCCACACACTGCAGCTAGTATCCGGACAGCGCCACGCACTGCAGCTAGTATCCGGACAACGCCACGCACTGGAGCTAGTATCCGGACAGCGCCACGCACTGCAGCTAGTGAATGAAACATTTTCCAGTTTCAACCGCGTCAGGAATGGAATTGAATGAATGAATGAATGAATGAATGATGATGATGAAGCTTTTTGTTTAAACGGGCCTAATGGTACTAAATAAAACAAAATGTACTGCCAATTACAAGTTCTGACCAAAATATGGAACATGATGATGAAGAATGAATGGACGGTTAGCAATGTGGATCCGACCCGCAATGCTGCTTCTAAAGCATTATCGTGTGGTCCAATATCCAGGTCAACGGCGCCTCATAATTTTGACGTGGAATTCGGGCGGATGATAAGTGGAGTCCGGATGTTTAGACATTAATATATTACAAAAGCGAGGAACACGTTCACTCTATACTGCTTGCATCTGTGAGATAGTGGGTTCGAACCCCACTGTCGGCAGCCCTGTGGTTTCCCATTTTCACACCAGGCTAATGCTGGGGCTGTACCGTAACTAAGGCCAAGTTCGCTTCCTTCCCACTCCTAGCCCTTTCCTATCCCATCGTCGCCATAAGACCTATCTGTGTTGGTGCGACGTAAAGCAAAATGGTAAAAAAGTAAAATACCTCTATACTGCACAGCAGCATACATTTTAGGGGTACGGACTATTAGAACCCCTGGAAATGATGTAACTTTCGCTATATTACTAGAGAGTGGGTGAGCCCCCTAGCATTCTAACCTACTGTACTGCAGTCTAAACATCCGGGCTCTATTGATAACTATTGTTGAAATATAGCATCTAGTGAGCGTGGTTTGGAAATTGATATTTTATTTCTTATTCCTAAGTTTTCACCACTGGAGCAGTACGACAAGGATTGCCGAATGGACTTTTTGCCGACCTCCAAATACCCAACCAGCTCTGTCGAGTTTTGAACCTACGATCATGGTATCCAGATGAGAATTCACTGCCCCGAAATGTATTAATAAATCTTCTCACTCAGGCCTGTGATGGGGTTCCGAACCAGCAACCTGTGAGAAAAACAACGCTTGATCTTGTTTACTGAAGCAAGACCATCAACGAGTTCTGGTGTCACTGGACATAAATATCTGCAAGAAAGAAGAAAATTACGCAACGTGACATTGTGAGAAAGTGTAATTTCGCCATGTTCACGTAACTCCCAATGTTCGTGAGAGTTCGTTGTTACTGGAGCAATTTATGGCGAACGCGTGGAAATTTCACATCCAGTGCTAAAATGGAGGGAATTGCATTGCATATTTATAGGCTGAAATTATTAAGAGTTGCGTAAGTTGTGATGAGGTGGGAGTAGAGTAGCCAACTCTGATGACTGGGGTTTCAAGTGTTGGGTAGAAATCCTCTCGAGAAGGCCTTCATATAAGCCAGTATTCAGAGAAGCCTTTCTGAAGCACAATCGTGAGTGCGCTGATGATGTAATGCTGAATGCATTGATTGGCGTTTCAATCAAACACCTCTTTTACTTCTTCTTCTACTACTTGGCATCTTCTCAGTTATCTGGTGTCGCCATTTTCTATGGATTTAGCCGAGTTTTACTGCAGGATGCCCGTCCCCTTGTCAACCTTACTTGAATGCGTGTTTCTGATGTTTTTGGTTGAGTGATATCTTGTATGGAAATTAGGATGAGCACAAGCACTCACTCCCCGAGCTAAAGGAAATATCAGATCGCTGTCACGAGTTGGAATGGAGCACGGGAACCGCTGAACTGACAGCCACTTCGCTGACCATTCTCCAAAGAAGCTCCTCTTTTATTTAACTTTAAAATTACGAGCTGCAGTTCTTACAGGTTTCTCGTATTTCTGTGGGTTATGAACAAATTGGAAATTACACGATTTGATATGCCAGGAGCTCCTTAAGGCAAATAAATGTGATACACAGTTCAGCTCATTGGCTGATTAAATGGTCAGCCTTGAAGTCTCTGCTTAAGATGGTTATGGATTTGAGTCCCGGCTTACTTGGAGATTTTAATCGCATCTGAATAATTCCTTTTCCTTGGGGACTGGGTGTTTGTTGGTCTCCCAATACAAATCTCTTCATTCTTGCCTGCAGTTCCTGCATTGAACCTATTCTTGACGTATTCGGCGAAACGTTTCCCAGTTCATTGAACCCCGGGTTCTTATAGCTATTTAACCTGTTAAGTTGGGTATTCTGGTAGGTTTTAATGAAACTTTTGGGTGGTTTTGCTCAGTTTCAGAACGGTCCTTGCGAAATTATAGAGTTTCAATTATCAAACGCGATATATAAGGCAGTATTCAGAGAATCATTTTCGTGACATAATTATCACTGCACTGGTTCTCTAATATGAAGCACACTAGTTCCACTTTGCCTTTTCTCATTCTTCTTTCCCTTTTTTGAATTCTCCCTTCGCCCTTGAATGAAATGTCTTCCTTCAAATTTGTTAACGTTTCTCTTAGCTGTACGTTATTTCTGACAAGGTGGCAGGTGGCAACATTTGCATATTGAAATCTTATCTTTATATTCAGTTAATTTTATCTTACCATGATGGCATTTGCAGGCGCATGAGATGGGCACGTCAAAAAATGTTAAAAGAATTGAAAAGTAGGAAAATTCAAATTGTCGGACTTATTATTAAACACTGATATTCGCGAAGGCAAATTGTTGGGGAGAAAGGTCTACGTAGCAGAGAACTATCTCAAGGGCATCAGAAGGAAAATGAGATGTGGTATTTTCTTGCGGATGAAGTGATTGCTTTCAGAACATGGTGTGAGTTACTCTCCAGCAAGTACGTTTCCCGATTATACGCGATAATTCCACAAGAAGATACAAAATAGTTTTATTTATAGATATCACAAAAATTCCTAAGAGCACTTGTGGAGTAGTCACTATCAAATGGTTCTGAGCTGAGTAAGGCGAATCCAAGTTTCGATCCTCGCTTGGTACGATGGTATTTGAAGGTGCTCCAATACGTGATAGATTTACTCCCGCGGAACAAACTCGCGGCTCCTCGGCGTGGGACGTAAAACCAATACCATTATTACGTCTCTGTGGTCATTTAATCTTACACTCTCACTGCAGCTGTCAGCACTGAAGTTGAGCGAAATCTTATTTAAAACGGAGATTAGAATGATAATAGAAAAAAGCGAGATCGATCTGTAAGAAAAGAAAGGAATTTTCTCCGTTGTAGAGATGTAGCACTTGGTATTAAAAACAGAACAGTTAAGTACTAAGTGTGCTCTGTGTTATTCTGTGGAGTTGAGCTCTCCATTTTGACCAAAGTATCTGCGAAGAAATTCGAAGCTTTGAAATTTCTAGGTCCCCTGAGATCATTCAAGAAAAGTTCAGGTCATTTTCCACTTGGGAGAGACTCTAAATGCAGATCAGTGATGATTGATGAAATATGGATGACTATGGATTGACTAACCAAGAAGTCTTGGGCCAGAAAGAGCTACCACCAAAACAAGGAAGCTAGAATACTTTGAATAGTTTATGAGGAACAAAGGAAAATACCGAATACGCGAGATCGACACACAAGGACGGCGATAAGAACAGACACCTTCAAAAGAATTGTTCTGAAACATAAATCGCGGAGCTGATATTATTAATGCACTTCGTTTCATGTCTCCACAATTCCTACATTCTTCTGGTTCTTTCCAAAACTAACCGAACAAGTTACGTGTTGCCCTATCAACACATCCCTTCTTGTGTGCGAAGTCTTTCTAATAACTCTCCTCTTACCTACTTGAGTTTAATATCTTTCCATGTCTGATGATAGTTTTCATGCTATTGTTCTCTTTTCCCTCCAACTACTTGCACGGTTTTCAGTGGTGACCAAGCTTCGTGAAGTTTGTACCGCAAGAGTTACTTTACGCTCCTTCAAATACCTCCGGCCTGAGCAAGGATCGAACCCGCAACCTTGAATTAAGAATGCCAGCACTCTACCGTCTTTTCGCATTCTGGCGAAATTTACTATTACTACACATTCACTAGCATGTACATGCCTGGTCTTTTGAACTAGGATACTCTGAGAATATCATCTGTACTTCTTACATCTGGCTCTGAACTCAACCCTCACATCTTATAACTGAGGAGATCAGGAATTTTTAACTGCACTGAACTTCTACTCAGTGAACGTACGGTTGGAGGTGCGCAGCTGTGAGCTTGCATCCGGGAGATAGTGGGTTCGAGCCCCACTGTCGGCATACCTGAAGATGGTGTTCCGAGGTTTCCCATTTTCACACCAGGCAAATGTTGGGGCTGTACCTTAATTAAGGATACGGCCGCTTCCTACCTATCCCATCGTCGCCATAAGACCTACCTGTGTCGGGGCTTCGCAAAGCAAAATTGTAAAAAACTTCTACTCAGTCGATTAATTTCTTCCGAGTTATGTCGTACCTTTCTATTAGGATTACAATACTGAAGTTAAAAGCCGTTGTATTTTAGACTGTATTACTGATATGTATCTACCTTTCCTTACAGGAGTGGTGCTCTTCGCTAACAGCTGTACGTCATCAAAAACAAGGGTAAGTCAGTTCAAAAATTACTTTAAAGAACACTGTAACCCTTCTGTAGAATTTTCACATCTTAGGGCATCTAGTGCAGCAAAGGAAAGAAAATAAGCAACGTGTCTTTTGATTTTATAAATAATACTGCTTAGAAAACCCGTATTATTACTTAATCCGTACTTATAATCATAAGCTAAGGACATTGAGACATTAAACAGTCAGTTTTAGACAGCCTAATACGCGCTAAAATTAATGAAATAGGCGCTAGACAAGGTAATACCAAATTTCTGTAACCAGTGCTAACTAGCTAATTACTGAAAATTTAAATTAACTGCTGAACGATGTTATCTGATGGGGACGTAAGTCTTTCGCATTGTAATCCAAACATCGGGGACATTCAGCCTAGGTGGCAACAACACGCTCTACAGCAGTGACAACACAGGTGTCCTTGCACTGGAATGGCAACTTGTCCGTCCACGCTGTTAAGTGGCTACGTATACCTTCCAGGCGTTCTATATGACGATATGAACGGACTTTTGTCCCCACTAGATAAACAGGGATTTTTCTGTATTCAGATGTTGGAAATGCCAGTTTGCTATTGATTTCAGTTCTCTGAACATAGAGTGATGCTGTGCCTGAATAATTTTGTTTCTTTTTACCAGCAGATAGGGTTTCTACGGCGGAAAGGAAACGGCCGAAGCATTAATTAAGGTACAGCTCCAGCATTTACCTGATATGAAAATGTCAAACTATGGAAGAAGATCTTCAACACTACGTATGAAAGAGTTAGAAGCCACCATTTCCCGAATCCAGGCTTGCAATGAAACACCTTACTGTCCAGCTACATTACACTTCACTTATCTGGATAGCTCCAGTCGCTTAAGTGCCAGCGTTCCGATGATAATGGGTTCGATCCTCACTTTCGGCAGACCTGAAGATGTTTTTCCGTGGTTTCTCATTTTCACGCGAGGTAAATTCTGGGGTTGTACGTTAATTAAGACTCACGGCCGCTTCCTTCACACTCTTAGCCCTTTCCTGATCCATCGTCGCCATAAGAGCTATCAGCGTCTCTATTTTTTCAAGGTTTTCAGGTGTAAATTAATGGCTCGCTTCAGTCAGGAGAGAGTGTTCTCCATCCTCACTGGCACAACACATTCTGACTGCCAATCATGTATATTGACATAAATCTTTTTTAAATTAAAAGAATAACATTTTAGACGATTATACAGACATTTCTGACATTTACAGACATTAAGTAATGCCTCTTATTTATCATAATTTGAACTAAACGAATTTATGACTTTACCTTGCATTTTTGTCAGTCACGGGAAGAGACAGGCCTCTGTTTAGTTCAGCCCTGAGACCTAGGATGACTTTCATCTTCATGTCCTCTCCTCGCCAGGAGATTTGGTGCATTACGGCCGTGAGGGTTTTCCACGTCTGTATGTAGGATAATGAGAAGGTGAAACTCGGTCGAATAACATCAAGGGATCTGCTCAAGGCTTTACGTCCCCATCCGACTACCACCGTCATGTGCCATATAATTTGATCGAGACCTTTGGCCGGCATTCTGATGGTAAAATCTCCCGGCTAACCACGGCGGAGCTTACAGACTCGAACTGCGTAGCGAACATCGTGGTTTTATCTTACCAGACGGCAGATAAGTTTTAATTATCCTTTTCGGGTTAACACCAAACATATCGCGAGAGATCATTTTCATGGCAACATCATGCTACGTGAAGTGTCGAATGTTTGGCAGATGGCGAAGAGTGCTCGGCCCTTCTAAAGCTCTGACGGTAGTAGTGCCTAATGAAACCCACACTGAATGATGAGAATTCTCCTGACTGACCTCACGACGAGGTTACTAGATTTGGATCTGCTTCGTGAGAATCCTCCAGCTCAATCTGAGATGAAAGTGCGATCTATGATTCATCTGGAATCTTAAATCTTTATCTGCTGGGGAACTGCTTCCAAAAGGAAAGTTCAAATCCACCACAATACAACTTCCCCTAATTGTTAGGTACTCTTCCGATATTTCGGTGAAAAGAAACAACTCTACCTGTCTGTTAAGCGCGTTCAATAATCGTGTTTTATATTGGTGTTAATGTAACGCTAATTACTTTTAAGGTTTTCGGAAACGCAAAGGTGCCGGAATTATGTCCCGAGTTCCGCTCGTGCTAGTAAATATACTGACCAAAGCTGATGTATTTGAGCACCTTCCAATTCTATCGGACTGAGCCAGGATCGAACTTTAAATTGGCAGGCCTACTTGGTAAATTATTTTCGGAACATTTGGATACAGATGACTGAAGCGAACTGTCCGCTGAACTCATCGAATTGTTCTGCGTTGCTCAGCGCGTTGACAAGTTATTTATCTCAGAGATAACTGAATATAACAGTCTGTTAAGTACACCGAACTATTCTCCGTTAAACTGAATGGTGCTCAGTGTGTTGAGAAGGCAATTGAACATAAGAGTCCGTTATGTGCACTGCCTTTTCCTTTGTTAAACTGGTATTTGCTCAGTGTGCTGGCCAGCTATTTCTCTTAGAAATTACTGAAGATAACTGTTCGTTAAGTATTCTGAATTATCCCTGTACAACTCGTTCTCACTCAGTGAGTTAACCTGTTATTTATCTTAGGGAAGACTGAAGATAACTGTCCGTTTAGTACTCTGAGTTATTCTGGTCTAACCTGGTTCTTGGTAAGTTTGTTGTCTGAACTTTTATATTAGAGATAACCGTTAACCTTGTACATGCTCAGGCTGTTGTCTGACCTTTGAGATAACTGTTCATTAAATATGTAGCTATAACCTGGTATTCGCTCAGATAGTTGTCTGGCTTTTTATCTGAGAGATAACTACTCTTTGAGCCTGGTAAGTTATTTTGCGTTTTCCTATTACTTATTCAATGTGTGCCTGTCTTCTTACGTTGGAGATAACTGTTCGTTAAACAAAGTAATTTATTTAGCTATAACCTGGTATTCGCTCAGATAGTTGTCTGGCTTTTTATCTGAGAGATAACTACTCTTTAAGCCTGGTAAGTTATTTTGCGTTTTCCTATTACTTATTCAATGTGTGCCTGTCTTCTTACGTTGGAGATAACTGTTCCTTGAGTGTACTGATATTTCTCCGTTAACATTGTACTTGCTCGGTGTATTTTCTGGTCTTTTATCTCAGAGATAACAGTTTATTAAGTGCACTGTGCTTCCTCCGTTAACTTGGAACTTGCTCGGTGTATTTTATGGTCTTTCATCTTAGAAATAACTGTGACTTGTTCTCCGCTAACCTTGCACTTGCTCAATGTGCTGCTCGGTCATTTATCTTAGACGTAACGAGAGGTAACTGAGCGGTAAGTTGGTCGGTCCCCAATCTAATTATGGACTCAGTAGGAGCCGAGCGGAACATTACATAGTGTGCAGCCAAGAGGAACTGTCACGGTCTCTGCCACTGTTTACATACAGAGCCGTAGGTCGGGAGTATCGGGCACTAGGCTTTCACCTTTGGGCTGTCATTTCTATGTAACTACTACATCGTACAAAATTCTCTAAGGTAATAACTGAACTCCTAGGTATCATAAGATGTGTCCTATCATTCTGTCCGTTATTCTGGTCACATTTAGCCAAAACGTTCCCCTCTCACCAATTCGATTCATTCGTGATTAGATCTAGCCATCTCACCTTCAGAATTCTTCTGTAACACCACATTTCAATACTTTCTGAGCTGGTTATCGTCCATGCTTCACTTCCATACAATGCCACACTCCAGGCGAAAGACGTCAACAGCATCTTTATAATTCTTATATCAAATTTGAAGTGAGAAAATTTATAATGTTAAGAATGGCTTTCCTTGCTTTTGCATTTGATGTCTTCCTCTCTTCTTCTGCCATTAATAATTCTACTACCGAGCTCGATAGCTGCAGTCGCTTAAGTGCGGCCAGTATCCAGCAATCGGGAGATCGTGGGTTCGAGCCCCACTGTCGGCAGCCCTGAAGATGGTTTTCCGTGGTTTCCCATTTTCACACCAGGCAAATGCCGGGGCTGTACCTTAATTAAGGCCACGGCCGCATCCTTCCACTTCCTAGGCATTTCCCATCCCGTCGTCGCCATAAGACCTATCTGTGTCGGTGCGACGTAAAGCAAATAGCAAAAAAAAAAAAAAAAAAAAAAATTCTACTTCCCAAGTAACAATATTTATCTCCTATTCTAATATTTCGTGAATTCCTTCCTTACTTTTGTTTTGGATTTATTTATTTTCTTATCGTACTTGCTCTCCAAGACTGCCTCATACCATTCTGCAATTTCTCAGGATCTTCTGCAGACTAACATAAAATAACCATTTTATAGCAAACCTCCTCTCATTGAATTGTGACTGCGTCTCAAAATTCCTCTTTGATTTCCTTTGCTGCTTGTTGTATTGAAAAGAAGAGGGAAGAATCTGCAACCTTGCCTCACTCCTTTCTGGATTCCTGCTTCATTTTCATAGCACTCGTTTCTAATCTTTGCAGAAGGATTTTTGTACACCTCGTATGTATATAGGTATCAGTTGCCAATAATCTATTCAGGACCAGGTAGATTTCGTTGGGTCTTTCGTTCTACTGAATCTATATTTCTTTTAACTTTTGGTCTTGGTGACTTTTCTATCTTTTAGGTCTAAATCGTTCCCTTGCGCTCTTCCTTTTATTCACGGAGTCAATCCATTAGTGACCACATATTATTTCTTACGATTGAACTAACTAAACAAATTCACGAAAGCCAATCGTGAAAGCACCAGTGTGTTGCCCCGGCCCCACGATTTATGTAGTTAGTTCAATCTGAAGCCATATTATTCGGTCATGATAGTCTAGGAGGGCGCATATACACATCTCTCCTACCAAACCATGCTATTTCCTGTTTTACATTACGTTGATGTAATTTACAGCGATATCTCAGAGAAATATAATAGCAAACTCCAGAGACTTCAGAAGGCCTGTGTGCGGTTCTTAAAGACTGTCATGTAACATCTTACTACATAGCCACAGAGTGGTTGAAACTCGTGGATAGACGATCGTACTCAGCTGCTTGCTTACTCCTGAGAATTTGAAAGTCTAATGCTCCCTCATATTTTACCAAGTCCTTCGTTCAGACGAGTCAAGTGCACGATCCACAGAGTCATACGGTAAAGTGCAGCAAGCCGTTCATTCTCGTTGCCTCTCAATAATACAATGACCTTAAACTATATGAAATGGAGGAAAGTAGTGTCGGAACTCATACCGCTACCTTTATTAAGCCATGTTTCACCAAATTAATTTTAAGAATGGCAGGAGGGCTGGTATGTGGTTGATATAGTACATGCAGCTCACCTCCAATTGGGGTGTGCCTGAAAAGAGCTGCACCACCTCGGGATGAGGACACGATTTTACTTACCAAATTAATTAAATAGTCATAATCTTCTAGATACGTTTTAGGTGTATTCTTAATTCATCCTCGGCATTAGGCTTCTCTTATGTCTCCCCTTCCTTGTTAGTATAATCTGCGTTTCTCAAATGGTAAAAGTAACCTCTTAGATATTTAGTTTTCAATTTTTTTTTATTATCAGTTGGACAATGTAGCCTTTTATGTATTCTTTCTATTAGATTTTGTACATACATTTAAGTGACAGTGGCAGCGAAAGGGACCTCTGGTCCTACTATTCCTAGCACATCGGCGATATATTTGCGTTTATCACAGGGGAGCTTACGGTGGTATCAGGTTGGCTTGGCGGGTAAATGTTAGCATTTTACGAGAGGAATCACGGTCCACACGGAAGTAAATCCTTGTATAATATCTAGGCCATGGTTAACGCCTTATTTATTAAAACACACTGCTATATGCCACGACGCCAGATATGCAGATTTTAATTTGCATTTCAAATGTTCTTTTTTCTCATTAAGGTACAATGAGGGCACATGGAGACCAAATAGTTAACAGAACAAACTCGTTACGCAGAAACAAATGAAGATATGAGCAGTACCGTAGCAAAGCGTATTACGACAACCCATGGACAAAATACACTTTGACGCGGTTTCGTGTAGTTTGCACGTGGTCTTTCAAGTCAAATCTGACCTAATGAAATCAATTCAAATTGAAATCAAATGTTCTCCCTTTCTGTTTTCCTGGCCGTGTGTGCTCACAATGGACACTCCCAAGTACCACTCCGATCCTTAGAGAGTAGGCCTATCCCTGCGGTTGGATGTCTTCGCCACTGGAATGCCGTTCCTATAAAGAAAGTTTCGGCTGTAGGCCGCCATGTTGTTCTCTCCTTGATTCTTAGAGCTCTCTTAACGGGATGATCTGCATCTCGACGTTGTACATGTCCTTACGAACGCAACTGCCGCTCCTCCAGTTTCTCACTGATAGGGGGTGGTATATGCTCATTGCGCACTTGGCCCAATGACCATCGCAGCATCGGCATTTCCCTTACATGCATTTGCTGATCATGCATCTCTTGCCTTGTCCAACACTCGGAGCCGTAAGTGAGGGCAGACCTAAGAAGCTTTATAAGGATCCTCCTGTCACATAAGGCGCCTGTCAGCAACGCCAAATCAAATCAAATCAAATCAAATCAAATCAAATCAAATCAAATCAAATCAAATCAAATCAAATCAAATCAAATCAAATCAAATCAAATCAAATCAAATCAAATCAAATCAAATCAAATCAAATCAAATCAAATCAAATCAAATCAAATCAAATCAAATCAAATCAAATCAAATCAAATCAAATCAAATCAAATCAAATCAAATCAAATCAAATCAAATCAAATCAAATCAAATCAAATCAAATCAAATCAAATCAAATCAAATCAAATCAAATCAAATCAAATCAAATCAAATCAAATCAAATCAAATCAAATCAAATCAAATCAAATCAAATCAAATCAAATCAAATCAAATCAAATCAAATCAAATCAAATCAAATCAAATCAAATCAAATCAAATCAAATCAAATCAAATCAAATCAAATCAAATCAAATCAAATCAAATCAAATCAAATCAAATCAAATCAAATCAAATCAAATCAAATCAAATCAAATCAAATCAAATCAAATCAAATCAAATCAAATCAAATTGTGTCTTGAAAATTGACGGCCGCTCCAAATTGTACTTTGTCAATCGAAATGACCAGTCCATGACATGTTTTGTTATGTTGTTTGCAATCGATTTGTTTTAAAATTTTCTTCTCGTCGCACCGACACAGACAGTTCTAATGGCAAAGATGGGATAGAGGATGGGAAAGAAGTGGCCGTGACCTTAATTAAGGTACACTCCCAGCATTTGCCTCGTGTGAAGATGGGAAACGACGGAAATCCATCTTTAGGCCTGCCGACAGTGGGGTTCGAACCGACTATATCCCGAATGCAAGCTCATAGCTGCGCGCCACTAACCACGCGGCGAACTCGTTCGGTGGTTGCAATCGAATTAGTCCATATCCTTGACCGAATGACACTATTCTGACTTTGGCTTCAGAGGGTCTCGGGTTCGATTCCTGACTGAACCAAGGATTTTAACTGTGTATAATTAATTTACTCTACCTCGAGGACTAAATAGAAAATACAGCCCATCATATAGCCTTAACGTCAGAAAAGGCACCCTGCCGCAAAACTTGGGCATAATCCGCATTAGTGCCGACCACGTATAATTGGGAAAACACCGGGAAGAAGGAAGGATACAGTGGAAGCTCGTTGAATTCTTATGATGATATTCCGAAAATCAAGTGCCATTCGCTTACGACGATACTGACACTCTGGCCGCAGTTGTAGTTCGAGGATAATTTCAGTGTGGATTCAACTTCTCAGTCGGCTGAAACACAAAACGTAACTTCAAAAATAGATAATTATGGATGGTGAGTAGAACCCGGATTTTAGGCAGTGATACGTTATAGTCTATCCTGCACAGCGGTTATGTTTTAAGTCTTGCATAAACGTTAGGGGCTTGGCCCATTAGAATCCCCAGGAATTTATATTACTCTTGCTTCATTACGGCTAGACGACACTTCCAATAACTAAACTAGTTTACCGCCTAAGAAGCCGGAGTCTTGGGGATGAAGAAAGCTGCCATATACACACTTTTTAAATATAAAATATTTCTAGGTAAAGGTGTTACTTTACTGAAGTTCCAAAATTGTTCTTTTGATTTTCATAAAAACAATTTCTGAAATGATTTCATTTGCAGACATAATTTGCAACTACCGCTTCGTGATTACTTTTCTGGTTTGGCTATAACTATCTTTGTCTTTCTCTTGCAAAATTGTGTTCACTGAATACAATACGCTTTGCAGCATTACTGCTCATATGTAATAATAATAATGTTAATAATAATAGAAGAAGAAGAAGGAAAAGAAGAAGAAGAAGAGTAATAAAAATGCATCCAAAATCGTGATAATAATAGAGGAAAATTGTCAGAAAATGGCTAGTAGGAAGTGTCGTCTAGGGTACTTTACCGTAATATGGAGAAAGTTAACGTAACTTCTTGGGGTTCGAGTTGGCCAGGCCCCTAATATTTGTGCAAATATTATAGCAGAATTGTTGTGCAGGATAGAGTATACTTGCCATTCTCACCTTTAAATGCCTGAATATCCTGGTCTATTTATAACATGTTTCCCGTCACTCCCCACGAGTGTTGCACTCACTGATATAATATCTTCAGCTGACCGCTTCAAAAGGTAATCACAGGCCACGGGTGGGCTGTGCTCATAGTGAAACGGCGCTCTTCTCCTATTGTTTGCACCATAACACATGCGGTGCATTACTGTTTGCCAGGAAGTCAACGATTATGTACGGTCAACTGCTTCCTGGTTATGAGTATAAAAGGAAATGAACAGGAGGTTCTGGTAAATAAAACAAGGCAAGCAAGGCTGTGAACAGCGCAAAAGTGAATATCAGAATACTTCAAGCTTGCAGGAAGGAGAGATCATTCTGAGATATATCCCGTTTACAACGGCCTCGCGTGTTATCTTTCATTCATTACATGCAAATATCTGTGATTGATACGTTTGAAAGTGAAACCTACTTTTATTCAAACACAGCGAATTCTGACATCTTTGGTGGCATTCACGGGTCGTGACTTCAGATCCAGCTGATGTATAATACTCTATCTTCTATTTGGTGGTTTTGGTAATGAAATGAAATGGCGCATGGCTTTTAGTGCCCGGAGTGTCCGAGGAAAAATTCGGCTCGCCAGGTGCAGGTCATTTCATTTGACGCCAGTAGGCGACCTGAGCGTCGTGATGATGATGATGATGATGATGATGATGATGATGAAGACGGTATGTATACCCAGTCCCCGTGCGAGCGGAATTAACCAATTATGGTTAAAATTTCGGACCCTGCCAGGAATCGAAGCTGGGATCTCTGTGACCAAAGGCCAGCACGCTAACCATTTAACCATGGATCCGGACTGTGATTTTGAACAGAGACTATGATTCACATTCACTTTGTTGACAAAAATAATGTCTACAGGTGAAATGTGTATGCTTTCTCATCTAATACCAAAATGTGTAAAACCGGGCGAGTTGGCCGTGCGCGTAGAGGCGCGCGGCTGTGAGCTTGCATCCGGGAGATAGTAGGTTCGAATCCCACTATCGGCAGCCCTGAAGATGGTTTTCCGTGGTTTCCCATTTTCACACCAGGCAAATGCTGGGGCTGTACCTTAATTAAGGCCACGGCCGCTTCCTTCCAACTCCTAGGCCTTCCCTATCCCATCGTCGCCATAAGACCTATCTGTGTCGGTGCGACGTAAAGCCCCTAGCAAAAAAAAATGTGTAAAACGCAATGTCTATTCTCTAACTGTCGAGTGCAAACATCAGAGGCTCTAAGGATGTAAAGGAGAGAGCGTAAGACCCCGAGGGTATGGGACCCTCACCAACACTACCGATAGGAGGACTGGGAGAGATCCAAAGGAAAGCAGAACGATTCCTTCTTGGTGAAAATGTTGTGAACTTCGGGATGGGAAGACTAAGTGGTATGTTCCGAGCTGTCAGTGGAGAGATGGCGTGGGATGACATCACTGGGCGGAGTTTTTAAATGTAGGAAAGATCATATGAAGGTAAAATTGAAATTCAATAGAAAATATTGGAGCAAAGTATGCTTTTATAAGACGAAGAGTTAAGGATTGCAATAATTTATCGAGCGAAATGTTGCATACATTTGTATGTTGTCTGAAAATATTTAAAAAAAGGCTAGACAAAAAACTGATGGGGAATGTGCCACCTGGGCGACAATCCTAAGTGCAGATCGTTGATGATTTGATTCGAAGCACATTGGAATCCCCCACAAAGGAAATCTCTCATAAATACTTTGGTACAAGGTTTTATTATTACGAGACTTCTCTATTGTGAGTGTAAATATAGATTTCCTGAGCTGGTGAAAAGTTAACTTTCTTGTACATCAACTATTTTGAAAGTGTTAGTGCTAAAGTTACACAAACGATCTAATTAATAAAAAATACACAAATGTACTGAGCCATAAAATTTATTTTCTTGTATTGAACAATACAGCACATAACTAGAGCAATAATAAGTGTAAAAGGCCGATCGCTGTCACATACCGAGGAAGTGGGTCGCACAGCTGGGAACTTGCATTCGGGAGATAGTTCGAACCCCACTGTCGGCATCCCTGAAGATGATTTTCCATGTTTTCCCATTTTCACACCAGGCTGTGACGACGATCGCTTCCTTCCCACTCCCAGCTCTTTCTTATTCCAACGTCGCCTAAGACCTTCTTTGTCGGTGCGACGTCAAGGAAATTGCATCATTATCATGGAAATTCATCACCAATTACCGTCAGGTTTTCTTAGACTTCATTGTCTGTACGAGCATACATCGCATTTGTCAAAGTAACGCTGTTCTCAACCGACCGCAATTTAATACAAAAACAAATGATTTCCAAGGAGACAATGAGAAAATGTAGTCCAGATGTCTCAATATCGTGTATATATTCTGAGAGTTGGGTTATAGGGCATCACTAATAGGTGAGATTGGTGAACAAGTAGCGAGTTTCTTTCCTACAACCCACACGACAGAAACAGCGACTGAACTGTATGCAAACCCCATTAAAAGCGGGGTAAGGCTGCATTCTAACCCACTATTGCTTTGTGATCGTCGGAAATTTGTCTACAGACGAAGTGCCCTGGAACCGGTGCCATTTAGGCTGCCTGTGTAACATTTTCACGTTCCTATTGAAACCTGGTAGAGAAATCCAAATACTTTCGGGCCACTTATTTTCGGGTTCTGATTACTTTTGTACGGTACGACATCAGCCCCTAAAAGATCTCTGCTGCCACAATCCTCATTTTATAAGTAGGCCTGCTTTCCTTAACATTACAGAAAGGTGAGTCCTACTTCTCTCGCCCTCTACAGCCGAGTCCATTATGCCTGTAGATAATCCGAGCGGATTTCCGTGCAGTAATAGGTTTTTAAGTGACGCGCCCCTAATGTTTATGCTACTCTTTAATCAAGAGAGTTGTGCGGCCTTCAAAAAGTTTTCTACTAGTTGTAATCCAACCTATTGCTGATTAAACATGCGCTCCCTAGAAATCAATTCTCCTCATATGACCCTGGCACCGAGTCCGGTTGATATGCGGAGCTTCATTCATGGTCTCTTTGTGTCAGCAATGATTCTTCCTTATTCCATCTGTTACCTCTAGATCGTGAGCAATTATCCTGGGCCCGCCGAACTTAGTTTGTTAACAAGTGATATAGATGCCAACAATCAATGAATATGGCAGTGGCAACCCTTGTAAGGTACACCCTCTGGCAAGTGTGGGCGACATTTGCTGTGTGAGAAAGTCGGTGTTATTGTGAAGGATAGTTTGAGTTGAAGAAACCACAAATACCCAGTCCTAGAAGCAAATCAATAAACCATTTAAGATTAAACATTCCTTGATCTAGCCGCGAATCGAACCCTTGGCCTCGAGGACCGAAAGTTAAGCCGCTGATCAGTCAGTCATGGAGCCAGGCAGCATAAAGATAATTTCGTTTCAGAGCTCACTTTTTTAGTACGGTTCATCACAACAGCAAGTTTCTCACTTCCACCTTTCAGGATTGTCGCAACACAAGGCTGAGGATTGGGGCATGGGCGAGGAACTCAATACCAGGTGCCCTTCGCACTCACACTAGACTACTACACCAAAGTGGCTTCTCCAAATAAATAAATAAATAAATAAATAAATAAATAAATAAATAAATAAATAAATAAATAAATAAATAAATAAATAAATAAATAAATAAATAAATAAATAAATAAATAAATAAATAAATAAATAAATAAATGAATGAATGAATGAATGAATGAATGAATGAATGAATGAATGAATGAATAAATAGATAAATAAATAAATAAAAATAAATAAATAAATAAATAAATAAATAAATAAATAAATAAATGAATGAAAAAAGAAAGAAAGAAATAAAGAAAGAAAGAAAGAATGAATGAATGAATGAATGTTGACTGCTCGCTTTCGTGGATGACTCGGCCAGTTTTGCCAACAATATTCGTTCGACCATTAGGAAGATGAACCACCTTACTGTAACAGCAGAGACAGTAGGACTACAAATCTCATTTGAGATGATAAAGTACATGACTAATATAAGTGATGGACTGGAGTAGATGAAAACTGACCAAGGAAAGATTGGGAGAGTGAAGACATAGGTGAAGTAATCCAAGAGAATGGCTAGAACAACAAGCGACAAGTACCTGTATCTGGAAATTATAGCGGGCGTACCACCTGACTAAAAACATCTATAATAATAATGACGATGTTAAAAGCATGTCGGAACAATGACATTACATTGCGGCTGTTAGGCCAGAAGGTTTGTATGCTTCCAATATTCTACATATGTAGCCTATCGAAAAGGACAAGCCGACCACTAGCTTAAAAGAGAACGCAGGCTACAAAGGCTGCTGTTCCAAGCGCCCATCTGTCGTATGAAAACGATAGGCTCCGGAAGAAAATCTGAAATTTTCTGAATCCGAAGGCACCAAGTTAAGATGGTTCCAGGAGTGTGAGGAAGGTCTATGAGAAATAAATATTAAGGAGGATGACCGGGAGCATTTCAGGAGAGTAGTGAAGGAGTCAGCTCCCGAAGGACACAGGTCTGTCTTCAGATAAAAAAATGTGCTGTACGGGATTACAATCTGGGTTGACTCAGGATATGTTATATGCAAGTTAGAAGTAACTGACACGAAAGTAGCGAGAATGATTGCTATGGGAACAATGGCAGGAGGGTAAGGAATGAGGAAATAAAAAGTAAGTTAGGAACGAATTCGATGGATGAAACGGTTCCCACAAACTGGCTGCGGCGTTGGGGTAATGTAAGGCGAATGGAGGAGGATAGGTTACCTCGGATGATAATGGATAGTAGAGGGAGACCACAAGGAAGATTGTTAGACTCATTTCTAATGATTTACAAATGAGAGATATGCAATTAAACGACGCCACATAACTAGTAAAAAATAGAGGATTGTGGCGGCGTTTGATACATTCGCAAAGGCTTGCAGACTGAACACTGAAAGGCGTAGCAGTCTATCATGAAGAATAACACAATGATTTGAGTTGGGAACATGCTTTATCAGCTTCAAGATTGTTGCACGAAAATTAAGAAAATGTTATTCTACAAGAATTTCACAAGACATAGCAATCTGTATGTTAAAGTAGTTTACTAAAGCAGCTCCGTCCGTTCCGCTGTTTTATTCTCTTCGGAGTTGCCTGCCTCTGATATGTCTCTTAAGTTCAGCCAACTTTAATTAATCATAAAATCAAATCATTAAATTATAACTCCAATAACTGCAGGCGAAGGCTGACCCTAACCCGCAATACAGTCTGTACTTAGCAGGTTGATAACTTCGTTAACATTCTGATGTATGTGATTTTCATCCATTGCATGCAGCCATGTTTGATTACTGCCTGTCAAACCAGATCACGGAAGAATGCTATTTACTGGTAGACACTTTGATTCTCTAATCTTTCCCACCTTTCAAATATATTTAACACATGACAGAGGGTTCCTAACAAGTTACATGCTGCTAACGAAATTTGTTTACGTACAAACAGACCCCATCATGACCGACGCGTTAGACATTATCTGGGAACATCTGTCGAAGGATAACCTAGCTACACTAGGAAGAGTGAAGGCCTGTTCTCTGCCTGGCACATTACGTTTCTTCGAGCTCATAAGACAACCGTTCTGTACAGAAGAGCTGTGATTAAAAATACCATCGCCTTCTACGACACGATACCAAGCTTTAAATCAAGAAACGCAGGGTAAAAACCGAATGTATCAATAGGCGACTTGATGGATGAATTGTGACTACGAACTGCGCCAACGCGCCTCTTATGTTCATAAAATATTGGAAAGGGCAGGCGACTTATCAGATCTGTTTATAATGGAGCAGCACGGTTGCTCTAGTTAGAGATCATCTTGTATATTATCAATAAAAATGTTTATTTCAATACTTCCATTTTCATCGGTTAGAGATAATCTGCAGATTGTATCGCAATAAAACAGGAGGTTCTTCCTCATACCATACTCCGTGATCTCAGGAAATATTCAAAAGTTCAAACCCGAGTGTCCGGGGATATGTCACCTACTATCAGTGTAGGAGCCTCTCTTCACCGATTGGAAACGCTCTCTCTTCCCACAGAGGAAGTAGCAGTTGTTTATTCGAAAGGATTTGAGAATAGCATTCCAATGAGAGAAGTTATATAACACATCACAGCTTCCTTAATGGCACACTGAATAAGATGGAATGGGTACTCCTGATAAAAACAGCTCAATCTCTAATTAGACTTCGCGTTGCGTTGTATGCTGGCTACGTCTTCAGATCATAGAATATATCTGAAAAGAAGAATTGCCAATTTGTTTAATTCATGAATGAAACAGCCGATGCTCCGTATGGATGAGAAGGAGAAACATCAGAACTTCGAGAAGACTAAAAATAGATAAAGTAATGTGTAAATTATAATAAGCAAAGAGAAAAAGGAATAAAATGAATGCCGATAAAATGGAGAAGGGAAGAAATAAAATGAGAAAATGAAGGAGGAAGAAAAAGTTGCTAGATGAGTGGAAGAAGAAATAGGAAAGTGAATGAAGAACGAAAGAGGGGCTACGAGAAGAAAGAAAAAGGAACATAAATGGTGATACTAACAGGAGGAAAAGAGTAGGGAGTGCATGAATGAATTGAAGGAAAAAGGGAAGGAGACCGAGGGAGAGTAAAAGAATACGGAGAAGGACACAAAACAGATGTAGAAGCGCCGAAGTCGGAAATTAAGGTATGGGTGAGAAGGAATGAATGAAGGAAGGAAGGAAGGAAGGAAGGAAGGAAGGAAGGAAGGAAGGAAGAGGATAAAAGGAAAGGAAGGTAAAGTGGAAAGAGGAAAGAAGGGGAAGAAGTAAGAGGAGAGATAATAGGACAAATGATGAAGTATGGAATAGAAGAGAGAATAGAGGGAGAAGTGGAAGACGTCAATAAAAATAAAAATAAAAATAAAGTAAAGTAACAGGAAACAAAAGTGAGAATAAAATTAAGAATGTTTTTTACATTCCTCTAAATAATTACGGTTTTAGGAGACTCGTGCAGAACTTCTTTTACAGCTGATTGAATCTATCGACACGAGGCTGACGTATTTGAGCACAAATATCGCATGTATCATAAAGCTCGAAGACGACTTTGGTACCTTAGTCGAATGTTCAGTGCTTCAAGTATCATTGTTTAAATCCCATTCCTTCATAGCAAAACACGCTATCTTCCTTTCGGAAAATGAAATGATCATAAGTATATCATTGTGAGGTGATGTTGCCTAGCAACAGTGCAGGCCTGAGCATCTCTCAAGGTACAGTTGCTAGGTAACATATCTTTTTACATGAGGCACAGAAATTTTCGGATGACTCCCAACTCCAAGACTTAGTTACTTAAAAATGTCAGTGTCTCAATCAAACATGGTGACGTATCAAAATTACGACATGCCAGCTGAAAAGATAAAATCAATTATTGACGTCCTATTGTAATTATCATCGGCCATTAGTAAATAAAATGTTATTGAATTGACTATTGAACGTGTGTTTCATTTCACCTACGTTGTAACAACCTCAGCGGGGCAGTTCCTTCCCTGCGTTTTTAAATGCCGCAGCTTTATCTAGGCAACACTTTGAACGTTTCTAAATTAGAGCTATGGTAATCAAGCACTAAAATTTAGTGAAGGTAAGACTGAAATGAAAGAAAATTTGAATTTCCGCTAAGATCTACTCCATTCTGCAAGTCCAAGAACACTGTAACAGTAGTTGTCACTCACCTTCACAGTTCTCTTAATCGTGGACTCACGACTCTTTTGTCGGTCGGGGCTATACTTCTTACTTTCAACCACTCTGTACTTTCTCCATCCGTGCCTCTCTACCACCATGCTAATCATCTCAAAGCCTTAACGGTGCTTCCTTTTATTAAGGAGATCCGTTACAAAGCATATTCTGTCCACTGAATGAAACTGAACAAGAGAAGCTAAAAACTGATTATAGTCAAACCAGGAAAACAATCAAACTGTTCTACGCTACGTACTCATAAACGTCGGAAACTAAAATCATTTCAGAACTACATTTTACGAAAATCGAAAAATCGCCTCTCAAATAAAACGATTTTATCCGCACACTATGTAATAAACAAAGTCTAGGCAGTAATAGGATAGAATCCAAACTAACGTGGCTAGTAGGAACTGTCATCTAGCCTGCTGAAGTGTAACGTAGTGAGAGTACCCCTAGTGTTTATGCAAATCTCATAACTGAACTGTATTACAGGTTAAAGTATACTTGTTACTCGTTCCAAGAGGTTTGCATTTCAGTCTATTAATGCCTGAACATCCAGGATATAGAAATACGATTTTACTTTCCCATGAAATTCAGTTACTCAAATGGAATTGTACTGTAACGAAACGAATATAATGCTTTAAAAATATTGTATATTATACTTGGTGGGGAAATAAGTAATTGATACAGCACGGCTATTCAACCTGGAGAGATCACAGCCCGCTCTACACCAGTGAAAACACTGGTGTACATGCACAGGAGTGAAGCCGGCAACTTGTCCGTCCACGCCGTTAAGTGGCTATGCATACCTCTCAGGCGTTCTAAATGGCGGTACGAATGGAAGTTTCTCCCCCCCAGGTAGATAAGAACGTATGCACGTAGTAAAATGAGGGCTCTTTATTTGTTCAGACACCGAGACCTTGCTCCGTTATCAGAACAGAACCAGTCCAGTGTTGTCGAGTGTGATTCGGGCTAAATTTGAAAAACACCCAACGTAAAATTACTACGAATTTCCATTGTATCGAACATAAAAGACTATATCCGTGGACAAAACACCATTTGCCCCTGTCACTTCGATTGATGAAATACGATTTGAAACCACAGTCAAGCCTCTTTCACTCTATGAAGACACACGGTCTAAAAGAATTTGATTTCTCATCATGTTTTTACAATTAGTTTTATGTCACACCGACACAGAGAGGTCTTAATGGTGTTGATGGGATGGGAAAGGTGGAGGAGTGTGAAGGAAACGGCCGTGGCCTTAATTAAGGTACAGCTCCATCATTTGCCTTGTGTGAAAGTGGGAAACCACGGAAATCCATCTTCAGGGCTACCGCCAGTGGTGTAAGCTCACAGCTGCGCGCCTCTAACCGCACGGCCCAATCGCTCGGTTTTCTCATCATGAGGGAACACATCAAACATTGATCGAAACCGCATCAATTTGAGTTTTGTCCACAGATGGGCATAATACGTTTTGCAACGATGGTCCTCATATAGTCTTTACGCATGCGCTCGGAGATATTTAAATGAAGGTGAAATTTCGTTGAAGACTTCTTTAAAAATTGCTTCCCCATGAAAAGCCGAATGTATGATTGATTGATTGACTGATTAATTTATGCTGGCAAGATTAAGGTCAGGTGGCCTTCTCTTACATCTAACCAATTTAATGTCCTATTTACACCAAATTGTTGACCACAATATTGAAATTATTAAAAGAGCATTTCAATACTGTCATTCCCCATCACTTGACACTGGGGAGGGAGTAATGCACGATACACGCATTATTAACACATTCAACATAACAAATGTACTTACTATTTCTGCCCAGCTTATAAATTGTGGTTCTAAATTTATTTATTTATTTATTTATTTATTTATTTATTTATTTATTTATTTATTTATTTATTTATTTATTTATTTATTTATTTATTTATTTATTTATTTATTTATTTATTTATTTATTTATTTATTTATTTATTTATTTATTTATTTATTGTTGTCCTAAACGTTAGCAGTGCATCTTACCTTTCCTAAGTTGAATTAGTGCTTAGTATTGTGTCACAAGTCTTTATTCTACAATTACATTATGACTGAACTGATTGAGGGAATGACTGCATGGACTGGTGAATGAATAAATAAACACGTTTCTCACGGATAACCACCAACTGGGGAGAGAATTAATTAATAAATGAGTGAGTGACTGACTGACTGAATGAATAAATGAAATGAACCGCATGAATGCTCTACTGCTAAGGAAGAAACATTCCATTCCGTATAAATGAATGAACTCAATGACTGAGTGATTCAATGAACTTAATTCTTGCAAGAAAATAAACTGGGCGAGTTGGTCATGCGGGTAGCGGCGCGCAGCTGTAAGCTTTCATTCGGGAGATAGGAACCCCAATATCGACAGCCCTGAAGATGTTTTTCCGTGGTTTCCCAATTTCATACCAGGAAAATGCTGAGGCTGTACCTTAATTAAGGTCACGGTCACTTTCTTTCCACCCCTAGTCCTTTTCTATCCGTCGTCGAAGTAAGATTTATCTGTGTCGGTGCAACGTAAAAAATTGAACTAAAAAGAAAAACGTAAAAATATATGTTTATGTATAAATATATGTATGTATATTGCGTCGTACCTACTAATCAATTTGAAATGATTATGCAAACCAAAGTAGTAATTAATGATGTAAAATAAGTCATTGTTGAATAAGTAATTAATAACTAAATTATTTATACCTAACTAAAGAAAAACCTTACAAAAACATTTAAACTATTTTAGCTATGATTGAGTATGAATTTAAGCATTACAGTACAGATATACATATAACTGTAAAACAGAAATGATAATAATTAATCTAAATAATAATTTAAGATTTCGTTTATAACTAATTTTTTATAACTAAACTAAGTGTATAATGAAAGAAACACGCGTATTTTAATCATGATAATACACGCCTATACTGATGGCCCACAAATGAGCGGTCTTTTTTCAATTATTTATCCAGCTGTATTGGTCACCTCGTGATCACTCGTATCAGACAGTTCTCAGCTGACCTCACAGCAATCCGTGAACTACACTACACCAGGACTGAAATCCTTGCTCTACCTGGGAATCGAATTTTGTGTGAGTCTATTTGTACCAAGTGGCTGATGAGTTTGGTTTCTTTCTTTTAACAGATTAACACTGACAAATCAAGGAGATAATATTTCATCATATCACCAGTAAGCCCGTATTTGTGATAGGTGATCTTACTGAGGCGAGTAACAAGTGTACTCTAGGCGCACAGCAGAGATTTGCATAAGCGTTAGGGATACGGCCTGTTACTACTCCTAGAATGTATGTTCATCTCGGAACACCGGGCTAGTCGACACTTCCCTCTTGCCTCGAGCCCTGGTTACAGTGGTTATTATCAGTTCTCGAAGTCCAGCTGTGGAAGTTCGACTTCTGAACCACTACAGTGAAGCGAGTAACACGTATAGTCTATTCTGCTATGAGGTTTGCATGAACATCCCCTAAAAGTTATGTTACCCTCACTACATTACGGATGAGCGGGTTAGAAGACACCTCCTACGTAAACTGTACTCACGTGCAACGGAAATATTAAGTGCAAAATATTAACTGCCTGTTTAGGCAAGGCCGCCAAGTTTAGCACTAGGAAAGTGGTGCAGCCCTCACCGTGGGCGTCAAGGTCCACACAGTTCTTCATGCGCAGAGCGATGTCCAGAAGCGCGGTAACTGCAAACACACAGCATGACCTACATCTGAAGGAATCAGTACTGTCAGTACGTCCTTTCTGTCAGGAAGAAAACATCGAACAATTTTGTAACTGCAAGCAACACCATCATCCATCAGCAGAAGTATCTGTTCCTGTGTTGTTGCTGAGCATTTCTCAACAATTATAGACTTGTCATTGATGAACATATAATGGGAGGGAGTGTTTCTAGTACCAGGATAATGAGATGTCTCTCTCAGGATTTAGTGGTAGGCTCGGAACATCACATTCAACGACATTCTTCTCATGCTTCTACCGCGACCTGTGTCGATCGTATCCGCAGTACTCAGACATGCTTTAACCGTAAACTAATCTAAATACCGTTTCTGCAATCGATCCAACATTTCCATTCGGTGTTGCAACTACTACTGAGTCCGACCCCTTGACTAAATAGTCAGCGTCCTGGCCTTTGATCACAGGGGTCCCGGGTTCGATTCCTGGCAACGTCAGAAATCTTAACCATATTTGGTTAATTCTGCTGCACGGGGGCTGGTTGCATGTGCCATCTTCATAATCATTTCATCGTCATCATGACCTGCAGGTCGCGACGTCAACTCAAAAGTCCTGCACCTGTCCTAGGACACCACCGGCCATTGCATTCCTACTACAGACATTTCAAATCATTTCTCTGTTTATCAGTATCAGAGAACCAGGCTCCGGATTGCAAGACTGTGGGTTCAAGATCCGTGTAGGGTGCAAAAAATATCATTTGACAGTATATATGTCGTACAATGTGGAAGGTAAATTTGGAACTGTACCGCAGATCAGGGGCTGAGAGACCGTGCTCGGTTAACCCGGAAGTACGTAGTTTCTATTCGCCTTCATGGAGGTGAATTGACGGAACAAAGGCGTAGAGCATAGCACCGTGTGCTCAATTTACGGATAATGGAAGCCTTTACCTTCCACCTCTCTAAGGGTTCATGGAGATGAATTTGCTTTGCTTCTGCAGCCGCAGGTCCGCCCGTTTGCATTCTGGCAATGTAGAACAGAACGCCCAACGTGGGTGGCATCAACAGAGTGCCTGCACACGTGGCCAATCATCGAGTAGTTTGAGTGTGAATATTACTGGGAAATACTTTCATAACATTTTCACGTCCCACTTGTTACGGTTTTCGGAGACACTCAGTTACCGGAGTTCTACCGACACGAGGGTGATGTAATATGAGCATCTTTAAATACTGCCGAACTGAGCCAAGTTGGGGTCAGAAGGCCAGCGCCTCAGCCGACTGAGCCACTGAGATCGGCTTTAATGAACAAAATTCTGGCCAACAGATGTCAATAAATTACTTAAGTAGCCTTGTGAGCTATAAATGGTATGGAAGCACATTTTCTGTGCCGTCCGCTCTTAATGTTACTCGAGACGGCTGCAATAATCCCCTAGTTTGAAGAGGGTATTTAGTTAACTCTATACGAATGAAGGACCATCCGCAAGGCTACCTTTTCAAATGCCCTCTTCACCGTGCGCCATCACTTTTTTCATAAGCTACCTACTGGTATCAATGGTTTCATTGACTTCTCCAATTTCCACGTTGAAAGATTTGCAGCGCTGGAGATTTCTTGGTAAGACAGTGCAGGGTAGCCAATGGCGCAAGGGGATTTGGGAGCGTCTGGTTAATAGAGGGAGGCTCCTATAACTTCTTCTTCACGGAGGGGTTGGATGTAGTCTATTCTTGTACTCTTCCTGCGTTACTGTCGGTCATTCTTCAAACAGGTACCGGTAGATCATCGCGGGCTCAGGGCAGCACAAGGCTGCGCTACTCACTCCAGCTCCCCTACAACAGAACAGACCTTGTCAGTTCTGTTCTTCGAGCGAGGCTGAGTGACTCAAACGGCTGAGGCCATGTAGCGTTACTGGATGTGTTACGGCGCAGTATGAGAGCTACCAGCTGAAGAACGAATGTGTAAGAATGGAGACGGATGCGGATTGTATGGTGGCCAGAGGGTTTACAACAGGCAGAAGTAACCAAGGACGATCTGGAGGGTGAAAGGAGTCCGAAGAGGACGGTCAGGATATGTGACATCTGATAACAGACAACTGCCGACAAGTGGAAACACTTACAACACGAAAGTATCTATTGCATGTGTTTTTGTTAGCGGGATTCCGGTTGTAATTGCGCGCTTTGTAATGCTGTGAACAAACTACGTACCATCGACAGGTGTACAGTGTTGTAGCTTAGGCGGTGGAGCACTGGTCTTCTGAGATCAAGTTGGCGAGTTCGATCCCCGATCAGTGCTCAATGTGCTCCCATACGTCAGCCTTGTGTGGCTACATTTAATAGCACGTTAATGAACTCCTGTGGCATGACATTCCGGTAATTCGCCGTCTGAAAACCGCAAGAATATTCGTTTCTGCCAGCTATGGACCACACTATTGAGCTTAACACTCCCGCAGCTTCCTTCCGTTCTTCGGTCCACGTCTTGTTTGTCTTCATTTTAGATTTTGACTCTGTTGACCTTCAAGTTTCTTCTTGAAAGGTCACGTTGCGATATGTCAGCACGTAAGATCACCAATTCTTGTAAATCCTTTTCCACGTCGGTGAACCAGACCTCTTTTCAGAAAGTGGACAACCTTTCTCGTCTCATTCGTGACCACAGAAAGTGTCCGTCATTTTCTCCATGTAAAGATATAGTTCATGATCGTGCCTTCTCATATATTCTCCATTTTCCTTTAATGATCCCAATATTTTCCTTAGAATGTTCCTTTCTTTGGCCTTTAGTTGTTCTGCCGGACCTTTCCTATTCGTTGAAGGTTCTGATATGCGATAACTGATGATAAATCAAGTTTCACTGCAGTCTGTTTGGTCCAACAGAATCAGTTCTCTTTTAAGCTCTATAGACTGGTTACCCTACGCCCGGCCTCCTTTTCCCCCAGGAGTTAACCTGATACTCGTTCTTGTTGTAGGATGACTGATCCTGAGGGCCATTTGCACCTCCAGCAGTGGAGATTTCGTTTCTAAATGCACGTTCTTTCGGGTGAACCCAGCACGCCTGTACCGGATTGGGTAGGCAGCCCGTGACATTAAATAATGTTAGTACACAAGAAGCAGAGAGCAACCCTAAAGTGAGGAAGTGAAGAAAATTGAAAACAGAAACAAATGGCAAAGGAGACAAGCGGAGAGATTTTGATAAAATGGAAAATGAAGAGAAAGAGGAAAGAAAAATAAACGACCCAGGGAAATCAAGAGATTATAAATTCTCTTCTTAAAATTAAGGACAGTCTATTTTATTCCAAACTGGATTTCGGAAGCTTACTTCAGCGAATATTCTAAAACCGGTTTTGAATTAAAACATTTTAATGTGTGATGGCCTTTCATTTTAAGAAGTGTCTACCCGGAAAACATAGGTCTTACGGCGACGATGGGATACGAAAGGGCTAGGAGCCGGAAGAAAGCGGCCCTCACCTTAATAAAGATAAAGCCCCAACGTTTGCCTCCTGTGAAAATGCTAAACCACGGGAAACTATCTTCAATGCTGCCGACATTGGGATTCGAAGCCACTATCTCCCCAACCCATCCGGCCAACTCGCCGTGTTTTAAAAAACGTATCAATCCAACAGCACTGTTTACAATGACTTTTATTTTTTATAATGACTGATTTTAAATTGATACTGAAACAGAGAAAAAATAACATTAACCTACATCATAAAATGGGAAATAAATGATCAGAATTTGGAGAAGAAAGGAATGGAGAAGTCATAGATAACCAAACCAAACCCCATAGTGCAACAGCCCAGAAGGGGCTTGGCCTCTCAAGCGACCTATGCCAACCCCGAAGGCCTGCAGATTACGGGGTGTCGTCTGGTCAGCACGACGATTTTTCTCGGCCGTTATTCTTTTATTTCCACACCACAGCCACTAACTCACCGTCAGATAGCTCCTCTTATTGTAATCACGGCCGTATACCCATCCTGTCGTAAGAGGAGACTAACAGGGTCCCAGGGCACCTCATTTACGACCCCGAAGGTATCCAGGGAGTGTTTCATCTTCGTGGCCGTGTTCCTTAAGTGTCGGATCCGTTTCAGCTTTGCTCTCCGGTCAGTATGGTTGTACTTCCTCTTAAACCACTCACGTAGGCTGACTGAATCTTGACCAGCCCTCAGATAAAGGTAAAAATCCCTGACCTGGCAGGGAATTGAAACCGCGGCGTCCGGTTAACAGGCAGGCAGAGAGCAACAGGAAGGATCGCAGTTCTTTCCGCTGAGTGCACTTATGAAGTAATCCACCCAATATTAAACATCACATTTCATAATTCTGTTTTCCACAGACAAGAAAGAGAAGAAGGAAAAGAAGGAGCAGAAAAGGTTGTCTTGTAATTATGCAAGCCGACTTCCGCGTTTCTAATGAATGCGTCAATGACTTGTCTGGATGCTGCGCTATTGTTTCTGAGGACCACTTCTCCCACGTTAAACGAAAAGCTTATAAAAGTGTTTCTCATTTCCAACACAGCTACGAAATACTGCACTGCACTGCTCCTTTAAAACAGAGCAGACAAATTGACAGTCTCTATAGAAGAAGGCCTGAATTCAAAGCCGGGAATCTGTACTTTCAAGCACAAATCTTGAGTCCCTCTTGTTCGAAAAATAGCAAACAGATCATTGATTAACGAGAGATAAGGAAGACATTTACAGAAGAAGGGAAAGAGTTGGGAGAAGATCAGTTTCCATTCAGAAGAAATGTAGGAAAACGCGAAGCAAAGCAAAGCTGATCATAGAGCATCGAAGTGAGAAAGAAAGGCCCATAACATGGATCTAGAGAAGGCACTGGACCAAGCTTTTTGAGAATATGAAGGTGATCGGGAGAAACAAGAATCAGTGTGCAGTGATCTAGAAAAGAGTGAGGCAAGGGTGCAGTTTAACCCCTCTCCTTTTCAGTGCTTCTATAGGACACGCGGTAAAGCAAATCAAAGAGTAATTTGGGAATGGAATCCCAATCCGAGGAGAGGAAATCAAAACTCCGAGATTATTTTACCTGCGTCCGCAGAAGAATTGGTGACACAGTCCTGGAGAAGGAGCACATAAATGTAATGGAGTGCAGTCAGGTGATAAAGGAAGACATGGGCAGTAGGATAATGATGGCGGAAGTAAGAAGGACTAGCACAAGAAACAAAGGCATTTCTTCGGAAAATAAATTATCTCACTTCGAAAATTGATATAGGAATTAGAAACACGTTTCTGGAGCGTGGCATTGTATGATGTGAAACGTGGGCGATAACTAGCTCAGGAGAAGGTGAGGTGGGCAGATCGAACTGAATCCAGTTGGTGAGAGGTAAACGAATTGACGAGAAGAAGAGACACATCACTTAAGAAACCCAGGTCTTGTTCACTTGGCTTTTTTAGGGAAGTGAAGGCGCCAAGGCGGGTACGGCAAACACATTAGAGTAGATGTCGGATGTGGCATGGAAAATAGTCTCATGACTCAAACATTGCTGATGCTTGTTGTTTAGAGGGGCCCATCGGCCCGACTCACACATTAACAACAAGGAAGAAAACTGAGGTCGATGTACAGTTCCATTCGCTGTGCTGCAACTGCAAGACGGGAATTGTGCTTCTGAGATAATGGGTCAGCAACCTTGAAGATGGTTTTGCATGCTTTCCCTTTTTCACATCAGGCAAATGCTGGGGTTCGAATCCACTATCTTCCGAATGCCGCGGACCGCTAACAGCACGGCGCACTCGCACGATTAAGTATATGAGAGTCCTCACTAGGATCACTTGATTCGAGACCTGGAAAATGTGCTCGAGCTGCTCGTGTGCGGAGTGGGGAGTTTAAAATATCATACGAATAGGAATATACATGTGGAATTCAGAAGGGCACAAAGAGATTCAAACAATTTACCAAGTGATAGGTTCGAAACATTTTTAATTTCTTTGAAATCATTTAAAAGATATGCTAGGTAACCTGCGTCCTGAGTGGCAGATCAGTGCTAATTGAGTCAAGCACCTGACAGTTTGCTGTTCACGTAGAGCCGTAATTGTATACAGCAAACCCTGACGTTGTTCATTCCTGCAGCAGAGCTTTTACACCTCATACTAGATGACGTCCTTATAGGGTGCCACTTATAACAACTTTCCCGAGATGGCAGCAGATTACCGTTAAATCACCTTGTGGCGTCGTTTCCATGACACATGGTCTAAGTATTTGGCGAGTTAACATCGTATTTCAGGAGTTATTGCTTCTCATTCGACGAGTTCAAATTAATTTAAATTGTGTTCTCAACTTGACTGGTCTCGTTCCTGATTGGCTGTCGTTTGATGAGAGCTCTTGGCTATCTGGCTTCACTGGGCACATCTTTACGATGATGTTGACCGTACAGGGCAAAATGGCAATGGGGACAGCGAGATAGGAAAGGGGAAGGAGTGTGAAGGAAGCGGCCGTGGCCTTAATTAAGGTATAGCCCCAGCACTTGCCTGGTGTGGAAATGGGAAACCATGGAAAACCATCTTCACGTCTCCCGACAGTGGGGTTCAAACCAACAAGCTAACCCTAACCGCGCAGCTACTTGGTCGGTAATGGAGAGAGAATTAAAGCAATCCTGAAGAAGAAGGAGAAGAATTTTACACTTCAGTAGAATTTGCATGGCTATCTTTGAGAGGAGTTACTGTTTTGTTTTCCGAGCTGTAATGTTTCTTTATGTTGGTTCCAGAGTCGTGTGGACCGTCTGTCCAGCAGCAGCAGTGAGAGGTACAGTAAGATGATGGAGAGGTTCGGCGCCGCTAGCTACGAGGAATCCTCCCAGGATGACCTGTCTCCTGAAGACAGCCAACCGCCGGAGCCGAGACAACACGTCAAGAGGCTGGTAGCGCCCCAGGAAGGAGTCGAGTATGAGGTGTATCAAGGTAATGCTATCTTCTGTCCGTCTCCTTGGTCCTTCGGTTTAGAGGGTTGCGGGTTCGATCCCCGGCTGGGAGGGAGATTTTATCAATGTATGGTTAATTCTTACGGCTCGGGGACTAGGTGTTTGAGTTTTTAGCAGCACATTCCTCTCCATATTCACACTATCACAAACACACTCTTTATGGAATACATTCCTCAACCTAGGACTGGTGTCTGGAAGGCCATTCGACCGTAAAATAGGCCGAGTACACATGTGCGGCGCTGTTCACACCCACGGCCATAGACTAGTCTAATGCAGCTCTCCATGTCACCCTGTCGTGTGCTAATCTGCTCTACTCCTACCGTTACCACCTACACTTCTCTCAAAAAGCCTACGTAACAAGACCTTTGTGTCTTAAGATGTGTTCTACGATTCTGTCCCTCCTTCTGGTCATATTTAGCCAAATCGATCTTTTCTCACCAATTCTGTTCTGTATTTCTTCATTCGTGATTCGATCTATCCATCCCAACTGCAGCAGTCTTCTGTAACACCACATTTCAAATGTTCTATTCTCTTTCTTTGTGAGCGAGTTATCCTCCCTGTTTCACTTCCACACAATACCACGCTCCGGAGGAAAGTATTCTTTGGGATGTACAAAGTGAGCAAATATTCATCTACTTCCTTGAAATCTTCATTTCCTAACCTAATATTACCTTGACTGCGCTCCATTACTTTTGTTTCGGATTTATTTATTTTAATCTTGTACTTTTTATCCAAGACTCTATTCATACCATTGAGCATTTTCTCTAGGTGTTCTGGAGTCTCAGATAAAATGACAAGATCATCGGCACATCTCAGAGTTTGTGATTCCCTTTCCGAATGATTATTTCATCTCATTTACTGCCTGTTGAGGGGGAGAAGCTGCAGCCTTCTGGATTCTTATCACTGCGGACTGAATGTCTCTTCACTTCAATCGCGCGAGCCAAGCTACTGTAATGCGTGTGAACGCTCTTCTCCGTCCCACTCCTGTGTTCGTACCAACTTAACAAGTACATTTTTAAAAATAAAAATTTAATAACCTTGAACATTGTGATTCCTTTTGATAAATTATACTTGTCAAGGGAATAAAATAGAACAAGTCGTAACAAAGTTGATATAGTCGAGTTCAACGATATTCTGCATGTAGCAAGCGAGTTGTTTCCAGTTGCTGTACGGCAGTGAAAGTTAGGTGGACACAATACACCTCACTCGTAAGTTCAAAGTAACAGAATTGAATGGAGCGAGAATGATTGTTGGTAGAAAAAAGGTGAAAACAATGGCAGGAGGATATTTGGAATGCGGAGATAAAGGGCTCTGTTAGGGATAAAAACGATGGATGAAATTGTGCGTGTAAACCAGATTCCGTGGTGAGGCGAATAGAGGAGGGTAAGAGTAGTGGAGGGAATATAACAGGCAACAGCCACAGAACTAGTTTCAAACTGACGAGAGTGTCCAAGGACTTGTTCGGCTCCCCAGGTGCAGGTCTGATGAAGACAACACATACACTCAGCCTCCGCGCCAGCCAAATTAACCAATGATGGTTCAAATTCCCGAACCCGGGACCCCTGTGACTAAAGGCCAGCACGCTAACCATTTAGCCATGGAGGCGGGTGAGAGTTGAGGAGGCACTTAGTTATTCCATAGACGCTTGCAGACTGGACACCGACACGCATAACATTATTTAACGAAGGCGAAAAACACCTATCGTATGTTTCGCTACGTGCAGCTGTTAATTGTATCCGGGAGATAGTGGGTTAGAATCCCACTGTCGGCAGCCCTGAAGATGATTTTCCATGGTTTCCCATTTTCACACCAGGCAACTGCTGGGGCTGTACCTTAATTAAGGCCACGGCCGCTTACTTCCATCTCCTAGCCCTTTCATATCCCATAAGAACTCTCTGTGTCGGTGCGACGTAAAGCTTCTAGCAAGAACTGTACTGTTCTGAACATTGAGATAAGTAACAGTACAGCATGTGGCACCTGAAGTCCCATGAATATCCTATAGACTGGAGTACATATTGTTGCGTAGACACAAAAAATATCTTCTCTCGTAATTCGAGAACATTCCTAGGTGGGTCGTACAACCAGAACACAGCGCGTGCGAGTGAGATCCGAGGAGTGGGGAGGGTACAGGAACTTTGGTTGTTAGAGAATGACAAGTGGCACATTCACATGGTCAGAGCATGTTTGCAAATTCAGTACAGATTGTACAATTCCATGTTACAGGTGTGATGGGGCGACCTGGAGTGGACTTCCCAGTGCTACCTAGAATACCCAAGACTTCCTTCAGCTGTCGCAGCGTCAGGAGTTCTGGATACTACGCTGATCTGGACACGGACTGTCAGGTAAATATCGTCCTTTAATCAGAGGAGAAATGGATGTGGCCCAACCCATTCCATCTCGCACTCGTACATTTTCGTCGCGGCTCGGGAAAGCATCCTTCTAGTTTCGTTACGGTCTCTATATGTTCACGGGCAGCTTTGTCATGGATTGGCTTTTCTTCTTCTATTCGCGGATCCTCTTCATCGTCTCCCTCCTACTTCGTCGGTTATTTTCAATCTTTTCTTTTCTTGTTTCCCCCACTAGTGGTTCTCTATACTATTCTTGTACCTTGCGCTGTCGTTGAGCTCTGGTTTATATTTACTTCTATAGTTCCCTGCTCTTCCACTCTGATCCCCATTTCAATCCAGAAAACCCACATAGTTCTCGCCTTTCCTCTCGTCCTACCCACTGTCTCCCATACGTGTCCATTCTGATCACATGTCCAGCTCTTTTCTGAGATCGTCCCCGTGTTTTGGTACAGCAGGTCCCTTGAGCTTCGTTTCCATCTTTCAGCTCCTCCTTTTGGTCCCAGTATCTTTCGTGTTTCTCCGGTAGCTCTGCCTCATGCCTTCCCAGTGTCACCCCCTCGCCGCGTACAGTTCTGTTGTCTTGTAGTCTCTGAGCTTTGTGTCTGTTGATATTTTTCTTTTATTGTACACTTCTCTGCTCGCAAGGTAGGTCACCCTCACCTTTATCACTCTCTCTTTTATCCCATCGCTGCTTCAGTTCCTTCCAAGCATGGAATCATGGATATATTTTTGGACCTTGAAGACGAGAGTGCGAGTTCACTTCCAATATGCAATTTATAACATACTAATACTACGATTAAAGGACCTTAATGGATTTATAATGCCTTTTTCAAGAATCAACTTATAAAACATCTCAGACATGACCTACTGAAGTAGATACTGTGGGTACTAAACTTGACCTCTATTTCTTATGGACTGAGGTAGTCACCAGATTTAATCAATTAATTTCACTGAATGCAGGAGTTGAATCAGAATTTGCACACAGACAGAAAATTCAAGAGGCAAAGAACAAGCAGGATTAGGACAAGGAGGAGGATGAAATGTTAAAGGAAATTTTGGAGGAAGATAAACAGGACAGTTAAAAGGGAAGAAGAATGAAACAAGAAGGATCAGGAAGTGGAGGAAATGGGGGACGCAAATAGGAAAATAAAAAAGTAAACCGGAAGAAAGACAAGGAAAGGAAGATCAATTATTTCCGAATAGCTTCATTGATCTGAGGTGGAAGCTGTTTGCATATTTCGAAAAATGTTATCCCGCGAATTTGATTGGGTTCCTTAGATACTTCATTGATTCATGAAGCCAACTTTCCCTTTTGAGAAGAGGGTACTTATTGTCACCCAGGGTTGTAATAAGTAGATATTTTATATAATAATATTTGAAAGTATATATTTTAATAAAAATGTCCGTAGATAATAATTAGCGCATAGCATATAATTAACAAATATGTACAGAGTTGAGTATTTTGTGGTGGACCACCAACTGAGTTGGCCAGATGTGGACTTTCTGCCGCCCTGTCTCAACTGCCTTGTAAATCTGTAAATACAAAGTCCCCGTAAGTTTGTTAACATATTGTCTGCTGAACATTTTTATCACTTTCCTTGTAGCATTTCAGCAGTTGCATTTTCAGTATTTTAATTATTTCTTTGCAGGGAACCTACTTGATCGGAACTGATACACGGTAAGCCTTGTAGCGCATGCGTGTATTCAGTTCCGAGTTATCACAAACCACCGAGCGAGTTGGTCGTGCGGTTAGGGTCGTGCAGCTGTGAGCTTTTGTTAGGGAGATAGTGGGTTCGAATCCCACCGTCGGCAGCCGTGAAGATGGTTTTCCGTGGTTTCCCGTTTTCACACTAGGTAAATGCTGGGGCTGTGCCTTCAGTATGGCCACGGCCGCCACCTTGCCATCTCTAGCCGTTCTCCACCCTTCCGTCGTCGAAAAGCTTCGATGTTTTACTGTGACTTTAAAGAAGTAGCAGAAGAAAGTTATCACAAACCATTGTACGGTGTATCTTCAGAGTGTGAAATATAATCCTATTTACACCAGGTGTTGGTATCCCGCATGCACTAATGATGAATAGGATGTCTAATAACTGATCTTCACACGGGTATTACTGCCTGCAGGTTAGTTACGTGGGAATACGGGCGCTCGCTATATGTTCCTAAGCGCTACCCGTCTGATGCGCTTCCTTTTGTTACTACGACCCGTTTTTGATCGTATAGCGTGAGGGTGATATTTTGATATGATAGCATTACAGCTACTGTAAATGGCTGGTGCGTTCAGCAGCGATGAATACATGGACACAATTTTAATGTATGCAGAATCTGGTCGGAATGGAGCCGAAGCTTGTAGGAGTTGCCGAGTAGCCGCATGCCTTCCATACATGTGTTTCACTGAACAGAGTTGCAATTAATGGTCGTTCAGGCACATACAAGCAACTGTTTGGTAGAGTGGAATGTCTGTACGTGTTTAAGTGAATGAGTTACTAAACTTTATTTTCTGCATCGTTGGCGTATTTACAAATGCACCATGCTACAGAACGCGGGCAGCAAAATGACTTATTTGTTTTTACATACGAAATACAGCTCGTTGTAACACTCCTTTGTAAACCAGAGATTAGCCATCCTATCATTGATACATGCGGTTGCTTTCATTACGAGTAGACAGTGCGTTGCTGACAGGCTGCGTGGTATTTGAAACATTGTTCGGCCAACACAATGATGATAATACGGTTTAAGTTCTTTCTATATGTTCACTTTCATTCTCTGTACCTCTTCAGCCCTACAGTAAATTTTCCTTTCTTTGCAGTGAAAGAGGATAAGAAACTTTGGTAGAGGAGACCACACAATTTTGGGCGGGCTGAGACATCAGTATCATGAGCCACATGCTCCTGGAGTGACCAACCTTGAAGACCCTTAGCTAACTGATTGCATCTATTGTTACACACACTTTAATGGAATCCTACAATTACAACGTACATTTGAATGAATGAATGAATGAATGCCTACATGAATTGGTGGATTCATGATTGTGTTTGTGCAAACACTCTTCTCACCACCGATCGTGGAGAGTGAGTGACTGGGTGAGACTAGTGCAGCGGAACCGGGATGTTTAAATCTCTTTACTAGCTCTTATGCGATGACACAGATTATATTTTAAATACTTTTTAAATAAAAATAAGGTCCAAGCATTTTTAACTATAATTCTCTTTCATTAATTTACCTCAGAGTTAATTTACCCTCAGTTGTAGAAATATTTTGTTTCAGTTGCTCTATTGTAAACAAAAATTAATGCATGCACCTAAAATTCAAACAAGCCTGTGTTCCGCATCATTTTGGAAACTTTGTCTTCGTAGTTATTCAACTCACTAAACTGACTGTACTTGTGTTGACAGGTATTCCACATCTGTGATGAGGGCCGAAAGATCTCCTTCCTGTGTCCAAACGGAACGATCTTCAGACAGTCACATCTCATCTGCGACTGGTGGTGGACCGTGGATTGTGCTTCATCCGTTGAACAGTACGAGCAGAGCGCTGAGCAGCTGGCGTACGATCAGAGGCGTTACCGCTCAAGAGTAAATTCTGCCTCGCCGTCTCCACTCTCCGCAGAACGTCCAGAAAGCGACGGCATGATTCCCGCTGAGCAACGGCAACAGAACTCGTTCCAGACACCAGTGAGTCGCCCACGTGGACGACAACCACAACAACAGCAGCAACAGACAAACAGTTACAGTAATGTTAGATACAACAATAACAACAATATTGATGCTGAACGTCAACTACCTGCAGAGACAGGATCGTTTGTTAATTCTAGGACAATAAATCAATTTAACACTCAACAGTTTGCATCATCAACAGCAGCGCCTGTGTATACAACCAGCAAATACACCGATAATTATTACAACAACCATAATAATTTCAAATCTAGTAGTGACAGTAATTATTACAAGAATGACAACAATAACAATTACCAAGATTATACTCAGACGACCCCTCAGTACGTCGAACCCCTTACAACGGCAACTGCTCCAGCTGCAAGATATCAGCAACCATTTGGTCGGTCCTATGTTCACCTTGAAGGATCGCGCGCACATAGTACGACCACTCAGAGACAGAACATTGCAGCATCTTCGACGACAACCACCACAGCCCCAACATCTTCCACCAATTCAAGAAGATTGAAACCAGTTGCTGTCGAAGTAGTAAACAGAGGAAGCTCTAGATACTTCTCTACCACAACGCCAGCACCACGAGTAGCAGCGAATAGCAAGAAATTCAATGGAGACTTTAATGATCGAGTAACACCGGATCCTTCCTTCAATGCTATATCTACAACAGACGGTCGTATGCCTGATGTCTACAGATCAACGAGTAAACCTGAGGTGTATAAGTCCACAAGTAAACCTTCCAGTACGGATGCTGTGAGGAGCACAAATCAGAAATCGACGTCAGCCAGGGGCAGAAAACTCAGACCTGTGTACGTCCAAGTGATAAATCGTGGTACCCCGAAACCAGTAACTACAACACCGGCCACTGAGACAGACACACCGACAACTATTCGAAGTATTACAAGCACAACTCAGACTTCAGGAATCCCTTCAACCTCTTCTCAGAGTAACGAAACCGAATTTAGAGTGGGGGCTGATGGTGCAGTTTATACTCAGCAAACATATACACCTACAGAGCCAACAAAAATATCATCTGAAGCCACAACTGTAAGTCCAATATTAATAACAACGTCCATAGTGTCCTCAACAGAGGGTGGCGATAAGAAACGAACACCACTGGACACAAAATTAAATACTCGGGAGTTCATTTCATCTGACGAATACACAGACGTTTCTGCTAACATAGAGATATTTCCACCAAGTGGGATGCCATTCACTGATGAGGATGTTCTGCCAACGAAGCAGACTTCTACAACATCTATAACGACACTGACAGAACAGTCTACAAAGAACGGTCGAGTGTTGAGTAGAGGATCATCCAAGTTCAGCACTCAAGGAGTGGTACAACCTACGGTGAAGTCAAAGAGTTCAGGTAAATCAAACATTGAGAAGAACCAGAAGCCAATTATCGTACATTCTGTAAACAGAGAAGATTCTAGACCAACTGCAATATCGTATTCAGACTTTACTCTGAATCAACGTAGGCCTTCTAAGGGACAGGATGAATTTGAAGAACTTTCCTCAGCAGTTCCTCAAGTTCCTGACTCTCCTGCCTCATACTACACGGAAATTACACCTACAGAAACAACAATACTACCAACAACAGCGATCCCAGAAGTACCACCTGAGCGGCGGGTAAATGTGCATAGCAGCTCATCACGAGCTGAAGAAGACTTGTTTTCCTCACACGGAAGTGTGGAGTCGCGATCCTTTTCAAGTTCCCAACGCAATCAGTTGTTTAACAGCAACCCGAAGGGTTTGAAAACAGCTCAAGGGGTTGAAATTATCGAAAAGGGATCAAGAATTTCAACAGAATATCCTCTAACAACTGAACCCCCAACAACAGTAGCAAGAGACTCTCCGACAACAACACCTGAAACAACTACAGCTGCAGTGAAATTTGAGTCGAAACAACGCGAAGTTCAAAACATTCAAATCACCCACCGGGGAGATTCAAATATAAGACCAGAGCAGTCTTACGTAACGACAGATTCTCCATCCGGATCAACAGATGTATACAATACAGATGATTTACTAGCTTACTCCACAATTTCCGAGAATGACTTACCATCCTCGACAGGATTTCCCATATATGGAAAAAAGTTCTCAGCTAGTGACGAGAGTTTAAGTTCAAAATCACCAGATGGAGTGTCACCAACAACTGAAAGAAGCTCAAACGGCAGGGGTCGCAAAACTTTTCCCTTCGCCGACAGCCCAAGGCGCCGATTGATAAGCACGACGACAACGACGCCAAGTATAATCCAGCGCGCCTTATCTAAACGACTGAAGACAACTCCACTTCCAATTCCAATCAGGACGGGAACTGCTACGAGAGCTACAACTTCAACGCCTACATCTTCATCGTACGTCAAGCCAACAACAATTCGACCTATCTCTAAAATGTTGCTTCCACCAAGCCCCGTGAACGATTTAGACGACTCCAAACATGTGAACGAAGGTAAAAAGTCTAGGGATCCTAAAACGTTGATTCCCGCAACGACAGCAACACGCATTGCAGGTGATAGAACCGGGCTGGAAATACCTCCTTCTTCAGGTCCTGGGACTCTGCATTCTCTGGCGACATATTTTAGTACTCAAGATAGCGGAGGTAAAGAGGTGAGTGAGTCCACCACGGGGCCTAACGAAACAACTGACAGGAATATCCCTACCTCAACTATCGACATAACAACTTTACCACCTGTGGATGGGGGTGACAAAGAGGTCAGTCCGCCCTCAATATTGACAAAACTTACCATTGACTCGTACTCTTCACTGTTCTCCAACAGAACCTCAAACTCCCTAACTATTGAATCACCCAAAAGTAAATCTCCAGAGCGTCTTAGCGTTCCGTTCCTTATTTCACCTGAATCCGCTGTTCCTCCAAGGGAAGGTAGAAAGTTCGCGCATGGAAATGAACCTAACGTTCTAGCCACCCAGTCTAGTGCATCAGCTGATCCAGCAGATACTCTGTTAAAGGAAGATGCACCAGGGCTTCGAGAACTAGCTCAAGTGTTTAGCAGAGCCTTGTCAGCCTACCTTGACGATCCAGAAGAATTCCGCAAAGTGCTTTCTGAAGTTCGACCAACAGCCCCACCTGTTACGACTGAAACGGAGACTGAATTCGCTCCTACAACTATACAGCCACTCACTACTACTATCAAGCTACGTTCATCATCCATTCAGGAAGAGGAAGATGAAGTACTCGACTATTCCGATGTCTCAAAGTCAAAATCTTCGAGGAGGCAAAATGCAGAAAGGAAGTACAACTTCCGTTCGTCAACATTTTCACCGAATTTAATTAGTGATGATAAATTAAGTGTTGGCTCTACGCTATCCCCTGAGTATGCCTCTGATGTGCCGAAGGAGTTACTAGAATCTCTGGACAAATCTCAAAGCCAACATTATACACCTCAACCACCTGCCCAAGTACAGACAAGCCAATACAGTAGTACCAACTTTATTGCTGAAGCTGTGAACACCCTATTTGACGCCGCAAGCTCTACTGATGAGACTGTGGGCAGTGATTACACAATTTCTCCAGACACTAAGCAATATACAGGATCAGAATACGGAGCAGAGGTTTTCCCGCTAACAGCTGGTGGGGTAAACGATGGCAGTCGACCAAGGTATGGCGGTTTCCAGAACAACTCTAAATCAATCAACAGTACTTCCATTAGTCAAACCACTTATGGTCCACCAACAACCATTGAGCCTATAGAAACCACAACATTTATACCCGCACAGAAAGTGAAGATCGTTAAACCATCCAGAAATCTTGTACCACCTATATTTGAGTCACCTACAGTAAACTCCACCTCCGAAAGTTTGGATGACATTTTCGAAGCATTCATACCAGAGGAATTAAATAATCTAGCAGTCATTAAGGATAATGTACCCACAGTTCTTTCAGCTGCTGGTTTGAACCCGTCTTCTCCTGGAATCACTGGCAGACAGTTCGAAGGAGCAAGTAGTGCAACACCGCTTGATAGTCAGCCATTTGTTACGGCGAGTACTGGGCAACAGGATGAGTTCTCGACGGCTTCTTCACTGGATGGTTTCACCACAGTTGAAGGGTCAAAACCTACGTTAACCAGACGTGTATCCGAGTCCGAAGAGTCACTCGTTGCTGCCAACTCTGCGAGATTTAATTCTCAGAGAATTCAAGAGGTGTTCAACAATTTAGCAGCGTCACGAAAATGGGACACCGTACTTGGTGGTGAAGCGAATGAAACACGCGAATCTATCATTTCAGAACTTAATTCCTTACTTGCTGATAGTGTGTCGACTCTACGTCCTGAACCTACAAATTTCCCTACATTTTCACCCTCTGAATTATTTTCGACTAACCCTAGCGTCCTAAATGAATTTGCATCAGCCACCTCAGAACCTTTTAGTAAAGAGAAAAGCTCTGAAGTAGTAGGAGAACAGTTCAAAGAAATTCCGACTATCGCTCCTACAGAGGATTCAGCAACTCTAGATGTTACAGCTTTTCCTGAGAACATACGCACCAAGAGACCTCCAACGCATTCTTCCGGACGACAACCGACTCACACGTCAGTGTCACTTCAGAAGTTCAAGTCTCGAACGGGGGTGTTCTCCGAGGAGCCCAAGCGACTTGTGCAGATTGATGGATTTAGCAGGATGGCTGTATCGTCAAAACAGTTCGCGCAGAACCGTAACAGTGCTGAGTCCGATTCGTTAACAACTTTACAACCAAGAACAACAAACTATCCCTATACTGTCACTCCAGAGCCCAGAGGATTCGTGGTGAAGGATGAAGGATTCACGACTGAATTGCCTGTAACAACTGACAAGGAAATCTTCCAGTCAGACGTTCTTATTAGATTAGGAGGCAGCTTAACGACAGACGGGCCTAACAAGCAAGAAACATACTGGACGGAAGGTGACAGTACCACGCTAAAGCCTACCACAATCAACATCGTGTTTCCTGCCAGCCCGTCTGCAGATATGGTCACTGTAACCCCATCAAATCCAGCTACAGAGAAGGAAACTTTAATAAATAGTCCTTCCAATTACTACAAAGACCCAATTGATCTCGCTTCACCCTTGGAAGCAGGTGGTTCTGAGTTGACACCTGAACAACTGCAATCCCTGGGAGACTTACAAAAAATGTTATCACTCGACAATGAAACATCAGTTTTTGCAGAAAAGATGTTCATGACGCTCAATGAGACAGGCAAGACAGCGTTCCTTGATATGATGAGGCACGTTAACAGCAATTCTACAATTAGAAGGTTGGTACTCCTGTTTATCAACCGGACCGAAGAGGAAAGCTATTCCCCGGACGAAGTCAGATCTCAGCTAATCGAGGCACTTCTTAAGCATCCGGAGGACGAAGTAGAACTCGCATCTTCAGAAACTACGAACAGAGGAGG
Organism: Anabrus simplex; assembly: GCF_040414725.1. Taxonomy (NCBI): domain Eukaryota; kingdom Metazoa; phylum Arthropoda; class Insecta; order Orthoptera; family Tettigoniidae; genus Anabrus; species Anabrus simplex. The sequence continues at coordinate 68,166,846 of NC_090277.1, forward strand.
AAGAAAATTAAGTGATAGAGCAAATATAAATTCCTTAGGGGAAAATGTTGACGTAACAACGACATCCCCACCGGTAACTACCTACAGAAACAAGGTGAAACATGCGGATACCACGACTACAACCAGTGCTATTCTCGAAATGATCACTTCTAGGAGCAAAACTTCGCTAGACGAAATTCCTAGTCCCACTTCTAGATCGTCAAGTTTAGGATCCGTAACGGATGCAGATCTCAGCCAAGAGTCAGATAAGAGGGCAATTGAATTGCTTCGCTCTCTATACACACTAGCAGCTAGATGGGGATAGACCTCCACAACAAACTCTTGAGTGTTTCGTACTAGAAACAAGGAAATATTAAGTTATATTGAACAAGCTTCGCATTGCTCTTTTACAAGATAATTGAATAATTAGTTGAAATTTCCTGGCATATTATTTTTATGAAGTACGGCTTAGCTTAATCCCCGTAAAACTTTACGCGTATTGTACTTTCAAAAATTGATGGGGTAATCTTTTGCAATATGTTATAAGTGTTGCAAGTAATAGAAAATTTTAATGAACTTGTTATTTGAAGTCATGGGTGTAAAAGGAAGCAATATTACATATAGAATTCTCCGTTGTGTTAAAGTAAGTAAATACATACACTATGATGAGCGTTATAAGCCAGTATTCATGAATATGCTGAAATAAGTCAAACCTTTGCCTTTTGGGTATCAAACTGAAAATCTCTGTTAATTTTAACTATAATGAATACAACATGCTTTTGATAACTTATATAAAATTCTAAGACATCAGAATATAACTGAGATACACATTTTAACGGTAAAAGAAAAATCTGGCAATACGAAGCTTGCGTAACTTATGATGAAGAAATAACGTGTCTTATATAGAAATAAGATAGAAACTTGCGCTGTTTACCACTAAAGAAATGGAGTATGTACCACCTGAAAATACTGTAATCTATTGTGGCTTTACAAACCCACCATCTCTTAGGAGGGAAAGGAATAACATTTTGATTTACATCAACCCTCTAATTACTCTGAAATCTCATCATAAATGCTATGTTTAACTGGCTAAAAAGTTAACCTATATGAAAGACATTCAATTTTTAAATCACGGTAGAACGTTCAAGAAATTATCTTGAATCATGCATGAAGATGTCTTCATAAATATACAGGAGTAGAGAACAACTTGATTCCCATGAGATAATAATGACGAAAGCAGGTTATGACGAATGAGAGTGATTGCAAAGTAGGGGAAGTTGCTGTGCGTATCTTAGTGGAATTTCAGTCAGACAAAACAAGATGTAAAGACTATAATTAAAATCGACATGAATGATTTCATTGAAGCAGCGAGGGTAATGTTCCAATCATACGGCTGCTATTTTCTTGCCAAGGTGATCGTAGGTCACGTCCCGGTCAAAGTACATAAGACTTTTGAAATGTGAAGTAATGCCTCCATTGCTTGGATTTAACATCGTTTATGACCACAAAATTCAGAGTCACGGAAACACATTAAGAGTGTGGGCTTGGATTTCCTGACATTTTCATCCTGAAAACACTGTATAATAGATGTATATATAAGAAAAAATGTAATATTATTTTTCGTATTTTTTGACTCTTTTAATAGATACATGAAATATTTATTATTTTGTGAATATCTGTACAGTTATTGTTTACTAGTAACCACTTTCAATCTGACAGAGTCAAATACTGGATTCAATGTAATACGATATTTTGTGCTTGTCTAGAATATGATTTTTCCTCTCTACTTTTATCCAGGTGCTGTTTTGCATCTCCTATATTTTTCAGTATAGGGTAATGTTCAATATTCAAGATGTCCGACTCTTTGGCTGAATGGTCAGCGTACTGGCCTTCGGTTCAGAGAGTCCCGGGTTTCATTCCCGGCCCAATTCCAGTGGCCCGGTGGCTGGGTGTTTGTGCTATCCCCAACATCCCTGAAACTCGCACACGATAATAACACGCAGTTAATCACAAATGGTACATGCCGCCCACCCTCATCGGAGGGTTTGCCTTACAAGGGCTGCACTCGGTTAGAAGTAGCCCACGAAATGATTATTAATCTTCAAGATACAACGAAATACAGTTCTTACGAGCTCATGTGTGATTTGAAGGCAGTAATAGTTAGAATGCAATCTTATTGAGGCTAGTAACAGATTACTCCAACCTCACAACAGTTCCGCAAAGAGACTTGCATGAACATTACGTGTATGTCCTAATTGAACCCCTAGAATTTATTTTACTCTAGGTACATTTCGAAACACCGGGCCAGCCGACGCTTCCCTCTAGCCTAAAATAATTTGCAGTCTTACCTGTTACTGCCTAAAAGTCTGAGCCCTAGTTATATTCAAAAAGATAAAACTGGGAAAGAATTCCAGCTGATATGAACCCTCGTGTAGGTGAAGCAGTACGAGTATGGCCGCCATCTGGCTGTCTGCTCGTCAATTTCGACGTTCTGTTTTACTCCGGGCCCACTAGATGGCAGACCGAGTAAAATGAAACTCTCTTGGGCGTCTGCGGCTGAGATTTAATTAATTTTGTCTGGTAAACACCAAATGTGTCACCAGAGATCTTTTACGTGCCGATATCGTACGACATGGAGTGTCGAATGGACTTTGTTCCGCCCTTCAGAAATCCGACCACCTCTGCCGGGTTTGAACCCGCTCTCTTGGGATCCGGAGGCCGACACTCTACCACTGATCCACAGAGGTGCCTATATGATTAGGTAAAGAAAGTCATATCTCTGCAACAGAATTCATATTGTAAGCAAACTTCCAGTTTTTACCGAACTCTAATGTTGTGGTCTAACGTTACAGGTTCAACAACATTCGCGAGTTAAATCTCATCTCAGAAACTAAAGAAATTAAAACACAAAAATTATGTCATGCTTGAAATTTTTCGGTAGTGATCAAACTATCACAGGAAAATCAAATAATGCTCAAGATGTGAAACTGATAAAAACGAGATTGAATCTCGGACGTGACTCGGACGATACGATATTCCTAATTTGAAATCAAGGAAACAAGATTTTTAGACAGAGGGAGAAATAGAAAAGGAAGATGATGATAATACTTTAAATAACATTCTTTTTCTGTTGTTAATTTTATAATTGACCCCGGAAGCAATGCTTCCTCCAAACTTGCGGACTTGTGTTACTAGAATGAATGGTAGAATGAATCTTGCAATCGTGTCTTAAGAATGAATGTGTTGTACATAGAGTATTAGTGTATTATTATTTTCTGATTAGCTATCAAAATGAATTTAAAGTTATTTTTATAAATAGATACATGTATGGAGAGAAATACAAATATGATGCGGAAAAATCTCAAGAACATTTTCAGCCATTGCAGGTGACGGATGCTAGATTTAAAAAGAACGGTTTCACTGTGTGATATCACATCCGTTAGGTCACCAAATGTTTCTGTGTTTTGAATGTTAATGATTTGTGTAATTATATGGAGAGAATGTGTTTTGTGATGATATGTGATTATTTTTGTACCATGTAAATTGTGAATAAAATCCTATGCGGGTTACAATACTCTCTCAGGCCTCATTCCTTGTTGTTCCTCTCTCCTCAGACCACGTTGGACCTGGTTTCCTGTTCTTATTCCTTGGGGTCCATCCATTCTTAAAACTTTATGTTATAAATATCTCTTTCTATACTTTCCTCTTCTCGTGTTTCTATATATTTCTTATCCTCTTGTATCCAGCTCGGTCCTCCCAAAGGCACATGACTATCTGTTTTGTAAATCTGTTGGCATCCATTCTATAGATTTGTCCAAATAATCAATCTCTTCTTTCTTATTGTTTCTACGTTGAAGTATATTTCCTTACTACTCCTTTATTTCCATTGGTCCTCAGTATTTCCATATAATATAATTTCAGTGATCTCTTCACGAGGAAGCGTGCACAGCAGCTCTTTTCCCTGAGTACTGTACATAACACAACAAAACCAAACGAAACCCCACGGCACTTCAAATGGCTTTGTCCTGCCCGGCGATCGCTGCTCATCCCGAAGGCCTGCAGGTTGCGAGGGGCCGCGTGCTCAGCACGACGCATCCTCTCGGCCGTTATTCTGGGGGCGCCACCTCACAGTCACATAGCTCCTCAATTGGAAACACGTAGCCTGAGTAGACCTACAAGCAGCCCTCAGGTCGAGAGAAAAATACGTGACCTGGCCGGGAATCCAACCCGGGGCCTCCGGGCGAGAGGCAGGCACGCTACCCCTACACTACGGGGCCGGCAATAAAACAACAAGACGAAGGTAACAGAATACAGCAACTCACTATCGCGTAACCAACATGGACAAATGGGCTCAGAAAATATGGTTTCTTCCATTAAATAAAATTACTTGAGCTATTTCATTATAACGAGAGCCCGCACGTTAGGCAGTATCAAACTAGTTTTGTTATTAGGAAGTGTGGACTAGCCGTGTTCCGAGAGTAACACACGATCCAGGGGTTCTGATGCGCTGTACTCCTATGTTTATGCAAAGCTCATAAGATGACCGTTGTACAGGATAGACTATGCTTTTTACCCAGCTCAGTAAGTTTGCATGCGAAAACACCCAGGCCAGTTTTTGTTTATTTCCTTTCATCGTAAAATTAGAATATCGTTCTTACCTATCTACCCCTTCGTCCCGTGTCATGATACAGGGAACTGAAACTAAATGGAAAATTTTCACGGACGGATGCTCTTCCTGACGCCAACCTTACTTGAAGAGGATGATGAACATGAAATTAAATTGGTTAAGGAGGTGGCAGGATCGACTGTGACTATCCCAATATTTTACCGAACATGAAAGTGGGAAATGAAAGAAAACTACTCGTTGTTAAACTGCTATATCGATTTTGTCCATAGGAATTTGCTATTTCTCACTCAAGGTTAATGATATAACCGCGAGTGGTTTTGTGGGCCGATAGCCTAGATGTTAGGCCCCATTAAACAGCATCATCATCGTCTATTCTTCTTGTAAATGATTTATATATCGCAGTCCCTTGATTGTCATTACATTAACAAAACTAACTGAAGAGCAGGCGGGAAACATAAAGGTCAGATTTCAGGGAAAGTGATGTAAGTGCTCGTGAATGATAATTATTGGCTAATTACGGTAAGATGGATAGGACTGGGAGAATACTGGATAAAGAGATTAACAACAATGAAAGAAGCTGAATAAAAAGTAACTATTACAGTGAAAGATTACGGCAGAATATAAGACGAACAGAACTTTAGTAGAATTCTGCCAAATTATCCAAAATAAAGAACGGATTATGAATAGAGTAGTAAGAGGTATGATGCGATGGCAATTGGAAATTCAAGAAAAAGGGTCAAAGGGAGAAACATGTCGAAAATTGGTGCTTCTAGAGACGGGTATGAAATTCTTTTTTGGTTTTGAATGTAATTAAGCGCCATAATATTCCTAAGAAAAAACCAGGTTTGGAGTGACATCCCTGTGTACATGGCTGGGATTTGATATTCAGTTACGGAAATCTCATAGTGGTTTTCTTAATTGCCTTGTGACAGGAATTGTTGGTACATTTGAGAAGAGGAACAATAAACCGTCCCTGGAGCATTGCGTCAAGGACGTAACAAATGCCTTACCTGCCAAAATTAAAATTCGGACAAAATGTAAAATAACTATTAGAAACATATTGCAATATATATTGTTAACTTATGTAAATAAAGGGATTATTCAAATCGCTGATTGCAGAAAGGACCAAAGTGCAGAAAACCTACTTTTGAGAAAACTAAAAATAACTATTTAGTAATTTCTGGATCACATTAAAATAAATTTGTTGTCATTGGTTTAAAAATGTACATATATACTCACTGAATAAACACAAAATCATAGTAACTTCATGCATTATGTATGTGCTATTAATTCTTAAATCTGTTGGACTTAAGTCCTTTCTGAAATCAACAGTTTAAACTGCTCAGTTAATGGATTATGTACGATATTAAGTGTCATAAAATATCCAATGAAAATGTATCCAACCCTAGTAAATCCTTTTTTAACAATGTAGCTAATTGAACACATTGTTCTCTAACGTTAAGAGTCACTTTTGTTCACAACACACAGAATAGAAGATTTATTTTTCAATGTTGATACAAACTTCAAATCAAAATGGACACAAAATGCAATACTAAAACCAAGTATTAACTTGAACACTTTGACACAGCGCTTTCCAATGTTGAATATCTCCTACAAAATTCGAGGAATATAAAAACACCAATATAAATTGGCAATACAAAAAATAACAAATCTAGAGCAGGCAAGCATGATTCACCTGCACATTTTTAATTCTGCTGTTGGCCACTGCACATTGTTGGGGTTATTGTTCTTCTGGAATATACTGGACTGACTTTATATCTGGCATCCTTTTGGTATTAATGGGTAGATAGTTTTCAGGATAGGCAAACTGAGCAGGTAGTTTGATGGGTTGCTCTGACAATCGTAGCAAGAATGTATGAGAATATAATCCTCTGATGTCTTCAGATACCACGACAATGCCTTTCTTATCAGAACAGAATTCGAACTGGTGAAAGTGAGATATGGCACTGTTGTATACCTATCCCCTATTGAATTATAACTAACAATGACACTACAAAGTAAGTACCAACAGAGTATTATTATAAGAGAGTAAATAATTTAATTTACATGGATGCATCAATTAATTGCACAAAAGTACTCCAGTCCTGGACTGCACACCTTTCTGCTCTCAACAGGAAAATGAGCGTAGCATTTAATACATTAGACATGCCGGACTCGTGCTCGTCTATCTTCAAGGGTTCTGAAAATTGTTTTCACTAATTTTCATAAAAATGTGGACTTAAGCCCTTTCTGCAATCAACGATTCATTCGTTATTGTCAGATTAGTAAAAATAAATACTTAATACGTTTTATTCGACTGCCTCAGTGGTTCAACACTATTTAGATGTTCGGACTTGGCTAACGGGGAGCATTTCGAACACTTAATGTAAGAAAGAGTTTCATATGGTTGCTGTGTGTTTTCCATGAGTGATGCACGATGTAATGAGTTCTAACAATGGAAATGAAGCGTTTTCTTCTACTACGTGTGACGAATACGCAATGAAAGTTTGGTCGCGCCAAGTAAATGGAGACCTCTACAGAGATATCCACACAACTGACAAGAGACTCAACAAAAGGATATTTAAACTAATAAACTCACGGAATTCCAATATAAACTAGCTAGAAGAACCAAACAACACAGAAGAAGGAATACGAAATCACGAAGAGTAAAGAACATAGTAACTAAACACAAATTTACAAACAAACATGAGGGAAAGTGGTAAGAACTGGTCGAAACAAAGCGAGGAACAGCATAGAGAATTCTTGAAGATATTTTGGGAGAATGAAAAGTCTGAAGCCAACCAGCAAGTTCTGAGTAAAGGACAAGAATTTGCGGAGTAGTGAATACGTGGGACCTCCACAATGGTGTGAGATGGATGTCAGGACGGTAAACGCGATGAAAAGTCAGGTTGTTTCACCGAGAAGGGAAGTCTTCTCAAATGTAATTACTGTCCATAGAACCTCATGGGGAACGCTATACGTACCCAGGTGTTAATATAAGGAATGATCTTCATCACATTAACGCATTTGCAAATATAGCATGTGTACGTGACCCTCACTAGGAAATGATAAGGTCAAAGCAATGCCCCACGAGTCCTTCAGAGCAATTACCGAGGAAAGAGTACTGTCAGAAAAATTTGCTAACTTAGGGTTGGAAAGACTTGAGAGTGAGGAGACGAGCTGCTATGTTCCGAGCTGTCAGTGGAGATATGGCGTGTTGCTAGACGAGAAGTTTGTTTTGGGATCATAATATAATGTTGAATTTGTAATTCAAGAGGATATATTGGGGCAGTGACCCATTTCCAGGAAAAAGAGTTAAGGATTTGAAAGATATATCAATGGAAATGTTCGTTAAATTTCCAATATACAGTATTTGAAATCATTTTTTTAAAGTAGGTAAAGCATTCATAGGGACTCTATCACCTGGGCGATATCTGCAAATGCAGAATAATGATGCTTGATGATTGCAGTTACACCACGCTCCTTGAATGTGCAATGAACAATAAAATAATAATACAGGGAGAGTTGGCTGTGCGGTCTGGATCACGTGGCGTTCAGTTTGAATTTGAGAGATAATGTGTTCGATGGCTTTATATATATATTTCCGTAGTTTCCTTTCCACACCAGGCAAATGTTCGGACTGTACCTTAATTACGTCCATTGCTTCCTGCCGACTCCTAGCCCTTTCTTCGTCGCGATAAAACCTTTCAGTGTCGGTGCGACGCAAACCAAATTGTAATAATAATAATAATAATAATAATAATAATAATAATAATAATAATAATAATAATAATAATAATAATAATAATAATAATTTTTTACAACTCTCTTCACTTAGTAGAGCCGCATGTTCAGGCATTAATGGGTTAAAATGCAAACGTAAATAAGCTAGTAGCGAATGCACTCTGTCCTGTAACACAACTGTGATTTGAGATTTGCATAAACATTAGGGGTACTGTCTGTGAGGAGGTGAATGGATTGTCTCAGTCAGGGTCAAGCCGGTAGATTGACCACCGGGCTCAAGTAAAAGACCCCACAATTAGAACCGGAACATCATCCACTCAGCCACATGATGAACACAAGGAGAATGTGATATATATGACCTACAATTCCATACTATGCCAAGAAATATCATCTGGACTCCACAGATGTTTTATAGGAGCAAGAGACACCATTACTCACACATTTCACAACTTTCGTAAGAAATTTAATCTGCATAACCAATTTATAAAGGACATTGGGTTAGCAGCTCTGAAAGGATCGTTAGCAATACCTTTGTCTTATGAGAAATTCCTCATGGATTTCAAAATTATTGACTGATACACATTTTTTGTTTAAATTATTAAGTATTAAGTATACCTATCATTTATGGACATATTTTCAACGACACTTGTAATTATTAATCAAATTATCATGTAAGCCGTGTCTTTTTGGCAGCCTCCAAATGGGGGAAGCAGAAATAAATGCATTTGTCTCTCTCAAAAAGACTTGCCTAAACGTGCGGGTGTTGGTCATGAGTATTCAGCGATACAAGCCTCGATGTATATTAGCTAAATGATTCAAATCACGCGGGATCCTGGTGGTGGCATCTGAAAGCACTTGTAGTTCCTCAATGCAGCCCTAGATGGCCAAGTGGCTTTCACTGTATATGTAGTAACACAAACTCCGTTAGATGGCGCGAGCGAGTGTAACTCAGGAGAGAGATTACGGTGGACACTAGGTATCTTTACAAGAGCCAGATTTAACAAAAGTATGCACATAGCGATATACGGTCGGAGAAAAGCGAACACTTGTCCCCCGGCACAAGTTTCCCTTAGGGCGAAATGTAGATTCCTGTCATACTGAACATTTTATAGGCACTCCCCCAAAGGAGGTGAGCTCCTTTACTACATAACAGCCCTTCTGCCAGTCTTACACCTCTGAACTTACCAAGAATCGAAACCGGACCTCCGAGGATGACAGCTCTCCATTAAGCTATGGAGGTAGACTGGCTAAAATTTGTTTCGTATTAATGAAAGACACGTGACATAGTCAGTGATAATTACAAGCAAGGGCGAATGACAATATAAATAAGAACCAATACAGTGATTTTACCTCTCCGCCTGTTATTTTACCTGGGAACTAAGTATCTGATGGGTCGCGTAATGACACTGATAACATTGTAAAATGTGACGACTGATGTAAATAAACAATTGCAAATTTTTTAAATATATAAATATATGTTATTATGAACTGTTATGCATTTCAGTACTCATCTGCAATCCTCTGTTTCATTACTAAGCGCCGCTCCAATCCTCTGTTTGCATCTATTATTAGAAATTGAGTCTAACCATCCTCTTCTTCGACTTCCTCTACCTCTCTTACCTTCCATAAGAAAGTCCATTATTCTTCTAAGTAACCTATCCTCCTGACATGACCTCACCACCGAATCCAGCTTATGCGAAGAGCTTCAACAATCGAGTTAATTCCCAGACACTTCCTTTATCTCCTCATTCCGAGTATCCTCCTACCATTGGCATCACCTGTTTCTATCAGCAATCATTGTCGCTACTTTCATATATGTTACTTAATAAGATATCCTGCGTCCACCCAGCTTTCACTCCCGTAAAACTAAGTTAGTCTGGAAACAGAGAGCTGACTTCTTACAGAATACTATTGACCGCAATTGCGGGCTGCGCCTCACTTATTATACTGAAATCCTGGGAGATGTTTCAGATTTGTGTTCTCAACCTGACATTCAGTTCTTTTAGGTTTCTAGTCTTGGACGTACCGATTGCACCTCTTTTCAAGTTCCAGTCCCGTAGACAGTCTGCCATTAAGACCAAGTCGACGGCATAGGCCAAACAGCTTACTACATTAACACTTAACTGAATCTTTCCCTAGCAATTAATATACTTCAGCAGATGATCCACATAAAATATGAACAGCAAAGGTGAAAAATTACAGCCTTGTCTAATCCCTTGCCTAAGAATCTCGAACCATACTGTTGTAACTCCATTTTTATTAAAATATTAGTTATAAAGTTCAGCGAATGTTCCATGCCCAGAGATTTGCTGTGAATGCCAGGGTGAGAACATCCATTTAAAACACGCGATATCAAGAGAACCGTTTTGTTCTATGTCCACATTTCCTATTAACTTTGGGACCATACTGTTCCATGTCCACGGATCGCAACGTCAGACACAACATGTCCATTACCTTAATTCCTTTTCTTGTTTTGAAATGCGACAACCAAAAAACAAACATTATAGGACATAGATACCGAGAACTTGGTCATGGTGCTGTTCAATGCATGCAGTTATAGAATTACACATTAGAAATATGGAAATCTAGTGTCCATTTTCTGTGTTCAATATTATTCTGAAATGTAAGTCAAGTAAGAAATTAACAATTAGCCAAATGGTGGCAAAAGATAATTTTAAATCAGTTGCTCTTGAATCAATTCCTAACAAAGTATCGTACTCAAAATTAAAGAATACACAATATGAAAATGGCATTAGTTCAGTGAGATGGAAATGCTCGTTTTGAGATAGTGATTTTAAGGAATTGCACACTAAGACGAGTCGAATTCTACTGTGAGTTTACCACAACCTAACGTCATGCAAGTCGTAAAATTGATGCAATAGAGATAATTATTTCTACATGTATTTCTCATTAGAAGACAAAGAGGTATTTTCCTGAAGTAAAACTTTTATCAATGATGTCAAAAACTGAGAATAATAGTGTGTTACAATTATTTGTTAAAATGAATTTAACTAATATGAATGTTCTATGTTCTTATCTAGGAAATAAATTTATTTCTCTATGCCATTTCGTCCTATGTCCACCACCATCACCTTCATGTAGCCTATTAATTTCCAATGTTTGGAATGGTTTGTTTATTAATACATCTTATAAGTACATATGAATTTAATAAAGTCACGAGGTCAGCGTATGATAATAAATAAGTTGCAAATTGACTGCATTAAAGTGAAATGTAAATGGGAGTTGGAACAACATCGTTCTAGGCCACCGAAATCATTCTACCATCAATTCTCACCGCAACCCAATTGTCAACATAAATGCCCTTCTGACTCGGAAGTATGGAACAGTACGGGGCCATAGACAAAAATAATTCTGGTCGATATAATTAGACTTTTAGTAACTTGTTCTATTGAATAGTTGTTAGTTTGGTTGACTTCTTCTATATATTCTACATGGATACTCCATTTCAACTCGTGTCTGTTTGTTTTGGCTGCAATATGTATACGCGCCATTGCCAAAAGACTGATATTCTGTCGTTTGTTTGTGATGATCCGTACATCCTAGGGACACCACAACCCGCTCTACAGCAGCGATAACACAGGTGTCCTTGCACAGGAGTTAAGGCGGATATATAACCACAGTCCCAGTTTGTGTTGATCCGAAACTGGGGAGGGGGGATTCTATTCTATATGGCTTACGTTTTAAAACATTTCATTATTTTCGAAAGGTCATTATTCTAATTCTACCGCAATAGTACCCTTATGTCGGGCGTATAACATGGGTCATAATGTACATTCAGAAATCTCTAAGAAAGAAATTACGACAGAGGCTCATTAAAGGCTGTTGTGTTTCCCATCTTTAAACGATCGTCACTTTGATCTCCCTCTACTTTCCTTACTGTGTTCATTATTTTTCTAAGTATTACATTCTGTTCTGTTTAACTCGCATTATGTTCATCCTCATCACGACGCGAAGGTCGCCTAAATTCAAAAGAGCCGAACTTGTCCTCGATTTCTCCCAGCTCTAAAATGCATACGCCATTTCATTTTACCTCAAGACACCCCTCAGTATTCCTCAACCTGCAATGAAGAAAGTCCTGCACTCTTGTGCAACTCTCTATCCATAAAGATAAGAAACCGCGAAAGTTTTAAAAGTGCGTGTTGAATACAGAACGACAGTATGTGCTCTTTTACATCCTATTCTTATTATTATTAGCCCGGCTGGCGGTGAAGATCGTCAAGGTAATATGGTCTGAAACCGTGGTTAGCCGGTTCGAGTCCCGTTGTACGAAACATTTCACCATGTTGGCCATCACAATAGGAGAGGTGGTGGTGTGCAATTTGTAATCTCTAGATTGCGCGTTAAAAGCCTGGATTTCATTCCAAACTTTGGCGCAGTGCTCATATGGAGTGAGATGCTGTTCATGGTGATTCGTGCGTCGGATGGCGACCTTTAGTCTTGAGCACACCAGCAGGAGTAGGCTATGTGCTGTTCCTACTGCCATACATCACGACATTCACGTCATCTAATTTACCCCTCTGATGAGGTTGACGCCAGGAAGGGAATCCGGTCTTAAAAACTCTCTACGAAGGATCATCTGTCCCCCTAGAGAAACTGGACAAGGATTGGACATAGGATTATTAGTAGTAGGATTGTTCATATCAGCCTACTCTTCTCTGGGCCTTTATCGTTGCCCAGCTTTCCTTCATTCGCTGACGGTGTTGCTCTCCCCCCGCCTTTCCCGTCTTTACCTTTGGCCTTTCTTGAAAACCGTGGTGGTCTTTCAGTTTCCTTCTGTTAGTACCTCTTCACCTCTTTGAACCCTGTTAGCGGGGTCTAAAACACCTGGTTCGATGATCGTGTTTGTTTCAAGTTCTTCTCCTTTGCATGATCTCAGAGATCTTCTCGATACCAATATACGTGTATATTCATATTTGTCTTTAATTGGGCCAAGGATTTTCTTCTTTCTGTAATGTTCAATTTTTCTTGTTGAGATCCGCTGCACGCCAATCCTCTGGTCAATAAAGTCTGAGTTTTCCGTTTTGTTTATTATTATTATTATTATTATTGCTGGTAATAAAACTAGATATGTAGTGGTTTCCCCATTACGCAAACTGTATACCCAACACTACTTTAATGATGATTTTCACCCAGTTTTCACCATATGCGTTACTGTCTAACATTCAAATACTCACCGTTCAGTGTTAAATAACAGTTCAGATATCGAGGTGTTATTATTATTAGAAATGATTCTTTAACATATTAGGTCATGTTCAGTACATTTTGAAGAGACGCTGATTTTCTGACCCCAACTTGGCAGGTTCGATCCTCGCTCAGTTCGGTGGTATTTCAAGGCGCTCTCGTGTCGGTAGATTTACTGGCACGTAAAAGAAGTCCTGAGGGACAAAATTCCTGCACCTCGGCGTCTCCGAAAACCGAAAAAGTAGTTTGTGGGGCGTAAAACCAATCAAATTATTATCATTATTATTGAAGAGATGAAGGCATGGTATTCGAACCTAGAACCTAGAACCTTCCGATTTCGCATCGGATGATCTATCCAATTCACTGTATGGCACGTATGTGTTTATTTTTGAAGTACATTTACCTTTCAAAATTTGAAGGAAATAAGTGAGCCGATAGCTGTGGCTCAACAGGGATGCATTATCTGCCTTGACGGTCACGCAAAGGGCGTTATGATTCTTATTACCAACGTCGTCACTTCCTTTTGTTCTCCGCGGTCCTTGAGTTGTCTCATTCAAAGTGGAGTGTGCCAGTGCAGCGGCACCCAAACAACTATCAAGTGAATAAGAATCATCGACATTTGGAGAGGTAAAGCACTAAATATAGTTTCACTCACGTAGGTATAAAACATTCAAAACAAAGGTGATGAAGTCATGTAAAAAAGGAGCCGAGAGAGTAGACACAAGATATGTTGAACAACACTAGCACAAATGACCGGCTAACAAGAGACTTGTTTTTTCCAAATATTCAAGACAGACTACAAAGTAAGTTATTGCAACATGAACAACTCAGTTTCTGACAGGACATAGAAAGTTTCGATCGTACTTCGAGGGTTTTAAAATCAATATTCCACAAGCCCTGTGAAATGCCTCAAAGTGTTCATCTTTTATTTGAGTGTCCAATTTTTGACAGGAGTAGATATGAATTATTAATGCACTTCAACATGTGTAATATAGAATACCAAGCACCCCCCACTATGGTATTTCAGAGAAAATGCTGTTATAAAGTGTTTGTTAAATTTCTCCACCTCATTTATAAGTCATCTCCATTTTAAATTCAATTGTCACGTATTAACTTAGTATCAGTATGTATAGCCCTAATATATTACTTTATACTAGGGTTTGTAACACGATATTCAATAATAATAATAATAATAATAAGAAGAAGAAGAAGAAGAAGAATGAAATATAGGATGGTAAGGTCAAGTGCGGTAATAGAAGACCAGGATGTATAATAATAAAATTAACTTGTACATTTCCTCCGCTGCACAAATAATTATAGAATTATGGACATATTTTGCGCTCAGAAGATGTGAGAGCGAGTTCATATGTTTTTACGTGTGATGGAGAATGACTCGGACAGTGAAAGTGTATAACAGATTGAAAATTGGACTTTTGTCATGTTAGACAGAACTGATTTTGAAAACCTTGACAATATGAAACAGTAAGAGGCATGGCATGAACGGTTTCGGAACACGAAAAGTTTGGCATTATTTCCTGTCACCTCCGTAGTATTTTATAATAACTAAATAGTGTTTACTTACTTTATTGATTAATTAATTTATCTATTTAATAGCTCTTATCCGTAGATTCTGTCGCGTTTATTTCGTAATTTGATAGAAGTAATCGTCCCACATTAGTGCACTAAAACATTATCAAAGAATCCCTAAAGTATAAAAACACACCGAACCTCTTTATAAACCAAGTCTGAGGTATTGCCTTTACGGCCCCAGGCTACTGGCAGAACTAACTCTGGAGCATGTGACATGTGCGACACGGTCCTCTCTCAAGTCGAAAAAAAGTGTTTCTCTATTTTTTTTAAATCTTCAGTTTTTAAGGTATAAGTATCCCCAGTATGCCCGGAGTCTCCGAGGGCATGTTCGGTTCCCCTGGTGCAGGTTTCTATATTTGACTCCTATCGGTGACCTGCGCGTCTGAATGTGGGTATAATATTAATAATAATAATAATAATAATAATAATAATAATAATTATAATAATTATAATAATAAAATAATAATATTCAACCTCTTTATATCCTTTTCACCCTCCCCCACCAAATTGGATTTTCCGAAAATAAAAAAGTACGGGTTTATTTATTTTTAAAGATGATTCGAAACACCAGTTTTCAAGCCTTTAAACTTTTAATTTTATATATACATGTATGATTCACTTTTAAAATTCACCAGCCCTTTGACCCCTTCAACGATGGAATATTCATATTATGAAACTACATTGTAATATAAATGTATCCTCAATGTCCCATTTCTTTATGTGTAGTAGTTTTGCCTCGGTGATGATGAATCTGTCAGTCAGGGCATGTTATACTTACTTAAATATTCATTGTTTCATTCATTTACTGTATGACTGTCATTGCCCGGAGTCTCCGAGGGCATGTTCGGTTCTCCTGGTGCAGGTTTCTATATTTAACTCCTATCGGTGACCTGCGCGTCTGAATGTGGGGATAATAATAATAATAATAATAATAATAATAATAATAATAATAATAATAATAATAATAATAATAAAATAATAGAGAATGCAGCCCGGTTCTGGCACGTAGCCTACTCCTGTCGAAGTATACCAAGAGGTTTGCTCACTCCACGTGGACACTGTGAAAAGGTTAGGAATTAAATTCAGGCTTTTAACACGCAATACAGTGATTATAAATTGAACACCAGCACCTCTGCTAACCTGCGGGTCAACATTCTCACGGTGATATTTTCTTCCATCAACAGGACTCGAACTGGCTATCCAGGGTGTCAGACTCGATACCTTAACAATCATGGTTATCAAGCTGGCTATTAATTAAATAATATAACCCAGTTCATAACCTGGATATCCCTGAATTTAACAAATAATTTCGAAAAATCTGTTAAGCCAATTTCCCCCATTGCCGTAAGAAACAAACACATAGACATACAAATAAGTTAAACTCACCTAGTTTCGACTTGTGTACGCCTAATGTGACATAAAAACAGGTAACAGTTTAAAATGTTCTTCTGGTACTTTTCTCTCAGCTTAGTATTGTTATACAACCGCCTGTGGAGGGGTGTTCTCACTATTCTGTATTGCGGTGCGTGTTTTGGAGATGAAGAGTGTATTAGGTAAAACACAAAATACCGAGTCCCCGATCCAGAATAAATAATGAGGCATGATATAAATTGTCCGACTCGGCCGGGAATCGATTCCGGCATTCTCTGCACCGAAACCCGAGTGTGCAGGGAAAATTTACCATGATATTCAAATATTTGTATTTTATTATTTATATGTCTGACAGGAGATATTTGGATTTCCTGGCTGTCAGAGAATAGAACATAATTGTGTTTTCTCTTAAAAAAGGAACATTCAAAGAGAATAATCAATGTGCGTTGCAAATTAGCTGCTATACACACCATGGAGATGGGGACAGAATCTTTAATAATAATTTCATGTTGGAGATTTTGTCCAATATCGGAATTGTAGGTCTCACGCCAAAAAAGAGAGCCGTCACAACGACGATGTGATCGAAGGAAACAGGGGATGCGAGTTTCATAATATGAAAATCCTTAGACAGTTGAGTCGCACCGTATGTTTGTATCGAGCTCTGTTGATCGTAACGATATCGATCCTGCTGCCTCGACCCTCACTGCAGTGTCTGTAGGGACTGTCTGGCCGATGCGGTGAAGGCATGAGTGGGTCAGCTGGAAGGGCGTGGTTTCGATTCCCCGTGAGGAAGTCTAAAAATTTAAGAAACGAAATGCCAGTTCAACCTACACCAAAAATGAGTACCAGGTTAATTCCTGGGGCAAAGGCAACCAAGCATAGAGTTAACTCCATCATGTCGCGAGGTTACGTCTTTACTTTCCACCCCTCCAAGGGCCTGTAAAGAGATGACAGTTTGCCTGTGGTGTTGGAAGCGTCCCAGCAGAGATAGCATGGGAGTTCCCATTTTTATCTCCTCTCTACATTCAGAACTCGTTAAATCCATCCATTACTTATCGGATGGAAGAAGCTGTTTTAAATGGTTTAACTATTACCAATTGATACGAAAACTATTCCGCATTTGTGCTCACATATGAAATGAAATTACATTAGCTGCTTATTCAAATTATGCAGTACGTTGTAAAACACACAAATCATGCTGAATTCGAAGGCTGTTTCCTTATTTGATGAGTGCCAACCTTCAATTCGTTTCCTCAATCTCGCCTCTGACATCACACGCAGTCACCTTCAGACATTGCACTCTCTCCGAAGAAGGTAGCTGGGGTCATGTAACGCTAAATTACGGTTTACCGCAATGCTATCCAATACCCGCTGTATCATAACTGTTGTATATTAAAGTTCCAATGCAACACGTTTATCAACTGATTTTCAATTAATGTACAAATACATCACAATATTTCGAATAGAGAAATTAACTGAACCTAAAATACTTAAATCCACCACCAATGATACAATGTTAACGATATGACAATGTGCTTGTTTTCTAGATTTTTAGGTGAAATGCATTTACAGCAACTTTTAAATTCTATAATAACGATTAGCTGTCGCAATATCAGCAACGTCCCCTGGACGATACTCCCACAAATACATGCGAGGCAGAGCTTGAATCCTACGTGGAGATTAAGACACCACCACAAACCGAGCACTGATGCCAACCCACGTCATTTTAAGAGTTAAACTTCAGATACTGGCTGATACAGTTTCATGTATTCATGCTGGTGATACAGCACTGTCCTCATTATCCTGCACTTCTCACATTAAGATGGCCCCTGTACAGTGTTGAATCTCGCCCTCCTGACCTCGCTATGGGCTACGAACAAAGAGATGGAGAACTGAAATTGACGTGGAGAAAGTATGTTTATCTGAAGACAGTTGTGAATGATGAAGTGGAAATTGACTTCGTACTTTTTTGCTATTTGTGTTGCTCCGTGTTCTGACACTGACCTGTCAATTAATTGTGTTCCTGTATTTGTATATGTAACTATAGTCAACACGTTGGTAGACTGGCACCTAAAATGTAGGTAACACAGTGTACACCTATGTACATACTACAGTCAATACATTCGTGGACTGGCACCTACAATGTAGGCAACACAGTGTACACCTATGTACATACTACAGTCAATACATTCGTGGACTGGCACCTAAAATGTAGGCAACACAGTGTACACATATACACATACTACAGTCAATACATTCGTGGACTGGCACCTAAAATGTAGGTAACACAGTGTACACCTATGTATATACTACAGTCAATACATTCGTGGACTGGCGCCTACAATGTAGACAACACAGTGTACACATATGTACATACTACAGTCAAGACATTCGTGGACTGGCACCTAAAATGTAGGTAACACAGTGTACACCTATGTACATACTACAGTCAATACATTCGTGGACTGGCGCCTACAATGTAGACAACACAGTGTACACATATGTACATACTACAGTCAATACATTCGTGGACTGGCACCTACAATGTAGGCAAGACAGTGCACATCTAGGTACGTAGGAAGCACATGAAACGAATGCATTACAATACAGTCATTAACCAGAATGTCTTTATGCATCAGAGATGCTAATTTTGAACAGGAAATCAGACATTGAAAATATTGAGAAAAAGGAACACAAAATCATAAGAAAAATTCTAGGCCAAAAACGGACCGGCAGAGAATACCGACTTAAAGGCAGACAGAAAATCAAACAATACACAAATATTCATAGTATTATTAGAAAACGCAGGCGAAGATTTTATGGACATACCAAAAGAATGCATCCCGACAGACTTACCAAACAAATAGTCGAATTATATGAAAACAGGAGTAAGACACACTGAAATGCATCGACGAAAACAAGGCCAGTTTTAAACAGGCAGCAATTACACGAGCAGATGTCCAAAACTGAGTAATCTTCAGATCAAAAATTAACAAATGGCAAGTTGACCAAGAAGAAACACCAAAGAAGAAGATCAGAACAACGTGGTCTGAAGACAGAAAGGAAGCCCACAGTAAAAGAATGAAAGAGATATGGGCACAGAGGAAGGTAAATGCACGGCTCTACGTAGTCTTAATGGACTTATTCGCATGTAATAATAACAATAACCGTATTGCCTCTGCTACCGACTGCAACCATTTTACATTGACTCCTTTCAGGCAGCTAGGACTTCAATTTCGACGTTCCATTTTAGTCCTCCAGATGAAACATAACATTGGATATCTGTTTTAAGTTAATTTTCTCCAGTAAACACTAAATGCGTCAACATGCCGACATCGTTCAGTAAGTCATGGAATGATTTCCGGCTACCTATCACGAGTTTGACCCCCGGCATTGGAAGCTGTCAGCATCACTCTTTCTTTCTTTGGATTCCAACCAAATAATAATACAGAGACCACACAGCAAGTTCTGGTTGATTTTTGGGAGACTGGCACGATACCTGATGACTGGAAGGCAGCCACTGCACAAGAAAGGCGACCGAAGTGATCTCAACAACTTACTACCGGGGAATATCGCTCTCGCCTACAGAGTTCTGTCTAGGATTCTACAGGACAATGTGGATAGCCAGTGTTATCACATATTTTCTGAGTATCAGGGAATATTTCGGTGAGGACGGTCCTGCACCGAGCAGATCTTCAACCAGAAAAATATTCTCCAATTAAAACATGAGAGGGCGTGGTATTTGTCACTTCACAAAGGTTTATGACTCTATTGACGGCCAGACAATCTTCTCAATGCTGCGAGAACGAGGAGTTGATTACAACACACGCACCCTCAAACACAGACACTTCCCCCCAAGGTAAAATTCAGACGGTACCTGTCTCGGGGTTTCAAGATATAACTGGTGTGAGACAAGAAGATGACCTGTCGCCTATTCTTTTCAATCTGGTGTTCGAGAAAGTCATAAAGACCTGGAACCTACACCGAGCAATCTCGGAATGAAACCGGTTACCATTGAAGCCGGAACACGGAAATTCGAGATCAGGAGTCTGGCCTTCGCAGATTACATCGCGATCGTAACCAACAAGTCTGACAATGCTGCACCTGCAGACCTACGAGACAGCGGAGTAGACCAAGTACTTCGAGAGTAAGCACCCCGGGAATTCTTGAAAGGTCAATCGATTCCGGTATCTTGGCGAATGGGTCCACCACAATGGCAAAGACAGTACCTCCATCTTAAATACATGTGCTGAACCAAACGCAGGGTAACAATCTGTCACAAAACCTTTTCAACAAGAAGTGTGTTTCAAAGAACATCAAAATATAACAGTACAGGACTGTTGTCAGACTCCAGTTCTTATATGCTGCGGAGACCTTACTGATGAACAAGAAAGACGTATCCTCTGGAAAATTATGAACAGGATGGAAGCTACCGACTGAAATCGAACTCTGAACCGTACCAAGTGTTGGAAACGGCTAACACTAGAATGCGACATAGGTGGCGGAAATTTTACGGGCGCCTGCTAAGAATGGACAACGGCAGGTTTACGAAGAAGACTTTCTCACTCATCAAAAGCTACAAGACTAAACATGTGGCTGAATGAAGTAAAAAACAACTTATCTTCCGCTGGGATTTCTGATAGTGATGTCTCAGACCGCTGTAAATTTTGTAAAATGGTAAAGTCAAGGTCTCGTCTACGGAGGGTTGTTAAATCTAGCAAAGCTCTTTCACAGGAAAGAAAGGAAGGACTCGGGAGGTGCTGGGGACGAGAGCGAGAGTACAAGAAGAACTAGTGGCATTAAATCACTAACAATACGAGGAATATCAGACATTTCCTTACATAACCTTCTTTTTTCTTCCTTTCCAGCCTTCTTGCCATATTTTTATATCTGATTTATTTACGTATAAGAGGTAATACAGAAAATAATTTAAACTGTTTAACAAATGAACACACAATTAGATAGAGAAAAACACAACAGGAAACGTCTTCCCAACTTCTTATTGCCAATTGTTCGTTGATTATTTGAAGTCTCAGAATACGACAATAATGCCCATCTGTACTTGACAAGAATTAACAAGTAAGAAACGAATAAATCACACAAACGTATATCATATTTTTATCCAGTCCATCTTAGTTTTTTCTAAATTTAGTTTTTTTAATTTACCCTTGGCACTTCCAGCACTTCACACTTACAGAACACTACTTAGCTGCTCGACATATTCTCCCAACCATCGCTTCGTTTGCGGACATTGAATGCACATTAAAACATAGTCACTTATCTCGGACATTCCTTCGAGGGCACTGTAAGGCTCAGAAGATTTCAGCACACAGTCGACGTAACAACCTAACAGTAACACGACAGCACTGTTCAGTTGCGGTGGTTGTAAACTAAATACACCCATTCAGGTGCGATGTGTGGGTTCGGACGTCCGATGATACACTTTAGCGTCTGTTTAAATTTATTCCATGTCAGTCGAACCTGCGTACAAGTTGTAAGTCTGTGTTGGATTGTATCTGTATGTTGACAGAAGTTGCACAAGTCCGTCTCCATCATATGAATGTGATGAAGTCTGCTGTTTGTCGGTATAATGTCATTGATTACTTTATACCAGCTTTCTTTTACTGCGTCTGGAAGGATGCGATTGGAGATATTCCTCCATACTCGATTCCAGTTGATTACCATAGCTGCTTTCGTTATGTGTGGGGCTAAATACTGTTGAGACAGTATACAGCGATAAACATTTTTCGTTGAGGCATCTGGGGATGTGAAGAGTTCTTTTGGCATATAACTTAGCTCGACTCTCAGATATCTTGCATGAGGTGCATGATGATGGATGTCATAATAAGCTGGTGGGTTAGTGCATTATTGAAGACTGCACCATCTCGTGAGGAAGTTCTTCGATTTATGATCCCCTGCTTTGTAAAAGAGCTTTAAGTGTCTTGTTAGAAACAAGGTTTTTGCTTTCTCTTTGACGTCAATTAGTCCCAGCCCACCCTGGGATTTAGGTAAGGTGAGTGTACTTCTGGCAAGTCGTATTAGTGATCCTTGCCAAATAAACCAACCAACAACCGAAATTAGACGTTTACCAATCATCCGTGGCATGGGAAGAAGTTGGCTCAGATACCATATTTTGCTTAAGCAGTACATATTCACATACATTATTCTTTGTTGTAAGTGGAAAGATCGATACTTAACCTGTTGCAAAATGCTCCTGACTGAATGCAAACCATCGCCCCAGTTCTTTTTGAACATCTTGTGCAGACTGTTAAAGCAGGTTATTCCCAGAATTTTAATTTCTTGTGTTAATGTTACACACTCTGGAAATGCCCATTGGACTCGGCCCAGTTTCCCAATCAACATCGCCTTTGTCTTCCTTGGGTTCAGCTGAGCCCCGAAATATCTCGCATAATCCTCGATTACCTTGAAGAAATGCTGGATATCAATGGTTTGATCGAATATTAGAGTAACGTCATCTGCGAATGCGACAATATCCAAATTGCTAGGACTGAAAGTTTGCTGTAGATTGCTAAGAAGGGTTTCTAGAGATAGAACGAAGAACAACATAGACAGCGGACACCCTTGCCGTACTCCTCTGTGGATGTGGATCGGTCTTGTTAAATAACCATTTATATTAATCTTTGAAGAGCCTCCATTAAGAATTTTGCCCATGAGAGTCGTGAATCGAGTGTCAAAGCCAAGGGCATTGAGTGCTTCAATTATATATTTGTGGTTTACCCTGTCAAATGTGTGGTCAAAATCTAGTGATATTAGCAGTTTCTTTTTATTGTTGACCAACGACTCGCTTATAATATCCCGAATGACACAGAGAATTTATTACACACCTTCGTGGTATCGCACCAGACTGGTGTTCGGATGTGGCGTCCTCCATAAACGCAGTTAGTCTCTTTTTCACACATTTAGTTAATAGCTTATAGTCAAAATTTAAGAGCGTTATGGGCCGAAAGTCAGATAACTTGGTTGGATTTGTCATCTTGGGAAGAAGGGCCACAAGGCCTTCTTTCATCTTGTCGATGTTCCTTTCTGGATTGCAGGCATCATTCATTGCTGCAACAAGTTCGTCGCTAATGATGGACCAGTATGTCATGTAAAAAGCTCTTCCTAGACCATCGGGACCAGGAGATTTATTCGGTGCGCTTTACAGTATTGCCTGCTGATTTCTGCTAAGGTGATGTCTTGGGTCAAACTTTCTTGTTCCCTACGCTGAATTCTTCCTCTTATACCATCAAAGAAGGGGTGTTGGTGATTTATGATGGTGGGCGGCTCTCCGTTATACAAGGACTGAAAAAAGCTTTCCGCCATTTCTTTTATTATTTCGGGGCTATTCGTTATTTGTCCATTAGTCGTTTCGATGTCATGGATGTATTTTTGACGTCCTTTCCTGCAATTTCTTATAAGGTGGTAACTGGAAGGAGACTCGTTGCCAAGAACTTGATGATCTTGCGCTTGAATTTTCAAACCTTGAATTTCTCGTCGCTGTATCATTAGTAGCTGCGCTCTTGTTTTCTTTGTTCTTCGATAGGTGTCAGGGTTGGTAGGATCCTCCTTATATAGCTGTCTTAAGCATTTATAATACAATTATCTCGTTTGGTTTAACTGCCTTCTCCTCTCAGCACTGTATGACTTCAATAGCCAGCTTGTGCGATGTTTAGCGTATAACAGCCACCAATCAAGAGTATCTCTGTATCGGGGTATGTGTGTTTTCCATTTTTGCCATTCAGCGAAAAATCTTTCTTTTAAGTCCATGTTCTTCAAAATAGATTCATTTAATCTCCAAATTGATCGTTCGAGTCTTGGTCCCCACTCAGGTTGTCGGATCTTACAGATAGACGCACAATGGTTTGAAAATTCCACTGGGCAGACATCTGTTTCCCTCACGTGTTATTTCACGCCCCCGCTGACATATATTCTATCTAGACGAGAAGCGCCACCTTGGTAATAATACGTATATCCAGCTGACCTCTGTTGCTTCACTTCCCATGTATCTTTTAAACGTAACCGTTTTATTAAATTAGACAGCGCTGGACATCCCTGGAACTGTCCTGTTTGGTCTTTGGGTGATAATACTGCGTTAAAATCACCCCCAAGGATCATATGGTCTCTATGTCTGTAAATAAGTGGAAGGATGTCTGTCGTATAGAACAGCCGTATTTGCGTTCTTGCTTGTGAGCCGGATGGGGCATAGATATTTACAATTAGTAAGTCCCGAATACGTATGCTGATACCTCGAGAATTTGGCAGGAGCGCTGTCTTCGAGTATGGTATATTGTCCTTAATGTGTATGGCGTACCGAGTTTGTGCTCGTTAACATTAATAATTTTATCGTATCCAGGAATGGGAGCAAGATCTTCGGTTGCCACTTCTTGCAACATAACGATATCAACGTCCTGGTCACGAATAATCTGTTTAAGGAGCGACTGTTTACTTGCAGTTTGAATACAATTTATATTTAGTGTCATCAATGTGTATGTTAACAGCATAATCGTGGATATATACATGTTTCTTCTCCTAATAAATTCAACGGCGATGGGGGGAGGGACTCTATCGTCTGTCTCCTACTCTACTCCCCTGTAGCCACGGGTTTGTATGGCTTCTGTGTTTCCTCCCTCGAGGGCCTATGTGCTTTTACTTTTGTTTTGCTTTCCGAAAGTGCAACTTCTTGGGTTAGTGTTTCGTTTGTCTTCAAGCTGTCTTGATTCCCTGACCTCGTCTCTTCTATTTCCATAAGATTCGAGGTTTCCGCTCCGATCTCATCAGCCCATAGCATGCTATTAGTCGTAGTGTCTAGAATAACGCTCTTGTTCAGTGGTTGAATACCTACGTCCCTCTCTCCTGGTTTCCCTAGTGTCCTCCGCTTCAGTGTTGACAGGTGTGTTTACAATTTCCTGTTCGTGGTTGTGTATGAGAGAAAGTTCTGTTCCGACATGACCTTCATTCTTGTGTTGACTACTATCGGATGTTTGCTGTAGCTCTTGTTCGTCTTGTGCTGATAGCTGTATTTGTTGCGGTGTGGATATGTCGTACGGTGAGGCTGCCTGGCTGACTTGTGTTGGCGATAAGGCATTGGAGTGTGTAAGTGATTCATCAACTGCGTGTTGGTCTGCAGCCTGTGTTTGTACTGGGGCAGGTTTGTCCGTGTGGGTCTAATATCCATCTCTAACACAGCCGGTGAATCAGTGTGAAGTTCCCTTTCCGCAACGATATCACTGAGTAACCGTGGCCCTGTTTTGTTGTCGTTCCCACCTCGCCGTATAGGGCAATCTTGTCTAAAGTGATCCGTAGCGTTGCATTAAAAGCAAGATTTAGGTTGCCCTTTATATATTAACTGCGCTTTATATCCCTCTATGGCCACGATGGGTGGTATGGCAGTTTGAAGTTCTATTCGCATAGCTCTGATACCACTGTAAATGTTATAGATGTAAGTTGAAGACCATCTTTCATTTCTAATTTCTCTGACTTTCCCATACTTCTTAAAAAATGACATTATTTTCTCGTTCGGCATTTCTATTGGTAGGTTCTTTTTTTTGCTAGGGGCTTTACGTCGCACCGACACAGATAGGTCTTATAGCGACGATGGGATAGGAAAGGCCTAGGAGTTGGAAGGAAGCGGCCGTGGCCTTAATTAAGGTACAGCCCCAGCATTTGCCTGGTGTGAAAACCACGGAAAACCATTTTCAGGGCTGCTGATAGTGGGATTCGAACCTACTATCTCCCGGATGCAAGCTCACAGCCGCGCGCCTCTACGCGCACGACCAACTCGCCGGTGATTGGTAGGTTCATTATTCGGACCAACTTACTATCAACATCTGCGCATGTAACAACAACATCAGAAAAGGAACCATTAAATTTTCGTACCTGTGATTTTCCATTTGTAGTTAGTAATATCTTCTCCATCAGAAATTTACTAGTTAGCTTGATGTAAACAGTGGTTTCCAGATTGTCGAGTTGAATGGCTTCCAGTTGGTCCACGGTAAGTTTTAAGGTTTGCTGAATCCATTCATGAATTTCTGCTGGCCCCGGTTTATTTATCTTGTCGGTAAATGCACATTTTACTGTGTTTCTCCTAGTGGTATTGGTTGCCATTGTCACTTTACTGCACTTGACTGGAAAATATTAACGCACCAACTTCACACGCAAGGAATGCAGAGTACAGCGAACCGCTCTCAGCCACAGCTCACACCGGACTGTCCCCCACGAGCCTTTCACTTTCGGTAAGTCTTCATTTATATTACGATAAGTTGGTATAAAAAGCCATAATCTTCACATAAATTAAGCAGCCGATGTAACTCTGAGTATCAGGGTGGTTCAGCAATGTTGGAGAATGCTCCACTTCATTAAGAGGAGCCATGACTCAAATGTTGCGATCTTTGACCAGAAATACAATTTTTAATTTTAACATTAAAAACTCCCCAATTCTTACTCATTCAAATCCCGTGATCAGTTTTGTCCTGTTCGAAGCTCTAAATGCCGGTGGCAGAGAAAAGACACGCCCCTTCTTGCCACGCAGTATCGGCTGCAAAGTCATTTCAGACTACCATTTCGAAAGTCCAGCTTGGAGTAGGTCTACGCTGTGAAAGACATGTGAGGGAGCATTTACAGTCCAGAGCAGTTTTGAAGCAAGTGCATGTTTTAAAAACCTCAGTTGCAATTTTGTTGCTTAAATACTATCACTTCATTGCCATGTATAAAATGCTCCTTATTCTTGTCTGATTCACCTGAAATTTTTAGATAACGTTTCAGTTTGTCCAGGAATTAAAAGTTCTTCTGCATTTTATTACCATATTTTGCCCCAATGAGAAATGTCTGTCAAATTGTAGCCCAACAATTATGAAAACTGCGCCACAGAGAGCAATGTGAAAAATAAACATTAGTTTTTAATAACGAATTAACTCATCAACTTCAAATTTTGTGTGGTGCACTATGTTATTAATGTATGCTTGTGTTTCAAAAATCGGCTTTCATAAGTTACTCTGAGAAAGATGTAGAGAAATTGTCTTGCGGAAGGAATGCAAGATGAAAAGAAATAAGTCCTAAACAAAAGTAATGGACTTCAGTCGAGCCAAGTCAGGTAATACAGTAAATGTTAGGTTAGTAAGAGAAGTAGATGAGTATTTTTACTTGGACAGTAAAATAGCTAATGATGGTAGAAATAAGTAGGACTAGCACAAGACTTTTCTCAACAAAACGAAACATGGGAGATAAGAAAGAAAGAGAATAGAAGCTTTGAAATGTGGTGTTAGACAAGAATGCTGAACATGAAATAAATAGATCGAATCACGAATATAAAGATACTGAATCTAATTGTTGATAGGAGATCGATTTGGTTAAATTCGACCAGAAAAAGAGATAGAATGATAGGACACGATATATCTTAAGACACCCAGGACATACACAGCTGGTTTTTGAGGGAAGTGTAGGTGGTAAGAACGGTAGGGGTAGACTACAGTACGAATATGTCAAGCAGATTAGAGCAGATGTACGAGGTAATAGTTATGTAGAAATGAAAATGTTAGCACAGGATAGAGAGCTGCATACAGACTGATGACTGAAACAAAGAAGACAATTGCTCTATGGGTATTCTAGAATCCTCCCACGATGATTTTATGGAGTTCCTGCACATACGCACAGGGTCATTTGTAAATTCCCTTAATCCAGCTTGAGTTTTGAAAAATAAGTCTTTTAGCCTTAAATCAGGGCCGTAACAAATGTGATGAGGGTTCGCCGCTCAAAATAAAATGTTAAACCTGTCAATAACTCAATGTACAAATAATGCAATATTTTGCGCATCCCGAACGCCACTGTCGACAGCCCTGAATACGGTTTGCGGTAGTTTCCCATTTTCACACCAGGCTGTATCTGACCTTCCCACTCCTAGCCCTTGCCAATCCCATCATCACCATGGGGCCTATCTGTGTCGGTGCGACCTAAAGCCAATTATGTCAAGAAGATTATTGAAAAGTAATGTTTAATAGGTCTTACTCGACTGGCCCCGTGGTTTAACAAGTACCACTTAGATCTTCGTACTTCACTTTAATTGCTTTCATTTTTCAATGGCATTATACGCTGTTATTCTACAAAATTTGTGCATAACGATATTTTGAGATCAATTCCCATTGCTGTAGGTGCAGATCATTTTTGACGAGCGTGTCGCAGTGTTGCAAGAGTTTGTGTTGTATTACACCCAACACAATAAACTGCTGCTAGATGCAAGCAAGTGGTAATTCCTTTACGTAGAAACTGTGAAAAGATATATACTATAAGGAACTGTTTCGACCCGCCCAATCATTTACGTGCAAGTGACATTAGACACAAGCTTTTCTTAACAAAAGTGGGGAAATGAAACATTGGAGATAACTCGCTCAGAAAGAAAGAGAATAGAAGCTTTGAATTGTGGTGTTACAGAAGAATGCTTAACAGGAGATGAGTAGATCTAATCACGTATGAAGAGATACTGAATCGAATTGTTATTATTATTACTATTATTATTATTATTATTATTATTATTATTATTATTATTCTGCGCCAAAGGGTCATTTAGCACCACGCGGAGTCAACATTGCCCAATAGTTCTTCATTTTCATCATTTGTTGCAATTTCTGTTCCTCCGACCAGATACACCGTATTGGTTTCTTCTCGTCTTCCTCAAATCCCCTTGTGTAAACAATTTCCCCGACTACATTTCTATCCTGCAGGTTTGCTGATGCTAATTCAGTGAGGTCTTCCTCTACTTCCTTATGATGATGCTTATGCGGGATGATGATGAGCCTGACTTTGATGAGTATCTTGAAGATGATTCGTAGTGAAATAAGCTTTAGACTCATACCACGCCGTTGTAGATTTTTGGCAACAGAGCCAAAAGAAACTATTTCTAACATTGTCTTCCCTTGACGGTTCAGTAGCTGAGTCAGTTTCAACTATTCACTAAACTTCCAGATGAGCCTGATGTGGGACAGGGAAAAGGCTGAAACGAACTTGACAATGGAAACGTAAAAAATGTTCCATAATATTGGCACGTTATGGTGCATCAACAGTGTTCAATTATACAAGCACGTGATGGTGCATCAACAATGTTCAATAAACGTGGCACATGATTGTGCATCAACTACGTTCAATAACCTTCAGACGTGATGGTAAATCAACAATGTTCGATAATCCTAGCACGTGGTGGTGCATGAACAATGTGCACTAAGAGAAGCACGTGGTGGTGCATGAACAATGTGCACTAATAGAAGCACGTGGTGGTGCATGAACAATGTGCACTAATAGAAGCACGGGGTGGTGCATGAACAATGTGCACTAATAGAAGCACGTGGTGGTGCACCAGCAATGTTCATTAATCCTAGCACGTGGTGGTGAATCAACAATGTTCATTAATCCTAGCACGTGGTGGTGCATGAACAATGTGCACTAATCCTAGCACGTGGTGGTGCATGAACAATGTGCACTAATCCTAGCACGTGGTGGTGCATGAACAATGTGCACTAATCCTAGCACGTGGTGGTGCATGAACAATGTGCACTAATCCTAGCACGTGGTGGTGCACCAGCAATGTTCACTAATCCTGGTACGTGGTGGTGCATGAACAATGTGCACTAATCCTGGTACGTGGTGGTGCATGAACAATGTGCACTAATCCTAGCACGTGGTGGTGCATGAACAATGTGCACTAATCCTAGCACGTGGTGGTGCATGAACAATGTGCACTAATCCTAGCACGGGGTGGTGCATGAACAATGTGCACTAATCCTAGCACGTGGTGGTGCATGAAAAATGTGCACTAATCCTAGCACGTGGTGGTGCATGAACAATGTGCACTAATAGAAGCACGTGGTGGTGCATGAACAATGTGCACTAATCCTGGCACGTGGTGGTGCATGAACAATGTGCACTAATCCTGGCACGTGGTGGTGCATGAACAATGTGCACTAATAGAAGCACGTGGTGGTGCATGAACAATGTGCACTAATCCTAGCACGTGGTGGTGCATGAACAATGTGCACTAATAGAAGCACGTGGTGGTGCATGAACAATGTGCACTAATCCTAGCACGTGGTGGTGCATGAACAATGTGCACTAATCCTAGCACGTGGTGGTGCATAAACAATGTGCACTAATCCTGGCACGTGGTGGTGCATGAACAATGTGCACTAATCCTGGCACGTGGTGGTGCATGAACAATGTGCACTAATCCTAGCACGGGGTGGTGAATGAACAATGTGCACTAATCCTAGCACGTGGTGGTGCATGAACAATGTGCACTAATCCTAGCACGTGGTGGTGCATGAACAATGTGCACTAATCCTAGCACGTGGTGGTGCATGAACAATGTGCACTAATCCTAGCACGTGGTGGTGCATGAACAATGTGCACTAATACAAGCACGTGGTGGTGCATGAACAATGTGCACTAATCCTAGCACGTGGTGGTGCATGAACAATGTGCACTAATCCTAGCACGTGGTGGTGCATGAACAATGTGCACTAATACAAGCACGTGGTGGTGCATGAACAATGTGCACTAATACAAGCACGTGGTGGTGCATGAACAATGTTCACTAATCCTAGCACGTGGTGGTGCATGAACAATGTGCACTAATCCTAGCACGTGGTGGTGCATGAACAATGTGCACTAATCCTAGCACGTGGTGGTGCATGAACAATGTGCACTAATCCTAGCACGTGGTGGTGCATGAACAATGTGCACTAATCCTAGCACGTGGTGGTGCATGAACAATGTGCACTAATACAAGCACGTGGTGGTGCATGAACAATGTGCACTAATCCTAGCACGTGGTGGTGCATGAACAATGTGCACTAATCCTAGCACGTGGTGGTGCATGAACAATGTGCACTAATACAAGCACGTGGTGGTGCATGAACAATGTGCACTAATCCTGGTACGTGGTGGTGCATGAACAATGTGCACTAATCCTAGCACGTGGTGGTGCATGAACAATGTGCACTAATCCTAGCACGTGGTGGTGCATGAACAATGTGCACTAATCCTGGTACGTGGTGGTGCATGAACAATGTGCACTAATAGAAGCACGTGGTGGTGCACCAGCAATGTGCACTAATCCTAGCACGGGGTGGTGCACCAGCAATGTGCACTAATCCTAGCACGGGGTGGTGCATGAACAATGTGCACTAATCCTAGCACGGGGTGGTGCATGAACAATGTGCACTAATCCTAGCACGTGGTGGTGAATGAACAATGTACACTAATCCTAGCACGTGGTGGTGCATGAACAATGTGCACTAATAGAAGCAAGTGGAGGTGCATGAACAATGTGCACTAATCCTAGCAAGTGGTGGTGCATGAACAATGTGCACTAATCTTAGCACGTGGTGGTGCATGAACAATGTGCACTAATCCTAGCACGGGGTGGTGCATGAACAATGTGCACTAATCCTAGCACGGGGTGGTGCATGAACAATGTGCACTAATCCTAGCACGTGGTGGTGCATGAACAATGTGCACTAATCCTAGCACGGGGTGGTGCATGAATAATGTGCACTAATCCTAGCACGGGGTGGTGCATGAATAATGTGCACTAATCCTAGCACGTGGTGGTGCATGAACAATGTGCACTAATCCTAGCACGGGGTGGTGCATGAATAATGTGCACTAATCCTAGCACGTGGTGGTGCATGAACAATGTGCACTAATCCTGGTACGTGGTGGTGCATGAACAATGTGCACTAATCCTAGCACGGGGTGGTGCATGAACAATGTGCACTAAGAGAAGCACGTGGTGGTGCATGAACAATGTGCACTAATCCTAGCACGTGGTGGTGCATGAACAATGTGCACTAATCCTAGCACGTGGTGGTGCATGAACAATGTGCACTAATCCTAGCACGCGGTGGTGCATGAACAATGTGCACTAATCCTAGCACGTGGTGGTGCATGAACAATGTGCACTAATCTTAGC
This sequence comes from Anabrus simplex, assembly GCF_040414725.1. Taxonomy (NCBI): domain Eukaryota; kingdom Metazoa; phylum Arthropoda; class Insecta; order Orthoptera; family Tettigoniidae; genus Anabrus; species Anabrus simplex. The sequence continues at coordinate 68,199,314 of NC_090277.1, forward strand.
ACGTGGTGGTGCATGAACAATGTGCACTAATCCTGGTACGTGGTGGTGCATGAACAATGTGCACTAATACAAGCACGTGGTGGTGCATGAACAATGTGCACTAATCCTGGTACGTGGTGGTGCATGAACAATGTGCACTAATCCTAGCACGTGGTGGTGCATGAACAATGTGCACTAATAGAAGTACGTGGTGGTGCATGAACAATGTGCACTAATCCTAGCACGTGGTGGTGCATGAACAATGTGCACTAATAGAAGTACGTGGTGGTGCATGAACAATGTGCACTAATCCTAGCACGTGGTGGTGCATGAACAATGTGCACTAATCCTAGCACGTGGTGGTGCATGAACAATGTGCACTAATCCTAGCAAGTGGTGGTGCATGAACAATGTGCACTAATCCTAGCACGTGGTGGTGCATGAACAATGTGCACTAATCCTAGCACGGGGTGGTGCATGAACAATGTGCACTAATCCTAGCACGTGGTGGTGCATGAACAATGTGCACTAATCCTAGCACGTGGTGGTGCATGAACAATGTGCACTAATCCTAGCACGTGGTGGTGCATGAACAATGTGCACTAATCCTAGCACGTGGTGGTGCATGAACAATGTGCACTAATAGAAGCACGTGGTGGTGCATGAACAATGTGCACTAATCCTAGCACGTGGTGGTGCATGAACAATGTGCACTAATCCTGGTACGTGGTGGTGCATGAACAATGAGCACTAATCCTAGCACGTGGTGGTGCATGAACAATGTGCACTAATAGAAGCACGTGGTGGTGCATGAACAATGTGCACTAATCCTAGCACGTGGTGGTGCATGAATAATGTGCACTAATAGAAGCACGTGGTGGTGCATGAACAATGTGCACTAATCCTAGCACGTGGTGGTGCATGAACAATGTGCACTAATCTTAGCACGTGGTGGTGCATGAATAATGTGCACTAATAGAAGCACGTGGTGGTGCATGAACAATGTGCACTAATCCTAGCAAGTGGTGGTGCATGAACAATGTGCACTAATCCTAGCACGTGGTGGTGCATGAACAATGTGCACTAATCCTAGCACGTGGTGGTGCATGAACAATGTGCACTAATCCTAGCACGTGGTGGTGCATGAACAATGTGCACTAATCTTAGCACGTGGTGGTGCATGAACAATGTGCACTAATCCTAGCACGTGGTGGTGCATGAACAATGTGCACTAATCCTAGCACGTGGTGGTGCATGAACAATGTGCACTAATCCTGGTACGTGGTGGTGCATGAACAATGTGCACTAATAGAAGCACGTGGTGGTGCACCAGCAATGTGCACTAATCCTAGCACGTGGGGGTGCACCAGCAATGTGCATTAATCCTAGCACGTGGTGGTGCATGAACAATGTGCACTAATCTTAGCACGTGGTGGTGCATGAACAATGTGCACTAATCCTGGCACGGGGTGGTGCATGAACAATGTGCACTAATCCTAGCACGTGGTGGTGCACCAGCAATGTGCACTAATCCTAGCACGTGGTGGTGCATGAACAATGTGCACTAATCTTAGCACGTGGTGGTGCATGAACAATGTGCACTAATCCTGGCACGGGGTGGTGCATGAACAATGTGCACTAATCCTAGCACGGGGTGGTGCATGAACAATGTGCACTAATCCTAGCACGGGGTGGTGCATGAACAATGTACACTAATCCTAGCATGTGGTGGTGCATGAACAATGTGCACTAATCCTAGCACGTGGTGGTGCAAGAACAATGTGCACTAATCCTGGCACGTGGTGGTGCATGAACAATGTGCACTAATCCTAGCACGGGGTGGTGCATGAACAATGTGCACTAAGAGAAGCACGTGGTGTGCATGAACAATGTGCACTAATCCTGGCACGGGGTGGTGAATGAACAATGTGCACTAATCCTAGCACGTGGTGGTGCATGAACAATGTGCACTAATCCTAGCACGTGGTGGTGCATGAACAATGTGCACTAATCCTAGCACGTGGTGGTGCATGAACAATGTGCACTAATAGAAGCAAGTGGTGGTGCATGAACAATGTGCACTAATCCTAGCACGGGGTGGTGCATGAACAATGTGCACTAATCCTAGCACGGGGTGGTGCATGAACAATGTGCACTAATCCTAGCACGGGGTGGTGCATGAACAATGTGCACTAATCCTAGCACGTGGTGGTGCATGAACAATGTGCACTAATCCTAGCACGTGGTGGTGCATGAACAATGTGCACTAATCCTAGCACGTGGTGGTGCATGAACAATGTGCACTAATCCTAGCACGTGGTGGTGCACCAGCAATGTTCACTAATCCTGGTACGTGGTGGTGCATGAACAATGTGCACTAATCCTGGTACGTGGTGGTGCATGAACAATGTGCACTAATCCTAGCACGTGGTGGTGCATGAACAATGTGCACTAATCCTAGCACGGGGTGGTGCATGAACAATGTGCACTAATCCTAGCACGTGGTGGTGCATAAACAATGTGCACTAATCCTAGCACGTGGTGGTGCATGAACAATGTGCACTAATCCTAGCACGTGGTGGTGCATGAACAATGTGCACTAATCCTAGCACGTGGTGGTGCATGAACAATGTGCACTAATCCTAGCACGTGGTGGTGCATGAACAATGTGCACTAATCCTAGCACGTGGTGGTGCATGAACAATGTGCACTAATCCTAGCACGTGGTGGTGCATGAACAATGAGCACTAATCCTAGCACGTGGTGGTGCATGAACAATGTGCACTAATCCTAGCACGTGGTGGTGCATGAACAATGTGCACTAATAGAAGCACGTGGTGGTGCATGAACAATGTGCACTAATCCTAGCACGTGGTGGTGCATAAACAATGTGCACTAATCCTGGCACGTGGTGGTGCACCAGCAATGTTCACTAATCCTAGCACGTGGTGGTGCATGAACAATGTGCACTAATCCTAGCACGGGGTGGTGCATGAACAATGTGCACTAATCCTGGTACGTGGTGGTGCATGAACAATGTTCACTAATCCTGGTACGTGGTGGTGCATGAACAATGTGCACTAATCCTAGCACGTGGTGGTGCACCAGCAATGTTCACTAATCCTAGCACGTGGTGGTGCATGAACAATGTGCACTAATCCTAGCACGTGGTGGTGCATGAACAATGTGCACTAATCCTAGCACGTGGTGGTGCATGAACAATGTGCACTAATCCTAGCACGTGGTGGTGCATGAACAATGTGCACTAATCCTAGCACGGGGTGGTGCATGAACAATGTGCACTAATCCTAGCAAGTGGTGGTGCATGAAATATGTGCACTAATCCTAGCACGTGGTGGAGCATGAACAATGTGCACTAATCCTGGTACGTGGTGGTGCATGAACAATGTGCACTAATCCTGGTACGTGGTGGTGCATGAACAATGTGCACTAATCCTGGTACGTGGTGGTGCATGAACAATGTGCACTAATCCTAGCACGGGGTGGTGCATGAACAATGTTCACTAATCCTGGTACGTGGTGGTGCATGAACAATGTGCACTAATCCTAGCACGTGGTGGTGCACCAGCAATGTTCACTAATCCTAGCACGTGGTGGTGCATGAACAATGTGCACTAATCCTAGCACGTGGTGGTGCATGAACAATCTGCACTAATGCTAGCACGTGGTGGTGCATGAACAATGTTCACTAATCCTGGTACGTGGTGGTGCATGAACAATGTGCACTAATCCTAGCACGTGGTGGTGCATGAACAATGTGCACTAATCCTGTTACGTGGTGGTGCATGAACAATGTGCACTAATCCTGGTACGTGGTGGTGCATGAACAATGTGCACTAATCCTAGCACGTGGTGGAGCATGAACAATGTGCACTAATCCTGGTACGTGGTGGTGCATGAACAATGTGCACTAATCCTAGCACGTGGTGGTGCATGAACAATGTGCACTAATCCTAGCACGTGGTGGTGCATGAACAATGTGCACTAATCCTAGCACGTGGTGGTGCATGAACAATGTGCACTAATCCTGGTACGTGGTGGTGCATGAACAATGTGCACTAATCCTGGTACGTGGTGGTGCATGAACAATGTGCACTAATCCTAGCACGTGGTGGTGCATGAACAATGTGCACTAATCCTAGCACGTGGTGGTGCATGAACAATGTGCACTAATCCTAGCACGTGGTGGTGCATGAACAATGTGCACTAATCCTAGCACGGGGTGGTGCATGAACAATGTGCACTAATCCTAGCACGTGGTGGTGCATGAACAATGTGCACTAATCCTGGTACGTGGTGGTGCATGAACAATGTGTACTAATCCTAGCACGTGGTGGTGCATGAACAATGTGCACTAATCCTAGCACGTGGTGGTGCATGAACAATGTGCACTAATCCTGGCACGTGGTGGTGCATGAACAATGTGCACTAATACAAGCACGTGGTGGTGCATGAACAATGTGCACTAATCCTAGCACGTGGTGGTGCATGAACAATGTGCACTAATCCTAGCACGGGGTGGTGCATGAACAATGTGCACTAATCCTAGCACGTGGTGGTGCATGAACAATGTGCACTAATACAAGCACGTGGTGGTGCATGAACAATGTGCACTAATCCTGGTACGTGGTGGTGCATGAACAATGTGCACTAATCCTAGCACGTGGTGGTGCATGAACAATGTGCACTAATCCTAGCACGTGGTGGTGCATTAACAATGTGCACTAATCCTGGTACGTGGTGGTGCATGAACAATGTGCACTAATAGAAGCAAGTGGTGGTGCACCAGCAATGTGCACTAATCCTAGCACGGGGTGGTGCACCAGCAATGTGCACTAATCCTAGCACGGGGTGGTGCATGAACAATGTGCACTAATCCTAGCACGGGGTGGTGCATGAACAATGTGCACTAATCCTAGCACGTGGTGGTGAATGAACAATGTACACTAATCCTAGCACGTGGTGGTGCATGAACAATGTGCACTAATAGAAGCAAGTGGTGGTGCATGAACAATGTGCACTAATCCTAGCAAGTGGTGGTGCATGAACAATGTGCACTAATCTTAGCACGTGGTGGTGCATGAACAATGTGCACTAATCCTAGCACGGGGTGGTGCATGAACAATGTGCAATAATCCTAGCACGTGGTGGTGCATGAACAATGTGCACTAATCCTAGCACGTGGTGGTGCATGAACAATGTGCACTAATCCTAGCACGGGGTGGTGCATGAATAATGTGCACTAATCCTAGCACGTGGTGGTGCATGAACAATGTGCACTAATCCTGGTACGTGGTGGTACATGAACAATGTGCACTAATCCTAGCACGGGGTGGTGCATGAACAATGTGCACTAAGAGAAGCACGTGGTGGTGCATGAACAATGTGCACTAATCCTAGCACGTGGTGGTGCATGAACAATGTGCACTAATCCTAGCACGTGGTGGTGCATGAACAATGTCCACTAATCCTAGCACGCGGTGGTGCATGAACAATGTGCACTAATCCTAGCACGTGGTGGTGCATGAACAATGTGCACTAATCTTAGCACGTGGTGGTGCATGAACAATGTGCACTAATCCTGGTACGTGGTGGTGCATGAACAATGTGCACTAATACAAGCACGTGGTGGTGCATGAACAATGTGCACTAATCCTGGTACGTGGTGGTGCATGAACAATGTGCACTAATCCTAGCACGTGGTGGTGCATGAACAATGTGCACTAATCCTGGTACGTGGTGGTGCATGAACAATGTGCACTAATCCTAGCACGTGGTGGTGCATGAACAATGTGCACTAATCCTAGCACGTGGTGGTGCATGAACAATGTGCACTAATCCTAGCACGTGGTGGTGCATGAACAATGCGCACTAATCCTAGCACGTGGTGGTGCATGAACAATGTGCACTAATACAAGCACGTGGTGGTGCATGAACAATGTGCACTAATCCTAGCACGTGGTGGTGCATGAACAATGTGCACTAATCCTAGCACGTGGTGGTGCATGAACAATGTGCACTAATACAAGCACGTGGTGGTGCATGAACAATGTGCACTAATCCTGGTACGTGGTGGTGCATGAACAATGTGCACTAATCCTAGCACGTGGTGGTGCATGAACAATGTGCACTAATCCTAGCACGTGGTGGTGCATGAACAATGTGCACTAATCCTGGTACGTGGTGGTGCATGAACAATGTGCACTAATAGAAGCACGTGGTGGTGCACCAGCAATGTGCACTAATCCTAGCACGGGGTGGTGCACCAGCAATGTGCACTAATCCTAGCACGGGGTGGTGCATGAACAATGTGCACTAATCCTAGCACGGGGTGGTGCATGAACAATGTGCACTAATCCTAGCACGTGGTGGTGAATGAACAATGTACACTAATCCTAGCACGTGGTGGTGCATGAACAATGTGCACTAATAGAAGCAAGTGGTGGTGCATGAACAATGTGCACTAATCCTAGCAAGTGGTGGTGCATGAACAATGTGCACTAATCTTAGCACGTGGTGGTGCATGAACAATGTGCACTAATCCTAGCACGGGGTGGTGCATGAACAATGTGCACTAATCCTAGCACGGGGTGGTGCATGAACAATGTGCACTAATCCTAGCACGTGGTGGTGCATGAACAATGTGCACTAATCCTAGCACGTGGTGGTGCATGAACAATGTGCACTAATCCTAGCACGGGGTGGTGCATGAATAATGTGCACTAATCCTAGCACGTGGTGGTGCATGAACAATGTGCACTAATCCTGGTACGTGGTGGTGCATGAACAATGTGCACTAATCCTAGCACGGGGTGGTGCATGAACAATGTGCACTAAGAGAAGCACGTGGTGGTGCATGAACAATGTGCACTAATCCTAGCACGTGGTGGTGCATGAACAATGTGCACTAATCCTAGCACGTGGTGGTGCATGAACAATGTGCACTAATCCTAGCACGCGGTGGTGCATGAACAATGTGCACTAATCCTAGCACGTGGTGGTGCATGAACAATGTGCACTAGTCTTAGCACGTGGTGGTGCATGAATAATGTGCACTAATCCTGGTACGTGGTGGTGCATGAACAATGTGCACTAATACAAGCACGTGGTGGTGCATGAACAATGTGCACTAATCCTGGTACGTGGTGGTGCATGAACAATGTGCACTAATCCTAGCACGTGGTGGTGCATGAACAATGTGCACTAATAGAAGTACGTGGTGGTGCATGAACAATGTGCACTAATCCTAGCACGTGGTGGTGCATGAACAATGTGCACTAATAGAAGTACGTGGTGGTGCATGAACAATGTGCACTAATCCTAGCACGTGGTGGTGCATGAACAATGTGCACTAATCCTAGCACGTGGTGGTGCATGAACAATGTGCACTAATCCTAGCAAGTGGTGGTGCATGAACAATGTGCACTAATCCTAGCACGTGGTGGTGCATGAACAATGTGCACTAATCCTAGCACGGGGTGGTGCATGAACAATGTGCACTAATCCTAGCACGTGGTGGTGCATGAAAAATGTGCACTAATCCTAGCACGTGGTGGTGCATGAACAATGTGCACTAATCCTAGCACGTGGTGGTGCGTGAACAATGTGCACTAATCCTAGCACGTGGTGGTGCATGAACAATGTGCACTAATAGAAGCACGTGGTGGTGCATGAACAATGTGCACTAATCCTAGCACGTGGTGGTGCATGAACAATGTGCACTAATCCTGGTACGTGGTGGTGCATGAACAATGAGCACTAATCCTAGCACGTGGTGGTGCATGAACAATGTGCACTAATAGAAGCACGTGGTGGTGCATGAACAATGTGCACTAATCCTAGCACGTGGTGGTGCATGAATAATGTGCACTAATAGAAGCACGTGGTGGTGCATGAACAATGTGCACTAATCCTAGCACGTGGTGGTGCATGAACAATGTGCACTAATCTTAGCACGTGGTGGTGCATGAATAATGTGCACTAATAGAAGCACGTGGTGGTGCATGAACAATGTGCACTAATCCTAGCAAGTGGTGGTGCATGAACAATGTGCACTAATCCTAGCACGTGGTGGTGCATGAACAATGTGCACTAATCCTAGCACGTGGTGGTGCATGAACAATGTGCACTAATCCTAGCACGTGGTGGTGCATGAACAATGTGCACTAATCTTAGCACGTGGTGGTGCATGAACAATGTGCACTAATCCTAGCACGTGGTGGTGCATGAACAATGTGCACTAATCCTAGCACGTGGTGGTGCATGAACAATGTGCACTAATCCTGGTACGTGGTGGTGCATGAACAATGTGCACTAATAGAAGCACGTGGTGGTGCACCAGCAATGTGCACTAATCCTAGCACGTGGTGGTGCACCAGCAATGTGCACTAATCCTAGCACGTGGTGGTGCATGAACAATGTGCACTAATCTTAGCACGTGGTGGTGCATGAACAATGTGCACTAATCCTGGCACGGGGTGGTGCATGAACAATGTGCACTAATCCTAGCACGTGGTGGTGCACCAGCAATGTGCACTAATCCTAGCACGTGGTGGTGCATGAACAATGTGCACTAATCTTAGCACGTGGTGGTGCATGAACAATGTTCACTAATCCTGGCACGGGGTGGTGCATGAACAATGTGCACTAATCCTAGCACGGGGTGGTGCATGAACAATGTGCACTAATCCTAGCACGGGGTGGTGCATGAACAATGTACACTAATCCTAGGATGTGGTGGTGCATGAACAATGTGCACTAATCCTAGCACGTGGTGGTGCAAGAACAATGTGCACTAATCCTGGCACGTGGTGGTGCATGAACAATGTGCACTAATCCTAGCACGTGGTGGTGCATGAACAATGTGCACTAATCCTAGCACGGGGTGGTGCATGAACAATGTGCACTAATCCTGGCACGTGGTGGTGCATGAACAATGTGCACTAATCCTAGCACGGGGTGGTGCATGAACAATGTGCACTAAGAGAAGCACGTGGTGTGCATGAACAATGTGCACTAATCCTGGCACGGGGTGGTGAATGAACAATGTGCACTAATCCTAGCACGTGGTGGTGCATGAACAATGTGCACTAATCCTAGCACGTGGTGGTGCATGAACAATGTGCACTAATCCTAGCACGTGGTGGTGCATGAACAATGTGCACTAATAGAAGCAAGTGGTGGTGCATGAACAATGTGCACTAATCCTAGCACGGGGTGGTGCATGAACAATGTGCACTAATCCTAGCACGGGGTGGTGCATGAACAATGTGCACTAATCCTAGCACGGGGTGGTGCATGAACAATGTGCACTAATCCTAGCACGTGGTGGTGCATGAACAATGTGCACTAATCCTAGCACGTGGTGGTGCATGAACAATGTGCACTAATCCTAGCACGGGGTGGTGCATGAATAATGTGCACTAATCCTAGCACGTGGTGGTGCATGAAATATGTGCACTAATCCTAGCACGGGGTGGTGCATGAACAATGTGCACTAATCCTAGCACGTGGTGGTGCATGAACAATGTGCACTAATCCTAGCACGTGGTGGTGCATGAACAATGTGCACTAATCCTAGCACGTGGTGGTGCATGAACAATGTGCACTAATCCTGGTACGTGGTGGTGCATGAACAATGTGCACTAATCCTAGCACGTGGTGGTGCATGAACAATGTGCACTAATCCTAGCACGTGGTGGTGCACCAGCAATGTTCACTAATCCTAGCACGTGGTGGTGCATGAACAATGTGCACTAATCCTAGCACGTGGTGGTGCATGAACAATGTGCACTAATCCTGGTACGTGGTGGTGCATGAACAATGAGCACTAATCCTAGCACGTGGTGGTGCATGAACAATGTGCACTAATAGGAGCACGTGGTGGTGCATGAACAATGTGCACTAATCCTAGCACGTGGTGGTGCATGAACAATGTGCACTAATCTTAGCACGTGGTGGTGCATGAATAATGTGCACTAATAGAAGCACGTGGTGGTGCATGAACAATGTGCACTAATCCTAGCAAGTGGTGGTGCATGAACAATGTGCACTAATCCTAGCACGTGGTGGTGCATGAACAATGTGCACTAATCCTAGCACGTGGTGGTGCATGAACAATGTGCAGTAATAGAAGTACGTGGTGGTGCATGAACAATGTGCACTAATCCTAGCACGTGGTGGTGCATGAACAATGTGCACTAATCCTAGCACGTGGTGGTGCATGAACAATGTGCACTAATCCTAGCACGTGGTGGTGCATGAACAATGTGCACTAATCCTGGTACGTGGTGGTGCATGAACAATGTGCACTAATAGAAGCACGTGGTGGTGCACCAGCAATGTGCACTAATCCTAGCACGGGGTGGTGCACCAGCAATGTGCACTAATCCTAGCACGGGGTGGTGCATGAACAATGTGCACTAATCCTAGCACGGGGTGGTGCATGAACAATGTGCACTAATCCTAGCACGTGGTGGTGAATGAACAATGTACACTAATCCTAGCACGTGGTGGTGCATGAACAATGTGCACTAATAGAAGCAAGTGGTGGTGCATGAACAATGTGCACTAATCCTAGCAAGTGGTGGTGCATGAACAATGTGCACTAATCCTAGCACGGGGTGGTGCATGAACAATGTGCACTAATCCTAGCACGGGGTGGTGCATGAACAATGTGCACTAATCCTAGCACGTGGTGGTGCATGAACAATGTGCACTAATCTTAGCACGTGGTGGTGCATGAACAATGTGCACTAATCCTAGCACGGGGTGGTGCATGAATAATGTGCACTAATCCTAGCACGTGGTGGTGCATGAACAATGTGCACTAATCCTGGTACGTGGTGGTGCATGAACAATGTGCACTAATCCTAGCACGGGGTGGTGCATGAACAATGTGCACTAAGAGAAGCACGTGGTGGTGCATGAACAATGTGCACTAATCCTAGCACGTTGTGGTGCATGAACAATGTGCACTAATCCTAGCACGTGGTGGTGCATGAACAATGTGCACTAATCCTAGCACGCGGTGGTGCATGAACAATGTGCACTAATCCTAGCACGTGGTGGTGCATGAACAATGTGCACTAATCTTAGCACGTGGTGGTGCATGAACAATGTGCACTAATCCTGGTACGTGGTGGTGCATGAACAATGTGCACTAATACAAGCACGTGGTGGTGCATGAACAATGTGCACTAATCCTGGTACGTGGTGGTGCATGAACAATGTGCACTAATCCTAGCACGTGGTGGTGCATGAACAATGTGCACTAATAGAAGTACGTGGTGGTGCATGAACAATGTGCACTAATCCTAGCACGTGGTGGTGCATGAACAATGTGCACTAATAGAAGTACGTGGTGGTGCATGAACAATGTGCACTAATCCTAGCACGTGGTGGTGCATGAACAATGTGCACTAATCCTAGCACGTGGTGGTGCATGAACAATGTGCACTAATCCTAGCAAGTGGTGGTGCATGAACAATGTGCACTAATCCTAGCACGTGGTGGTGCATGAACAATGTGCACTAATCCTAGCACGGGGTGGTGCATGAACAATGTGCACTAATCCTAGCACGTGGTGGTGCATGAACAATGTGCACTAATCCTAGCACGTGGTGGTGCATGAACAATGTGCACTAATCCTAGCACGTGGTGGTGCACCAGCAATGTTCACTAATCCTAGCACGTGGTGGTGCATGAACAATGTGCACTAATAGAAGCACGTGGTGGTGCATGAACAATGTGCACTAATCCTAGCACGTGGTGGTGCATGAACAATGTGCACTAATCCTGGTACGTGGTGGTGCATGAACAATGAGCACTAATCCTAGCACGTGGTGGTGCATGAACAATGTGCACTAATAGAAGCACGTGGTGGTGCATGAACAATGTGCACTAATCCTAGCACGTGGTGGTGCATGAATAATGTGCACTAATAGAAGCACGTGGTGGTGCATGAACAATGTGCACTAATCCTAGCACGTGGTGGTGCATGAACAATGTGCACTAATCTTAGCACGTGGTGGTGCATGAATAATGTGCACTAATAGAAGCACGTGGTGGTGCATGAACAATGTGCACTAATCCTAGCAAGTGGTGGTGCATGAACAATGTGCACTAATCCTAGCACGTGGTGGTGCATGAACAATGTGCACTAATCCTAGCACGTGGTGGTGCATGAACAATGTGCACTAATCCTAGCACGTGGTGGTGCATGAACAATGTGCACTAATCTTAGCACGTGGTGGTGCATGAACAATGTGCACTAATCCTAGCACGTGGTGGTGCATGAACAATGTGCACTAATCCTAGCACGTGGTGGTGCATGAACAATGTGCACTAATCCTAGCACGTGGTGGTGCATGAACAATGTGCACTAATCCTAGCACGTGGTGGTGCATGAACAATGTGCACTAATCCTAGCACGTGGTGGTGCACCAGCAATGTTCACTAATCCTAGCACGCGGTGGTGCACCAGCAATGTGCACTAATCCTAGCACGTGGTGGTGCATGAACAATGTGCACTAATCCTAGCACGTGGTGGTGCATGAACAATGTGCACTAATCTTAGCACGTGGTGGTGCATGAACAATGTGCACTAATCCTGGCACGGGGTGGTGCATGAACAATGTGCACTAATCCTAGCACGGGGTGGTGCATGAACAATGTGCACTAATCCTAGCACGGGGTGGTGCATGAACAATGTACACTAATCCTAGCATGTGGTGGTGCATGAACAATGTGCACTAATCCTAGCACGTGGTGGTGCATGAACAATGTGCACTAATCCTGGCACGTGGTGGTGCATGAACAATGTGCACTAATCCTAGCACGGGGTGGTGCATGAACAATGTGCACTAAGAGAAGCACGTGGTGTGCATGAACAATGTGCACTAATCCTAGCACGTGGTGGTGCATGAACAATGTGCACTAATCCTAGCACGTGGTGGTGCATGAACAATGTGCACTAATCCTAGCACGTGGTGGTGCATGAACAATGTGCACTAATCCTAGCACGTGGTGGTGCATGAACAATGTGCACTAATCCTAGCACGTGGTGGTGCATGAACAATGTGCACTAATCCTAGCACGTGGTGGTGCATCAACAATGTGCACTAATCCTAGCACGTGGTGGTGCATGAACAATGTGCACTAATAGAAGCACGTGGTGGTGCACCAGCAATGTGCACTAATCCTAGCAAGTGGTGGTGCATGAACAATGTGCACTAATCCTAGCACGTAGTGGTGCATGAACAATGTGCACTAATCCTAGCAAGTGGTGGTGCATGAACAATTTGCACTAATCTTAGCACGTGGTGGTGCATGAACAATGTGCACTAATCCTAGCACGTGGTGGTGCATGAACAATGTGCACTAATAGAAGCACGTGGTGGTGCACCAGCAATGTGCACTAATCCTAGCAAGCGGTGGTGCATGAACAATGTGCACTAATCCTAGCACGTGGTGGTGCATGAACAATGTGCACTAATCCTAGCACGTGGTGGTGCATGAACAATGTGCACTAATAGAAGCACGTGGTGGTGCATGAACAATGTGCACTAATCTTAGCACGTGGTGGTGCATGAACAATGTGCACTAATCTTAGCACGTGGTGGTGCATGAACAATGTGCACTAATCCTGGTACGTGGTGGTGCATGAACAATGAGCACTAATCCTAGCACGTGGTGGTGCATGAACAATGTGCACTAATCCTAGCACGTGGTGGTGCATGAACAATGTGCACTAATAGAAGCAAGTGGTGGTGCATGAACAATGTGCACTAATCCTAGCACGTGGTGGTGCATGAACAATGTGCACTAATCCTAGCACGTGGTGTGCATGAACAATGTGCACTAATCTTAGCACGTGGTGGTGCATGAACAATGTGCACTAATCTTAGCACGTGGTGGTGCATGAACAATGTGCACTAATCTTAGCACGTGGTGGTGCATGAACAATGTGCACTAATCCTAGCACGTGGTGGTGCATGAACAATGTGCACTAATCCTAGCACGTGGTGGTGCATGAACAATGTGCACTAATCCTAGCACGTGGTGGTGACTGAACAATGTGCACTAATCCTAGCACGTGGTGGTGCATGAACAATGTGCCCTAAGAGAAGCACGTGGTGGTGCATGAACAATGTGCACTAATCCTGGTACGTGGTGGTGCATGAACAATGTGCACTAATCCTAGCACGTGGTGGTGCATGAACAATGTGCACTAATCCTGGTACGTGGTGGTGCATGAACAATGTGCACTAATAGAAACACGTGGTGGTGCACCAGCAATGTGCACTAATCCTAGCACGGGGTGGTGCATGAACAATGTGCACTAATCCTGGCACGTGGTGGTGAATGAACAATGTACACTAATCCTAGCACGTGGTGGTGCATGAACAATGTGCACTAATAGAAGCAAGTGGTGGTGCATGAACAATGTGCACTAATCCTAGCACGGGGTGGTGCATGAACAATGTGCACTAATCCTAGCACGGGGTGGTGCATGAACAATGTGCACTAATCCTAGCACGGGGTGGTGCATGAACAATGTGCACTAATCCTAGCACGTGGTGGTGCATGAACAATGTGCACTAATCCTAGCACGTGGTGGTGCATGAACAATGTGCACTAATCCTAGCACGGGGCGGTGCATGAACAATGTGCACTAATCCTAGCACGGGGTGGTGCATGAACAATGTGCACTAAGAGAAGCACGTGGTGGTGCATGAACAATGTGCACTAATCCTAGCACGTGGTGGTGCATGAACAATGTGCACTAATCCTAGCACGGGGTGGTGCATGAACAATGTGCACTAATAGAAGCACGTGGTGGTGCACCAGCAATGTGCACTAATCCTAGCACGTGGTGGTGCATGAACAATGTGCACTGATCCTAGCACGTGGTGGTGCATGAACAATCTGCACTAATCCTAGCACGTGGTGGTGCAAGAACAATGTGCACTAATCCTAGCACGTGGTGGTGCATGAACAATGTGCACTAATAGAAGTACGTGGTGGTGCATGAACAATGTGCACTAATCCTAGCACGTGGTGGTGCATGAACAATGTGCACTAATAGAAGTACGTGGTGGTGCATGAACAATGTGCACTAATCCTAGCACGTGGTGGTGCATGAACAATGTGCACTAATCCTAGCACGTGGTGGTGCATGAACAATGTGCACTAATCCTAGCACGGGGTGGTGCATGAACAATGTGCACTAATCCTAGCACGTGGTGGTGCATGAACAATGTGCACTAATCCTAGCACGTGGTGGTGCATGAACAATGTGCACTAATCCTAGCACGTGGTGGTGCATGAACAATGTGCACTAATCCTAGCACGTGGTGGTGCATCAACAATGTGCACTAATCCTAGCACGTGGTGGTGCATGAACAATGTGCACTAATAGAAGCACGTGGTGGTGCACCAGCAATGTGCACTAATCCTAGCAAGTGGTGGTGCATGAACAATGTGCACTAATCCTAGCACGTGGTGGTGCATGAACAATGTGCACTAATCCTAGCACGTGGTGGTGCATGAACAATGTGCACTAATCCTAGCACGGGGTGGTGCATGAACAATGTGCACTAATCCTAGCACGTGGTGGTGCATGAACAATGTGCACTAATCCTAGCACGTGGTGGTGCATGAACAATGTGCACTAATCCTAGCACGTGGTGGTGCACCAGCAATGTTCACTAATCCTAGCACGTGGTGGTGCATGAACAATGTGCACTAATAGAAGCACGTGGTGGTGCATGAACAATGTGCACTAATCCTAGCACGTGGTGGTGCATGAACAATGTGCACTAATCCTGGTACGTGGTGGTGCATGAACAATGAGCACTAATCCTAGCACGTGGTGGTGCATGAACAATGTGCACTAATAGAAGCACGTGGTGGTGCATGAACAATGTGCACTAATCCTAGCACTTGGTGGTGCATGAATAATGTGCACTAATAGAAGCACGTGGTGGTGCATGAACAATGTGCACTAATCCTAGCACGTGGTGGTGCATGAACAATGTGCACTAATCTTAGCACGTGGTGGTGCATGAATAATGTGCACTAATAGAAGCACGTGGTGGTGCATGAACAATGTGCACTAATCCTAGCAAGTGGTGGTGCATGAACAATGTGCACTAATCCTAGCACGTGGTGGTGCATGAACAATGTGCACTAATCCTAGCACGTGGTGGTGCATGAACAATGTGCACTAATCCTAGCACGTGGTGGTGCATGAACAATGTGCACTAATCTTAGCACGTGGTGGTGCATGAACAATGTGCACTAATCCTAGCACGTGGTGGTGCATGAACAATGTGCACTAATCCTAGCACGTGGTGGTGCATGAACAATGTGCACTAATCCTGGTACGTGGTGGTGCATGAACAATGTGCACTAATAGAAGCACGTGGTGGTGCACCAGCAATGTGCACTAATCCTAGCACGTGGTGGTGCATGAACAATGTGCCCTAATCCTAGCACGTGGTGGTGCATGAACAATGTGCACTAATCCTAGCACGTGGTGGTGCACCAGCAATATTCACTAATCCTAGCACGTGGTGGTGCATGAACAATGTGCACTAATCCTAGCACGTGGTGGTGCATGAACAATGTGCACTAATCCTAGCACGTGGTGGTGCACCAGCAATGTGCACTAATCCTAGCACGTGGTGGTGCATGAACAATGTGCACTAAGAGAAGCACGTGGTGTGCATGAACAATGTGCACTAATCCTGGCACGGGGTGGTGAATGAACAATGTGCACTAATCCTAGCACGTGGTGGTGCATGAACAATGTGCACTAATCCTAGCACGTGGTGGTGCATGAACAATGTGCACTAATCCTAGCACGTGGTGGTGCATGAACAATGTGCACTAATAGAAGCAAGTGGTGGTGCATGAACAATGTGCACTAATCCTAGCACGGGGTGGTGCATGAACAATGTGCACTAATCCTAGCACGGGGTGGTGCATGAACAATGTGCACTAATCCTAGCACGGGGTGGTGCATGAACAATGTGCACTAATCCTAGCACGTGGTGGTGCATGAACAATGTGCACTAATCCTAGCACGTGGTGGTGCATGAACAATGTGCACTAATCCTAGCACGGGGTGGTGCATGATTAATGTGCACTAATCCTAGCACGTGGTGGTGCATGAACAATGTGCACTAATCCTGGTACGTGGTGGTGCATGAACAATGTGCACTAATCCTAGCACGGGGTGGTGCATGAACAATGTGCACTAAGAGAAGCACGTGGTGGTGCATGAACAATGTGCACTAATCCTAGCACGTGGTGGTGCATGAACAATGTGCACTAATCCTAGCACGTGGTGGTGCATGAACAATGTGCACTAATCCTAGCACGGGGTGGTGCATGAACAATGTGCACTAATCCTAGCACGTGGTGGTGCATGAACAATGTGCACTAATCCTAGCACGTGGTGGTGCATGAACAATGTGCACTAATCCTAGCACGTGGTGGTGCATGAACAATGTGCACTAATCCTGGTACGTGGTGGTGCATGAACAATGTGCACTAATCCTAGCACGTGGTGGTGCATGAACAATGTGCACTAATCCTAGCACGTGGTAGTGCATGAACAATGTGCACTAATCCTAGCACGTGGTGGTGCATGAACAATGTGCACTAATCCTGGTACGTGGTGGTGCATGAACAATGTGCACTAATAGAAGCACGTGGTGGTGCACCAGCAATGTGCCCTAATCCTAGCACGTGGTGGTGCATGAACAATGTGCACTAATCCTAGCACGTGGTGGTGCACCAGCAATGTGCACTAATAGAAGCACGTGGTGGTGCACCAGCAATGTTCACTAATCCTAGCACGTGGTGGTGCACCAGCAATGTGCACTAACCCTAGCACGTGGTGGTGCATGAACAATGTGCACTAATCTTAGCACGTGGTGGTGCATGAACAATGTGCACTAATCCTGGCACGGGGTGGTGCATGAACAATGTGCACTAATCCTAGCACGGGGTGGTGCATGAACAATGTGCACTAATCCTAGCACGTGGTGGTGCATGAACAATGTACACTAATCCTAGCATGTGGTGGTGCATGAACAATGTGCACTAATCCTAGCACGTGGTGGTGCATGAACAATGTGCACTAATCCTGGCACGTGGTGGTGCATGAACAATGTGCACTAATCCTAGCACGGGGTGGTGCATGAACAATGTGCACTAAGAGAAGCACGTGGTGTGCATGAACAATGTGCACTAATCCTGGCACGGGGTGGTGAATGAACAATGTGCACTAATCCTAGCACGTGGTGGTGCATGAACAATGTGCACTAATCCTAGCACGTGGTGGTGCATGAACAATGTGCACTAATCCTAGCACGTGGTGGTGCATGAACAATGTGCACTAATCCTAGCACGTGGTGGTGCATGAACAATGTGCACTAATCCTAGCACGTGGTGGTGCATCAACAATGTGCACTAATCCTAGCACGTGGTGGTGCATGAACAATGTGCACTAATAGAAGCACGTGGTGGTGCACCAGCAATGTGCACTAATCCTAGCAAGTGGTGGCGCATGAACAATGTGCACTAATCCTAGCACGTAGTGGTGCATGAACAATGTGCACTAATCCTAGCAAGTGGTGGTGCATGAACAATTTGCACTAATCTTAGCACGTGGTGGTGCATGAACAATGTGCACTAATCCTAGCACGTGGTGGTGCATGAACAATGTGCACTAATAGAAGCACGTGGTGGTGCACCAGCAATGTGCACTAATCCTAGCAAGTGGTGGTGCATGAACAATGTGCACTAATCCTAGCACGTGGTGGTGCATGAACAATGTGCACTAATCCTAGCACGTGGTGGTGCATGAACAATGTGCACTAATAGAAGCACGTGGTGGTGCATGAACAATGTGCACTAATCTTAGCACGTGGTGGTGCATGAACAATGTGCACTAATCTTAGCACGTGGTGGTGCATGAACAATGTGCACTAATCCTGGTACGTGGTGGTGCATGAACAATGAGCACTAATCCTAGCACGTGGTGGTGCATGAACAATGTGCACTAATCCTAGCACGTGGTGGTGCATGAACAATGTGCACTAATAGAAGCAAGTGGTGGTGCATGAACAATGTGCACTAATCCTAGCACGTGGTGGTGCATGAACAATGTGCACTAATCCTAGCACGTGGTGTGCATGAACAATGTGCACTAATCTTAGCACGTGGTGGTGCATGAACAATGTGCACTAATCTTAGCACGTGGTGGTGCATGAACAATGTGCACTAATCTTAGCACGTGGTGGTGCATGAACAATGTACACTAATCCTGGTACGTGGTGGTGCATGAACAATGAGCACTAATCCTAGCACGTGGTGGTGCATGAACAATGTGCACTAATCCTAGCACGTGGTGGTGACTGAACAATGTGCCCTAAGAGAAGCACGTGGTGGTGCATGAACAATGTGCACTAATCCTGGTACGTGGTGGTGCATGAACAATGTGCACTAATCCTAGCACGTGGTGGTGCATGAACAATGTGCACTAATCCTGGTACGTGGTGGTGCATGAACAATGTGCACTAATAGAAGCACGTGGTGGTGCACCAGCAATGTGCACTAATCCTAGCACGGGGTGGTGCATGAACAATGTGCACTAATCCTAGCACGTGGTGGTGCATGAACAATGTGCACTAATCCTAGCACGTGGTGGTGCATGAACAATGTGCACTAATCCTAGCACGTGGTGGTGCATGAACAATGTGCACTAATCCTAGCACGTGGTGGTGCATGAACAATGTGCACTAATCCTAGCACGTGGTGGTGCATGAACAATGTGCACTAATCCTAGCACGTGGTGGTGAATGAACAATGTACACTAATCCTAGCACGTGGTGGTGCATGAACAATGTGCACTAATAGAAGCAAGTGGTGGTGCATGAACAATGTGCACTAATCCTAGCACGGGGTGGTGCATGAACAATGTGCACTAATCCTAGCACGGGGTGGTGCATGAACAATGTGCACTAATCCTAGCACTGGGTGGTGCATGAACAATGTGCACTAATCCTAGCACGTGGTGGTGCATGAACAATGTGCACTAATCCTAGCACGTGGTGGTGCACCAGCAATGTTCACTAATCCTAGCACGTGGTGGTGCATGAACAATGTGCACTAATCCTAGCACGGGGTGGTGCATGAACAATGTGCACTAATCCTAGCACGTGGTGGTGCATGAACAATGTGCACTAATCCTAGCACGTGGTGGTGCATGAACAATGTGCACTAATCCTAGCACGTGGTGGTGCATGAACAATGTGCACTAATCCTGGTACGTGGTGGTGCATGAACAATGAGCACTAATCCTAGCACGTGGTGGTGCATGAATAATGTGCACTAATAGAAGCACGTGGTGGTGCATGAACAATGTGCACTAATCCTAGCACGTGGTGGTGCATGAACAATGTGCACTAATCTTAGCACGTGGTGGTGCATGAATAATGTGCACTAATAGAAGCACGTGGTGGTGCATGAACAATGTGCACTAATCCTAGCAAGTGGTGGTGCATGAACAATGTGCACTAATCCTAGCACGTGGTGGTGCATGAACAATGTGCACTAATCCTAGCACGTGGTGGTGCATGAACAATGTGCACTAATCCTAGCACGTGTTGGTGCATGAACAATGTGCACTAATCTTAGCACGTGGTGGTGCATGAACAATGTGCACTAATCCTAGCACGTGTTAGTGCATGAACAATGTGCACTAATCCTAGCACGTGGTGGTGCATGAACAATGTGCACTAATCCTGGTACGTGGTGGTGCATGAACAATGTGCACTAATAGAAGCACGTGGTGGTGCACCAGCAATGTGCACTAATCCTAGCACGTGGTGGTGCATGAACAATGTGCACTAATCCTAGCACGTGGTGGTGCATGAACAATGTGCACTAATCCTAGCACGTGGTGGTGCATCAGCAATGTTCACTAATTCTAGCACGTGGTGGTGCACCAGCAATGTGCACTAATCCTAGCACGTGGTGGTGCATGAACAATGTGCACTAATCTTAGCACGTGGTGGTGCATGAACAATGTGCACTAATCCTGGCACGGGGTGGTGCATGAACAATGTGCACTAATCCTAGCACGGGGTGGTGCATGAACAATGTGCACTAATCCTAGCACGTGGTGGTGCATGAACAATGTGCACTAATCCTAGCACGGGGTGGTGCATGAACAATGTGCACTAATCCTAGCACGGGGTGGTGCATGAACAATGTGCACTAATCCTAGCACGGGGTGGTGCATGAACAATATACACTAATCCTAGCATGTGGTGGTGCATGAACAATGTGCACTAATCCTAGCACGTGGTGGTGCATGAACAATGTGCACTAATCCTGGCACGTGGTGGTGCATGAACAATGTGCACTAATCCTAGCACGGGGTGGTGCATGAACAATGTGCACTAAGAGAAGCACGTGGTGTGCATGAACAATGTGCACTAATCCTGGCACGGGGTGGTGAATGAACAATGTGCACTAATCCTAGCACGTGGTGGTGCATGAACAATGTGCACTAATCCTGGCACGTTGTGGTGCATGAACAATGTGCACTAATCCTAGCACGTGGTGGTGCATGAACAATGTGCACTAATCCTAGCATGTGGTGGTGCACCAGCAATGTTCACTAATCCTAGCACGTGGTGGTGCATGAACAATGTGCACTAATCCTAGCATGTGGTGGTGCACCAGCAATGTTCACTAATCCTAGCACGTGGTGGTGCATGAACAATGTGCACTAATCCTAGCACGTGGTGGTGCATGAACAATGTGCACTAATCCTAGCACGTGGTGGTGCATCAACAATGTGCACTAATCCTAGCACGTGGTGGTGCATGAACAATGTGCACTAATAGAAGCACGTGGTGGTGCACCAGCAATGTGCACTAATCCTAGCAAGTGGTGGTGCATGAACAATGTGCACTAATCCTAGCACGTGGTGGTGCATGAACAATGTGCACTAATCCTAGCACGTGGTGGTGCATGAACAATGTGCACTAATAGAAGCACGTGGTGGTGCATGAACAATGTGCACTAATCTTAGCACGTGGTGGTGCATGAACAATGTGCACTAATCTTAGCACGTGGTGGTGCATGAACAATGTGCACTAATCCTGGTACGTGGTGGTGCATGAACAATGAGCACTAATCCTAGCACGTGGTGGTGCATGAACAATGTGCACTAATAGAAGCACGTGGTGGTGCACCAGCAATGTGCACTAATCCTAGCACGTGGTGGTGACTGAACAATGTGCCCTAAGAGAAGCACGTGGTGGTGCATGAACAATGTGCACTAATCCTAGCACGTGGTGGTGCATGAACAATGTGCACTAATAGAAGCACGTGGTGGTGCACCAGCAATGTGCACTAATCCTAGCAAGTGGTGGTGCATGAACAATGTGCACTAATCCTAGCACGTGGTGGTGCATGAACAATGTGCACTAATCCTAGCACGTGGTGGTGCATGAACAATGTGCACTAATAGAAGCACGTGGTGGTGCATGAACAATGTGCACTAATCTTAGCACGTGGTGGTGCATGAACAATGTGCACTAATCTTAGCACGTGGTGGTGCATGAACAATGTGCACTAATCCTGGTACGTGGTGGTGCATGAACAATGAGCACTAATCCTAGCACGTGGTGGTGCATGAACAATGTGCACTAATCCTGGTACGTGGTGGTGCATGAACAATGAGCACTAATCCTAGCACGTGGTGGTGCATGAACAATGTGCACTAATCCTAGCACGTGGTGGTGCATGAATAATGTGCACTAATAGAAGCACGTGGTGGTGCATGAACAATGTGCACTAATCCTAGCAAGTGGTGGTGCATGAACAATGTGCACTAATCCTAGCACGTGGTGGTGCATGAACAATGTGCACTAATCCTAGCACGTGGTGGTGCATGAACAATGTGCACTAATCCTAGCACGTGGTGGTGCATGAACAATGTGCACTAATCTTAGCACGTGGTGGTGCATGAACAATGTGCACTAATCCTAGCACGTGTTAGTGCATGAACAATGTGCACTAATCCTAGCACGTGGTGGTGCATGAACAATGTGCACTAATCCTGGTACGTGGTGGTGCATGAACAATGTGCACTAATAGAAGCACGTGGTGGTGCACCAGCAATGTGCACTAATCCTAGCACGTGGTGGTGCATGAACAATGTGCACTAATCCTAGCACGTGGTGGTGCATGAACAATGTGCACTAATCCTAGCACGTGGTGGTGCACCAGCAATGTTCACTAATCCTAGCACGTGGTGGTGCACCAGCAATGTGCACTAATCCTAGCACGTGGTGGTGCATGAACAATGTGCACTAATCTTAGCACGTGGTGGTGCATGAACAATGTGCACTAATCCTGGCACGGGGTGGTGCATGAACAATGTGCACTAATCCTAGCACGGGGTGGTGCATGAACAATGTGCACTAATCCTAGCACGTGGTGGTGCATGAACAATGTGCACTAATCCTAGCACGGGGTGGTGCATGAACAATGTGCACTAATCCTAGCACGGGGTGGTGCATGAACAATGTGCACTAATCCTAGCACGGGGTGGTGCATGAACAATGTACACTAATCCTAGCATGTGGTGGTGCATGAACAATGTGCACTAATCCTAGCACGTGGTGGTGCATGAACAATGTGCACTAATCCTAGCACGGGGTGGTGCATGAACAATGTACACTAATCCTAGCATGTGGTGGTGCATGAACAATGTGCACTAATCCTAGCACGGGGTGGTGCATGAACAATGTGCACTAATCCTAGCACGGGGTGGTGCATGAACAATGTGCACTAATCCTAGCACGGGGTGGTGCATGAACAATGTGCACTAATCCTAGCACGGGGTGGTGCATGAACAATGTGCACTAATCCTAGCACGGGGTGGTGCATGAACAATGTACACTAATCCTAGCATGTGGTGGTGCATGAACAATGTGCACTAATCCTAGCACGTGGTGGTGCATGAACAATGTGCACTAATCCTAGCACGTGGTGGTGCATGAACAATGTGCACTAATCCTGGCACGTTGTGGTGCATGAACAATGTGCACTAATCCTAGCACGTGGTGGTGCATGAACAATGTGCACTAATCCTAGCACGTTGTGGTGCATGAACAATGTGCACTAATCCTAGCACGTGGTGGTGCATGAACAATGTGCACTAATCCTAGCATGTGGTGGTGCACCAGCAATGTTCACTAATCCTAGCACGTGGTGGTGCATGAACAATGTGCACTAATCCTAGCACGTGGTGGTGCATGAACAATGTGCACTAATCCTAGCACGTGGTGGTGCATCAACAATGTGCACTAATCCTAGCACGTGGTGGTGCATGAACAATGTGCACTAATAGAAGCACGTGGTGGTGCACCAGCAATGTGCACTAATCCTAGCAAGTGGTGGTGCATGAACAATGTGCACTAATCCTAGCACGTGGTGGTGCATGAACAATGTGCACTAATCCTAGCACGTGGTGGTGCATGAACAATGTGCACTAATAGAAGCACGTGGTGGTGCATGAACAATGTGCACTAATCTTAGCACGTGGTGGTGCATGAACAATGTGCACTAATCTTAGCACGTGGTGGTGCATGAACAATGTGCACTAATCCTGGTACGTGGTGGTGCATGAACAATGAGCACTAATCCTAGCACGTGGTGGTGCATGAACAATGTGCACTAATAGAAGCACGTGGTGGTGCACCAGCAATGTGCACTAATCCTAGCACGTGGTGGTGACTGAACAATGTGCCCTAAGAGAAGCACGTGGTGGTGCATGAACAATGTGCACTAATCCTAGCACGTGGTGGTGCATGAACAATGTGCACTAATAGAAGCACGTGGTGGTGCACCAGCAATGTGCACTAATCCTAGCAAGTGGTGGTGCATGAACAATGTGCACTAATCCTAGCACGTGGTGGTGCATGAACAATGTGCACTAATCCTAGCACGTGGTGGTGCATGAACAATGTGCACTAATAGAAGCACGTGGTGGTGCATGAACAATGTGCACTAATCTTAGCACGTGGTGGTGCATGAACAATGTGCACTAATCTTAGCACGTGGTGGTGCATGAACAATGTGCACTAATCCTGGTACGTGGTGGTGCATGAACAATGTGCACTAATCCTGGTACGTGGTGGTGCATGAACAATGTGCACTAATAGAAGCACGTGGTGGTGCACCAGCAATGTGCACTAATCCTAGCACGTGGTGGTGCATGAACAATGTGCACTAATCCTAGCACGTGGTGGTGCATGAACAATGTGCACTAATCCTAGCACGTGGTGTGCATGAACAATGTGCACTAATCTTAGCACGTGGTGGTGCATGAACAATGTGCACTAATCTTAGCACGTGGTGGTGCATGAACAATGTGCACTAATCTTAGCACGTGGTGGTGCATGAACAATGTGCACTAATCCTGGTACGTGGTGGTGCATGAACAATGAGCACTAATCCTAGCACGTGGTGGTGCATGAACAATGTGCACTAATCCTAGCACGTGGTGGTGACTGAACAATGTGCCCTAAGAGAAGCACGTGGTGGTGCATGAACAATGTGCACTAATCCTGGTACGTGGTGGTGCATGAACAATGTGCACTAATCCTAGCACGTGGTGGTGCATGAACAATGTGCACTAATCTTAGCACGTGGTGGTGCATGAACAATGTGCACTAATCCTGGTACGTGGTGGTGCATGAACAATGAGCACTAATCCTAGCACGTGGTGGTGCATGAACAATGTGCACTAATCCTAGCACGTGGTGGTGACTGAACAATGTGCCCTAAGAGAAGCACGTGGTGGTGCATGAACAATGTGCACTAATCCTGTTACGTGGTGGTGCATGAACAATGTGCACTAATCCTAGCACGTGGTGGTGCATGAACAATGTGCACTAATCCTGGTACGTGGTGGTGCATGAACAATGTGCACTAATCCTAGCACGGGGTGGTGCATGAACAATGTGCACTAATCCTAGCACGTGGTGGTGACTGAACAATGTGCCCTAAGAGAAGCACGTGGTGGTGCATGAACAATGTGCACTAATCCTAGCACGTGGTGGTGCATGAACAATGTGCACTAATAGAAGCACGTGGTGGTGCACCAGCAATGTGCACTAATCCTAGCAAGTGGTGGTGCATGAACAATGTGCACTAATCCTAGCACGTGGTGGTGCATGAACAATGTGCACTAATCCTAGCACGTGGTGGTGCATGAACAATGTGCACTAATAGAAGCACGTGGTGGTGCATGAACAATGTGCACTAATCTTAGCACGTGGTGGTGCATGAACAATGTGCACTAATCTTAGCACGTGGTGGTGCATGAACAATGTGCACTAATCCTAGCACGTGGTGGTGCATGAACAATGTGCACTAATAGAAGCACGTGGTGGTGCACCAGCAATGTGCACTAATCCTAGCACGTGGTGGTGCATGAACAATGTGCACTAATCCTAGCACGTGGTGGTGCATGAACAATGTGCACTAATCCTAGCACGTGGTGGTGCATGAACAATGTGCACTAATCTTAGCACGTGGTGGTGCATGAACAATGTGCACTAATCCTAGCACGTGGTGGTGCATGAACAATGTGCACTAATCCTAGCACGTGGTGGTGCATGAACAATGTGCACTAATCCTAGCACGTGGTGGTGCATGAACAATGTGCACTAATCCTAGCACGTGGTGGTGCATGAACAATGTGCACTAATCCTAGCACGTGGTGTGCATGAACAATGTGCACTAATCTTAGCACGTGGTGGTGCATGAACAATGTGCACTAATCTTAGCACGTGGTGGTGCATGAACAATGTTCACTAATCCTGGTACGTGGTGGTGCATGAACAATGTGCACTAATACAAGCACGTGGTGGTGCATGAACAATGTGCACTAATAGAAGCACGTGGTGGTGCAGCAGCAATGTGCACTAATCCTAGCACGTGGTGGTGCATGAACAATGTGCACTAATCCTATCACGTGGTGGTGCATGAACAATGAGCACTAATCCTAGCACGTGGTGGTGCATGAACAATGTGCACTAATCCTAGCACGTGGTGGTGCATGAACAATGTGCACTAATCCTAGCACGTGGTGTGCATGAACAATGTGCACTAATCTTAGCACGTGGTGGTGAATGAACAATGTGCACTAATAGAAGCACGTGGTGGTGCACCAGCAATGTGCACTAATCCTAGCACGTGGTGGTGCATGAACAATGTGCACTAATAGAAGCACGTGGTGGTGCATGAACAATGTGCACTAATCCTAGCACGTGGTGGTGCATGAACAATGTGCACTAATAGAAGCACGTGGTGGTGCATGAACAATGTGCACTAATCCTAGCACGTGGTGGTGCATGAACAATGTGCACTAATAGAAGCACGTGGTGGTGCATGAACAATGTGCACTAATCCTATCACGTGGTGGTGCATGAACAATGAGCACTAATCCTAGCACGTGGTGGTGCATGAACAATGTGCACTAATCCTAGCACGTGGTGGTGCATGAACAATGTGCACTAATCCTAGCACGTGGTGTGCATGAACAATGTGCACTAATCTTAGCACGTGGTGGTGAATGAACAATGTGCACTAATAGAAGCACGTGGTGGTGCACCAGCAATGTGCACTAATCCTAGCACGTGGTGGTGCATGAACAATGTGCACTAATCCTAGCACGTGGTGGTGCATGAACAATGTGCACTAATAGAAGCACGTGGTGGTGCATGAACAATGTGCACTAATCCTAGCACGTGGTGGTGCATGAACAATGTGCACTAATAGAAGCACGTGGTGGTGCATGAACAATGTGCACTAATCCTAGCACGTGGTGGTGCATGAACAATGTGCACTAATAGAAGCACGTGGTGGTGCATGAACAATGTGCACTAATAGAAGCACGTGGTGGTGCATGAACAATGTGCACTAATCCTAGCACGTGGTGGTGCATGAACAATGTGCACTAATCCTAGCACGTGGTGGTGCACCAGCAATGTGCACTAATCCTAGCATGTGGTGGTGCATGAACAATGTGCACTTACCCTAGCACGTGGTGGTGCATGAACAATGTGCACTAATCCTGGTACGTGGTGGTGCATGAACAATGTGCACTAATCCTAGCACGTGGTGGTGCATGAACAATGTGCACTAATCCTGGTACGTGGTGGTGCATGAACAATGTGCACTAATCCTAGCACGTGGTGGTGCATAAACAATGTGCACTAATCCTAGCACGTGGTGGTGCATAAACAATGTGCACTAATAGAAGCAAGTGGTGGTGCATGAACAATGTGCACTAATCCTAGCACGTGGTGGTGCATGAACAATGTGCACTAAACCTAGCACGTGGTAGTGCATGAACAATGTGCACTAATCCTAGCAAGTGGTGGTGCATAAACAATGTGCACTAATCCTAGCACGTGGTGGTGCATAAACAATGTGCACTAATAGAAGCAAGTGGTGGTGCATGAACAATGTGCACTAATAGAAGCACGTGGTGGTGCATAAACAATGTGCACTAATCCTAGCACGTGGTGGTGCATAAACAATGTGCACTAATAGAAGCAAGTGGTGGTGCATGAACAATGTGCACTAATCCTAGCACGTGGTGGTGCATGAACAATGTGCACTAATCCTGGTACGTGGTGGTGCATGAACAATGTGCACTAATCCTGGTACGTGGTGGTGCATGAACAATGTGCACTAATCCTGGTACGTGGTGGTGCATGAACAATGTGCACTAATCCTAGCACGTGGTGGTGCATGAACAATGTGCACTAATCCTAGCACGGGGTGGTGCACCAGCAATGTTCACTAATCCTAGCACGTGGTGGTGCATGAACAATGTGCACTAATCCTAGCACGTGGTGGTGCACCAGCAATGTGCACTAATCCTAGCACGTGGTGGTGCATGAACAATGTGCACTAATCCTAGCACGTGGTGGTGCATGAACAATGTGCACTAATCCTAGCACGTGGTGGTGCATGAACAATGTGCACTAATCCTAGCACGTGGTGGTGCATGAACAATGTGCACTAATCCTAGCACGGGGTGGTGCATGAACAATGTGCACTAATCCTAGCACGTGGTGGTGCATGAACAATGTGCACTAATCCTAGCACGTGGTGGTGCATGAACAATGTGCACTAATCCTAGCACGTGGTGGTGCACCAGCAATGTTCACTAATCCTAGCACGTGGTGGTGCATGAACAATGTACACTAATCCTAGCACGTGGTGGTGCATGAACAATGTGCACTAATCCTAGCACGTGGTGGTGCATGAACAATGTGCACTAATCCTAGCACGTGGTGGTGCATGAACAATGTGCACTAATCCTAGCACGTGGTGGTGCATGAACAATGTGCACTAATCCTAGCACGTGGTGGTGCATGAACAATGTGCACTAATCCTAGCACGTGGTGGTGCATGAACAATGTGCACTAATCCTAGCACGTGGTGGTGCACCAGCAATGTGCACTAATCCTAGCACGTGGTGGTGCATGAACAATGTGCACTAATCCTAGCACGTGGTGGTGCATGAGCAATGTGCACTAATCCTAGCAAGTGGTGGTGCATGAACAATGTGCACTAATCCTAGCACGTGGTGGTGCATGAACAATGTGCACTAATCCTAGCACGTGGTGGTGCATGAACAATGTGCACTAATCCTAGCACGTGGTGGTGCATGAACAATGTGCACTAATCCTAGCACGCGGTGGTGCATGAACAATGTGCACTAATCCTAGCACGTGGTGGTGCATGAACAATGTGCACTAATCCTAGCACGTGGTGGTGCATGAACAATGTGCACTAATAGAAGCACGTGGTGGTGCATGAATAATGTGCACTAATAGAAGCACGTGGTGGTGCATGAACAATGTGCACTAATCCTAGCACGGGGTGGTGCATGAACAATGTGCACTAATCCTAGTACGTGGTGGTGCATGAACAATGTGCACTAATCCTGGCACGTGGTGGTGCACCAGCAATGTTCACTAATCCTAGCACGTGGTGGTGCATGAACAATGTGCACTAATCCTAGCACGTGGTGGTGCATGAACAATGTGCACTAATCCTAGCACGTGGTGGTGCATGAACAATGTGCACTAATCCTAGCACGTGGTGGTGCATGAACAATGTGCACTAATCCTAGCACGTGGTGGTGCATGAACAATGTGCACTAATCCTAGCACGTGGTGGTGCATGAGCAATGTGCACTAATCCTAGCACGTGGTGGTGCATGAACAATGTGCACTAATCCTAGCACGTGGTGGTGCACCAGCAATGTGCACTAATCCTAGCACGTGGTGGTGCACCAGCAATGTGCACTAATCCTAGCACGGGGTGGTGCATGAACAATGTGCACTAATCCTAGCACGTGGTGGTGCATGAACAATGTGCACTAATCCTAGCACGTGGTGGTGCATGAACAATGTGCACTAATCCTAGCACGTGGTGGTGCATGAACAATGTGCACTAATCCTAGCAAGTGGTGGTGCATGAACAATGTGCACTAATCCTAGCACGCGGTGGTGCATGAACAATGTGCACTAATCCTAGCACGCGGTGGTGCACCAGCAATGTTCACTAATCCTAGCACGTGGTGGTGCATGAACAATGTGCACTAATCCTAGCACGTGGTGGTGCATGAACAATGTGCACTAATCCTGGTACGTGGTGGTGCATGAACAATGTGCACTAATCCTAGCACGTGGTGGTGCATGAACAATGTGCACTAATCGTAGCACGTAGTGGTGCATGAACAATGTGCACTAATAGAAGCACGTGGTGGTGCATGAACAATGTGCACTAATCGTAGCACGTAGTGGTGCATGAACAATGTGCACTAATCCTAGCACGTGGTGGTGCATGAACAATGTGCACTAATCCTAGCACGTGGTGGTGCATGAACAATGTGCCCTAAGAGAAGCACGTGGTGGTGCATGAACAATGTGCACTAATCCTAGCACGTGGTGGTGCATGAACAATGTGCACTAATCCTAGCACGTGGTGGTGCATGAACAATGTGCACTAATCCTAGCACGTGGTGGTGCATGAACAATGTGCACTAATCCTGGCACGTGGTGGTGCATGAACAATGTGCACTAATCCTAGCACGTGGTGGTGCATGAACAATGTGCACTAATCCTAGCAAGTGGTGGTGCATGAACAATGTGCACTAATCCTAGCACGCGGTGGTGCATGAACAATGTGCACTAATCCTAGCACGTGGTGGTGCACCAGCAATGTTCACTAATCCTAGCACGTGGTGGTGCATGAACAATGTGCACTAATCCTAGCACGTGGTGGTGCATGAACAATGTGCACTAATAGAAGCACGTGGTGGTGCACCAGCAATGTGCACTAATCCTAGCACGTGGTGGTGCATGAACAATGTGCACTAATCCTAGCACGTGGTGGTGCATGAACAATGTGCACTAATCCTAGCACGTGGTGGTGCATGAACAATGTGCACTAATCCTAGCACGTGGTGGTGCACCAGCAATGTTCACTAATCCTAGCACGTGGTGGTGCATGAACCATGTGCACTAATCCTAGCACGTGGTGGTGCACCAGCAATGTTCACTAATCCTAGCACGTGGTGGTGCATGAACAATGTGCACTAATAGAAGCACGGGGTGGTGCACCAGCAATGTTCACTAATCCTAGCACGTGGTGGTGCATGAACAATGTGCACTAATCCTAGCACGTGGTGGTGCATGAACAATGTGCACTAATAGAAGTACGTGGTGGTGAATGAACAATGTGCACTAATCCTAGCACGTGGTGGTGCATGAACAATGTGCACTAATCCTAGCACGGGGTGGTGCATGAACAATGTGCACTAATCCTGGTACGTGGTGGTGCATGAACAATGTGCACTAATCTTAGCACGTGGTGGTGCATGAACAATGTACACTAATCCTAGCACGTGGTGGTGCATGAACAATGTGCACTAATCCTAGCACGTGGTGGTGAATGAACAATGTGCACTAATCCTAGCACGGGGTGGTGCATGAACAATGTGCACTAATCCTGGTACGTGGTGGTGCATGAACAATGTGCACTAATCTTAGCACGTGGTGGTGCATGAACAATGTACACTAATCCTGGCACGTGGTGGTGCATGAACAATGTGCACTAATCCTAGCACGTGGTGGTGCATGAGCAATGTGCACTAATCCTAGCACGTGGTGGTGCATGAACAATGTGCACTAATCCTAGCACGTGGTGGTGCACCAGCAATGTGCACTAATCCTAGCACGTGGTGGTGCACCAGCAATGTGCACTAATCCTAGCACGGGGTGGTGCATGAACAATGTGCACTAATCCTAGCACGTGGTGGTGCATGAACAATGTGCACTAATCCTAGCACGTGGTAGTGCATGAACAATGTGCACTAATCCTAGCACGTGGTGGTGAATGAACAATGTGCACTAATCCTAGCACGTGGTGGTGAATGAACAATGTGCACTAATCCTAGCACGTGGTGGTGAATGAACAATGTGCACTAATCCTAGCACGGGGTGGTGCATGAACAATGTGCACTAATCCTAGCACGTGGTGGTGCATGAACAATGTGCACTAATCCTAGCACGTGGTAGTGCATGAACAATGTGCACTAATCCTAGCACGTGGTGGTGAATGAACAATGTGCACTAATCCTAGCACGTGGTGGTGAATGAACAATGTGCACTAATCCTAGCACGTGGTGGTGAATGAACAATGTGCACTAATCCTAGCACGTGGTGGTGAATGAACAATGTGCACTAATCCTAGCACGTGGTGGTGCACCAGCAATGTGCACTAATCCTAGCACGTGGTGGTGCACCAGCAATGTTCACTAATCCTAGCACGTGGTGGTGCATGAACAATGTGCACTAATCCTAGCACGTGGTGGTGAATGAACAATGTGCACTAATCCTAGCACGTGGTGGTGAATGAACAATGTGCACTAATCCTAGCACGGGGTGGTGCATGAACAATGTGCACTAATCCTGGTACGTGGTGGTGCATGAACAATGTGCACTAATCTTAGCACGTGGTGGTGCATGAACAATGTACACTAATCCTAGCACGTGGTGGTGCATGAACAATGTGCACTAATCCTAGCACGTGGTGGTGCATGAGCAATGTGCACTAATCCTAGCACGTGGTGGTGCATGAACAATGTGCACTAATCCTAGCACGTGGTGGTGCATGAGCAATGTGCACTAATAGAAGCACGTGGTGGTGCATGAACAATGTGCACTAATCTTAGCACGTGGTGGTGCATGAACAATGTGCACTAATCCTAGCACGTGGTGGTGCATGAACAATGTGCACTAATCCTAGCACGTGGTAGTGCATGAACAATGTGCACTAATCCTAGCACGTGGTGGTGCATGAACAATGTGCACTAATCCTAGCACGTGGTGGTGCATGAACAATGTGCACTAATCCTAGCACGTGGTGGTGCATGAACAATGTGCACTAATCCTGGTACGTGGTGGTGCACCAGCAATGTTCACTAATCCTAGCACGTGGTGGTGCATGAACAATGTGCACTAATCCTGGTACGTGGTGGTGCATGAACAATGTGCACTAATCCTAGCACGGGGTGGTGCATGAACAATGTGCACTAATCCTGGTACGTGGTGGTGCACCAGCAATGTGCACTAATCCTAGTACGTGGTGGTGCACCAGCAATGTTCACTAATCCTAGCACGTGGTGGTGCATGAACAATGTGCACTAATCCTGGTACGTGGTGGTGCATGAACAATGTGCACTAATCCTAGCACGGGGTGGTGCATGAACAATGTGCACTAATCCTGGTACGTGGTGGTGCATGAACAATGTGCACTAATCCTAGTACGTGGTGGTGCACCAGCAATGTTCACTAATCCTGGTACGTGGTGGTGCATGAACAATGTGCACTAATCCTAGCACGTGGTGGTGCATGAACAATGTGCACTAATCCTAGCACGTGGTGGTGCATGAACAATGTGCACTAATCCTAGCACGTGGTGGTGCATGAACAATGTGCACTAATCCTAGCACGGGGTGGTGCATGAACAATGTGCACTAATCCTAGCACGTGGTGGTGCACCAGCAATGTTCACTAATCCTAGCACGTGGTGGTGCATAAACAATGTGCACTAATCCTAGCACGTGGTGGTGCATGAACAATGTGCACTAATCCTAGCACGTGGTGGTGCATGAACAATGTGCACTAATCCTAGCACGTGGTGGTGCACCAGCAATGTGCACTAATCCTAGCACGGGGTGGTGCATGAACAATGTGCACTAATCCTAGCACGTGGTGGTGCATGAACAATGTGCACTAATCCTAGCACGTGGTGGTGCATGAACAATGTGCACTAATCCTAGCACGTGGTGGTGCATGAACAATGTGCACTAATCCTAGCACGTGGTGGTGCATAAACAATGTGCACTAATCCTGGTACGTGGTGGTGCATGAACAATGTGCACTAATCCTAGCACGTGGTGGTGCATGAACAATGTGCACTAATCCTAGCACGTGGTGGTGCACCAGCAATGTGCACTAATCCTAGCACGTGGTGGTGCATGAACAATGTGCACTAATCCTAGCACGTGGTGGTGCATGAACAATGTGCACTAATCCTAGCACGTGGTGGTGCATAAACAATGTGCACTAATCCTGGTACGTGGTGGTGCATGAACAATGAGCACTAATCCTAGCACGTGGTGGTGCACCAGCAATGTTCACTAATCCTAGCACGTGGTGGTGCACCAGCAATGTGCACTAATCCTAGCACGTGGTGGTGCATGAACAATGTGCACTAATCCTAGCACGTGGTGGTGCATAAACAATGTGCACTAATCCTGGTACGTGGTGGTGCATGAACAATGAGCACTAATCCTAGCACGTGGTGGTGCACCAGCAATGTTCACTAATCCTAGCACGTGGTGGTGCATGAACAATGTGCACTAATCCTAGCACGTGGTGGTGCACCAGCAATGTTCACTAATCCTAGCACGTGGTGGTGCACCAGCAATGTTCACTAATCCTAGCACGTGGTGGTGCATGAACAATGTGCCCTAAGAGAAGTACGTGGTGGTGCATGAACAATGTGCACTAATCCTAGCACGTGGTGGTGCATGAGCAATGTGCACTAATCCTGGTACGTGGTGGTGCATGAACAATGAGCACTAATCCTAGCACGTGGTGGTGCATGAACAATGTGCACTAATCCTGGTACGTGGTGGTGCATGAACAATGTGCACTAATCCTAGCACGTGGTGGTGCATGAACAATGTGCACTAATCCTAGCACGTGGTGGTGCACCAGCAATGTGCACTAATCCTAGCACGTGGTGGTGCATGAACAATGTGCACTAATCCTAGCACGTGGTGGTGCACCAGCAATGTGCACTAATCCTAGCACGTGGTGGTGCATGAACAATGTGCACTAATCCTAGCACGTGGTGGTGCATGAACAATGAGCACTAATCCTAGCACGTGGTGGTGCATGAACAATGTGCACTAATCCTAGCACGTGGTGGTGCACCAGCAATGTTCACTAATCAATAGTGCGTACCAGTTTAATTCCTGGTGGAAAGGCGCCTGGGCGTAGAGCTAACCACTGTACCCCACCAAGTGCCGAGGTTCCACCCCTCCAGGGGCTTTCATGGTCTGTACCGAGATGACTTTGCGTTTTTTACATGTGATACTAAATACTCTGATACGTAAAACATACATACATTTTCAGCGTTCAATCTGCAAGCCCCTGTGAAGTCCTCTATTTGTAACTTGTTCTGTGGTTTTGCTTAGTTCTAAATCAATATAAACGAGTCGTCTTGGTCTGCCGCTACTTCCCTTACATTTCAAGACCGAGTCCATTATTCTTCCTACCCCTCCATTCGCTTCGCATACGGGCTCAATCTAATCTGGTTTATGAACATAGCTCCATCCACCGATTTCATCCCTGATTTCGTCCTGTCTCCTCATCACGTGTACCTTCCTATTTTTGTTCCGCTTGTCCATCCTACTTTCATTCCTTGATATAAATTTTGACCTGGAGACAGGGCGATCTGGAAACTGTCAGCACCGAGTGAGTTGGCCACGCGGTTAGGGGCGTGTAGCAATCAGCTGCAGCGCTGAAGATGGTTTTCCGTCATTTCCCATTTGTACACCAAGCAAATGCTGACGCTGTACCGTAACACTCCTTGTCCCCTCCTATCCGGTCGTCCTTGTATCTATGTCGGTGCGACTTAATACGACTAGTAAAAGTTAAACAAAAAGCCTGTCCGGCTGCATGGTTGAATGGTTACAAATGGTGCAGGATTCAGTTACCGCTTTGGTGAGGAATTTTACCCTTCATTGTTTAATTCCGATGGCTCCGGGTCATCTTCATCATTAGAACTCATCTGAGGTAAGCCCCATCCTCTC
This sequence comes from Anabrus simplex, assembly GCF_040414725.1. Taxonomy (NCBI): domain Eukaryota; kingdom Metazoa; phylum Arthropoda; class Insecta; order Orthoptera; family Tettigoniidae; genus Anabrus; species Anabrus simplex. The sequence goes on from NC_090277.1 coordinate 68,235,828, forward strand.
AGAAGCCTATAAAGCGTTAACTGCACCACGCCATTATTATCTGGGAACTCAGCTCTATTCTTGACGAAGACCGCTGTGAACTCTCTGCATTAACTTTGGAGTCAATTTCACTTACGCCGGGTTGAGTGGCTCAGATGGTTGACACACCGACCTTCTGAACCCAGCTTGCCAGTTTCTATCCTGGCTCAATCCGGCAATAACATTATCATTCATTTCACTAACTGTGCTACGACTCATAGTAATTTTATGAAAAGCAGTCAAACAAACTGGTATTTAATTTGGATGGAACAAATTGGTTATCATACGGTCTGACCATCTTTCCAGTCATTAAAGCTTCCACCAGAAATGTATTTGTAAATATCAAGGAGAATACTGCGGTGAAATCGAGCAACATTGACCTTACAAAGCAGAGGTCAAGTACTCTGAAGAAAGTTATGGTGCCATTATCATCACAGCAAGATTCAATATTATTTGAGTGAATGATCGACGACATTTCCTGGAAGTCAAACACACGACCGCGTAATATTTTATGATTTGTAATATCGTCAGAGAGAAAATGATCTGTATGTTGTTAAACGGAGATGGGGGCACCACCACCACCTGTAGAGTGGCCCCCATTAACATGACTTGAAGTCGAAACAGCCAAACGGAAAGTCTGGCCTTCGATGAGCTAACCTCAGATACGATAAAGGTAACTGGAATACCAGTCTTAAATTGGCTGTCGGTGATCTGGAAAAATATCCCACAAGTTTGGAGAAAAGGTACCATCATCCAACTGGTATAAGAGGCGAACAGGCGGAAATGTGTAAACTACAGGGGCATAACCTTGTTGTCATATAGTTGTTGGAAAAGATCATTCAAATTGATCATTGAGAATTTGGAAGGTGAGTGAGGAAGAACAACACGGATATGGATCTCTACTTTGCCGTAACAGATAAAAGTACTGGGAACATGGAAAGAATCCTGTGATTACATTTTGGGGCATTGAAAAGGCCAATGACAGTGTCCCTCACAACAAGATCTGGGAATGCCTGGAAGACCTTAAGGTGGCTAAGTAATTTCCGCAGCTGTATTCAGATAGGCAATGGAAGATCAACATGTTTCGAGACAAAGAGGGGTGTGTCCTGTCACAATAGGAGCGCCAAGTCCATCAAGAACAGGGACAGCAGACCAAATGCCCTGGTATTCTGTTATGAGGAGAAACAGAAGCTGAAATACAAAAAACTGACGGAGTGGAACAACTTGTTCAATAACTTTGAAATTAAAATAAGAAAAACAAAGACTGTAGAAATGACGATCAACAGGAAAGGAACAAACTCAAACCTCTTTTTGGAAGGAGCAAAACCAGAATCAGTTTCTCGCTTCAAGTACCTCGGAAGCACAACATCCAGAGACAAGACTGTCAAGCAGGAAATACTCCGCAACACAGAAAGCACCAGACTTCTTCAATCAAGTCAGAAATCTACACTGAAAATACCACAAAATGCAAAAAAGAAATCCGTGTATTACACGTACTTCGTTTAGAATAATAATGTTATTGGCTTTACGTCTCACAAACTACCTTTTACGGTTTTCGGAGACGCCGAAGTGCTGGAAATTAGTCCTGTAGGAGTTATTTTAATTGCCGGTAAATCTACCGACACGAGTCTGATGTATCACTCTACTAAACAATGACTACAGCAGAACTAGGGCAACAGAAATTAGGTTCATTAGAACTATGAATCAAAGTACTCGAAAGGACAAAGTTAGGGACGAAGTAAACACGAAGTCACCAGTGTAATACAGATGCGTAGACTTCAGTATATTATGAGATCTGCCAAAAAATACTTCGATCTCAATCTCCAAGGAAAAATACCAAGGGGAAGGCCAAGGAAACGCCGGATAGACAAGCGAAACCAGATGTGGGGGAGAGAAGGAAGATGTCCTGGAAGAGAAGAAGTATGCAGACAGTAAGAGATGGCAAGCGCTTGTACACCACACTGCAGTTGGAAAATGATGATGATGATGAATATCGACTCACTTTGTGCTCTATACTTCACCCAGAATCCACTTACAAAACGTGCCCCCACCTAGTTGAAGAGCAGATGCATGTACAAACACACAAATTTGACGAGGTTGTTATTGGGGGAGAGGCAAAACATGGCTAATAATTGTGTGCTCTTGGTACAGTATTTCTGCCATTTACAATCCCTTTCAATGTGACAGTTTTCTAATCGTTGTCCTCTTCTCCTCTTACCGTCTATACATATAAAAAGCAGAAAGTATGTCTGTCTGTCTGTCTGTCTGTCTGTCTGTCTGTCTGTCTGTCTGTCTGTCTGCCTGCCTGTCCGTCCGTCTGTTCTTTATACAAATCCATACCGTTCCACCAATGTGAACCAAATTTTGTACGTTTACCGCTTAGCACCCTGCGGGTAACCTGATCTACAAGAAATTTCAACAGCTTTCTTCATTCCCTAGTTAAGACCCTTTGGCATATTGACATAGGCTAAATATGCGAAATTTCGAATTTGTCGTACAAAGACGAGACAAAACTCTTGTTAAGCCTCACGATCGTTATGGAGATATCGGCATTTCACTACCCAGATATAGGAATCGTAACCACGGCAACGTTAACTCAAGGATTCTTTAGTAGAATACAGACCTGGTGTGTAAATGTTCACATTCTGCTGCACTTATGACTGTCTGAAAGAAAAGGGTGAAACAGAATCGAGATTACGGGAGCCTCCGTGGCAGCGCGTCGGCCTCTCACCGCTAAGTTCCGTCCTTCAAATCCCGGTCACTCCATGTGAGATTTGTGCTGGACAAAGCGGAGGCGGGACAGGTTTATCTCCCGGTACTCCAGTTTTCCCTGTCATCTTTCATTCCAGCAACACTCTCCACTATCTTTTCAGTTTATCTGTCAGCCACTAACCATTGCCACAGAGAGGCCTTGGCAGCCGGCATAATTTCTATCCTCGATGCAAGATGGGGGTTTCACATATTCCATTCCTGACCGGATCATTTATTGGAAAACAGGTTGTTGGGTTTCAGTCGAGATAACGGATGAATGTGTGTACTGGTATGTTCCAGCATAGCTCTCAACCAAACATAGTACACATATGGCTTACTGTATGAAGAAATGACTGTGAAGGCAGGACTCCCCTAACACCGTGATACTCTGGATGTCGCTTAAGTCGTAGTCGGAATGGAAGTTGAGAAGGCGTGAAAAGGAATTTCCAAAATGGCCGATATTACGGATGTATGTGTTATATTCCAGCATAGCTGTCAACTAAACTTGGTGAACCATGATTTAGTGTACTATCTGGAAAACGTTTGTGCCGCAAGACACCCCTAGCACCCCCCGCGGTGGGGATTATATTAGAAATAATCGACAACGACGAATATTACTGTCGAATCCGTAGTTTTTTTTTTGGTCACTTAGATGAATACTGACACCTACAAAGTGCCCAGGCAGCGCCGGGTAATAGACCTATAGCTAGTAATCTCTGAAAAGAAGTCTCACATCTACAACTTGCACACTTTTTTGGAAACTTTGGCGAACTTGACTGTGAAAAAATATTATTGTTCCTTCATAAAAATCACAAACGTTACATAGTGTGACTGGCAGTAAAAGGCTGCCACACTACTGTCTTATTTAAGCGTATGAAAGTTCATGGCAACCTAGCCAGCTAGTGGATTTTGACGTAAATATGTCTTATGGCTGGGGCCAGCTTTAGGGATGTTAGCATGACGGAAGTGTAACCCTATCAACCCTGCAGGCAGTATTGTTACCTAGCAACTGTGCAGGCGGTCATCTGAAGTTACCAGCCGTTTACTCATGGCCATGATCGTGCGAGATATTTATGGTCATTTGATTTTCGTAAATGAAAAAGCGGTTTAAAGTCTATCTTTTAATCGCATAGGTATCATCCCACAGTATTCTTACAAATATGTTCTTATTATTTTGCTCTGACTTCTGAGTGTGATGTAATGGTGAGAAACTCAACTAGAGCCCATATGACACGGGAGACAAAAGTATATGCTCCAAATTAAATGGGGAGGTATTTCATAAACAAACAAACGAAACGCGAGAACTATGGATATCTGTTCGACAAGTTTGCTGCCTTTAAAGTGAAGCGTAAACTTCTACGGTTCGTGAGTTTATTTGCGCCATTGTAAGTCACCACTGGGCCCCGATTTTTTACAAAGAAATACGTCAGACTACAAAGTAATTTAGTGTTTTCTGACAGTTCCAGCGCCACCTCCACCTGAAATTCGGATGCGAGTGGTTTTTGAAATTTTTCGATTTTGGATGGGTGTCAACTTAATTTTTGGAGAATATTTGGATTTTCCGATTTTTAAATTTTCCGTTTATTAATTTTTTTGAATTTTATTTTACCCCAATTATAATTTGAAAATTCCAAACTTGAAAACTTACAAATTCGAAAAATCACCAACAATGACAAATCGACATCTACGTGAACAAGTTTGTGACACCAAAAATATAAGATATCGACGGCATGACAGATTCAAAGGTCCATTTTCTTTTCACTCACAAAACTCTCAAAATATCCAAATTTGAAAAGTTAAATTAAATATTACATATCGAAAACTTGAAAAATCGAAACATTTTAAAATAAAAAATCCAAACTTCCGCAAAAATTAAGTTGACCTTATCCAAAATCGAAAAATTTCTAGAATTTCCTATCCAAATTTGAAGTGGGGCTAAAACTACATCTATTGCCTTCTCGTCCGTAATGCAGGGAGAGTGACAAGTTCTGATAAGCAACATAATACTCTTAATGAACACTAAACTGGCGCAAAGTGCTGCTAAATAAATAATTCCGGACACGGAAGCAAGGTTTCTAATACCGAAACACACTTTAAGAAACATTAATCACAACCATCCACTCTCGGTTTTAGCGAAGGTTAAATATTTTATTAATTCTGGTCACCTGTTTCAAATTCTTGATTATCATTGGAGTTTATCTGTATTAAGCCAGTATTATCGTCTCCGATTTTCCAAGGCCGTGTCTTCCTTCTCTCCTCGACGACTGCACGCTCGTTTAAAGAGTCCTTGAGGTTGAAGTGTGGTCCCATTTGAGGTATATAAAGCTGAAACACGCCAGTACACCAACATTGAACCGTGCGTATCTTTGAAACTCGCTGAGGTAAGCTTTACTACGATAACTTTGTATGTGTATAACAGATTTAAACAATAATTCCTAACATTATTACTGAGTTCTGTAGTCACATTTTCGAAACTAGAGAAAATTAACTCTTGATGTAAAGATTTAATCCCTGGTTGAAAACGAAATACTTTTGTTGTAAAAAGTAATTTATGTTCCTAATATTTAAGAACGTCCTGCAGTTCGAGTAATAAAGCATAATATACTCATACCAGTCTTTTTGCGGATAATGCAGCAGTAAACGATCCAGTCTTGCAAATCATAATATTTTACCGCTCCTGCTGAAAGGCAATTAATAATCATAATAAATACATAGAACAATTTAGTTCAAGTAAATTCCCAATATTTTGACTTTGTTTATATTTTGCTTTAGTTTCCTCGACGACAGGTACATGGAAGGAAAATTTTGAGATGCTTTTAGTGTTTGAGTAGAACAGATATATCTTGGAGAGTATTTAGGTTTAATGTGTCAATCGATGGACGAAAGGGGAGACTATCTGTTGAAAAAACCTGAAAATCTGAAAACTAATTTTCATGAAATATCGATTCAAATTAAGACAACATTTGTGACGTCACACGCATAAGATGGCGCTGTGTTGACTCGCGCATTCAGTTGGAGGTTCGTGCTCAGTTGTACAGAACAACACATTTATAATCCGCATAATATTCGTGTTTTATTTCTAATAAGCGAGTCTACGAAACCCCGCGGTAGTTACAACAGTGACAATTTTATTTACTTCTTCTTACCTTCCCATCTTATTCTTTTGTCCACTCTTCGCCTTGATAGCTCTATCTTTAATAAAGAAAAACAGCAGTAAGACATATAATATACAACTGTCTTTCCAGTAACATTCTGTCAAACGACCCGCCACTGTGCATTGCTGCTCGGTGCATAGGTCACTTGACGTAACCTACGTCGATATCAATGTAAACCTTACTTAGGATATCTCTTCTTTTTCTTCTACTTCTTTCCTTAGGTCCTCTGTAGGAAAACGGGAAGCGTTGTCATGGTTTGGGTTTTCTTCTTCTCTTCCCAGAACCTCTTCATCAAATTCCTCCTCCTCTCCCGTTCTTCAGCTGATATTTTGTGTATTCTCTTCTCTTGTCTTCCCCACTGAAGCTTCTCTATCCTACACCTGTATCTTTCTCTGTCATTGACCTTTGGTGTATACGTATTCATCCAGTTCTCTGTCGCTTCCACCCTGATCGCCATCTCAGTCGAGTCCTTACAGACTTGGACAAACCCCCTGGTCCCCGTATTTTCTCCCGTCCTACTCGTTTTCCTCCATACTCTGTTAGTCAATCACTCCATGACCATCCTGATTATATGTCCAGCTCTTTTGAGTCTTATTTTTTCTCTGTTCTTCCTCATGTTCCTGTTCAGTTCATCCGTTCGTCTTCTTTGCCATCTTTCACCTCCTCTTCTTGGTCCCAGTATCTCTCTTCTTGCCCCACGCCTTCCTAGTGTCATGGTCTCGGCCGCGTACAAGACCGCGGTCCTTGTAGTGCCTGACCTCTGCGTCTCTTTTACTGTACACCTCTCTGGTTGCAAGGTAGATTTCACCCCCTGTCACTGCTCCTGTTCCTTCCTTCTCTACATTCTTCACGGTTGCTTCTGGTGTTTTCCAATCCCCGGTGGTGTTTACCCTTCTGGCTGATGTTGTACAGTTGCCTCCTTTCATCTTCTTCCGTCTCACTTACTATGGTTATGCCATTCGCAAAGGCTAGGCAGTCCACCTGTGCTCCATTAACCTTCTTTCCCCTTCATGTGTCTATGGTTTCGCCATCGTTTCACTCGTCAAATAACTTCATTCAGTGCTATGTTTAATAACATCGGTGACAGTTAGGATTTGTTAATACTCTTTGGATTTTATTTCATTACATTTGTTTCTTTTTATTCTTCCACAGATTTGAGGTTAACTCATAACGCCGACATTATGCAAGGAGCAATTATTCTTCTAGGTAAGTTATTAGAGAAATAACTCTGAGCAGGACAAAAGAAAATGTAATTCCGCCCAAATACCAAGAGTCGCCTGATGACGATGTGGAGGCACAGAGTGCTGCCGAGACCACCAGAATTAAGGGTACAGCAACTTGACAAAGAAACATTGAGCTGAGCCCTTGACTTACGCAGTGACATCCGAATGTATTACTTATAGTTCATCAGAAACAGCCTGCGTTAAACAGACAGATTTTCTCAAAACCTCATTGTCTGTGCATTCAGATTGCAATGTACAAATAATATGTGCATGTATTTTAATTCATAATGCACGAATAATCAGCCTGGGAAGCTAAAACCCGGTCTACAGCAATGATAACATAGGTATCCTGACACTGGAATTGCTAGATTTTAAGCCTGTAATTTGACCGTTCACGCCGTTAAGTCGCCATGCATACCTTCCAGACGTTTTAAATGGCTTTAGGAATGGAATTTTGTTCCCACCAAACTGTATGTCTACTAATGTCGTGCAAAACCCGGTTCATATTTCTCGGGCAAGACATTACCGAAATTTTCTTCTAAAAGGTCAGGCGAGTTATGTTCTTTCGACCTTGCCCCTTGATACTCGCTCCTTGACGCACTGTCGCAGCTCCGTCCGTTCGTCCTTGTTTCTACTGTGATGTAGTAACACATCAACAATGTCTATTTTGCCAAATTAGCACCGATATTATTTAGTACCTGCCCTAATTATTTAAAGCCTTCTCCGGCTACAGTCGGAGATTTTTGGTACACATGAAAACACATGCGCTAGTTGTATTGTCGGGAGAACTTGGTGAGAAACTCTAGAATTAAATTTGTAAACGTGTTTTTGTGAGATGTACGGGATTTGTTTGCTAACAGTGCTGCAGGTTTCTCCTGACTGTCTGCAGTTACAAACATCAGAGCTCATCCCATCTCTACTGGTTAGTTTACACTGTATTATCCGTTTTGGATTTAAGCCACATCGATTCATGTGGCATGGCGAACTTCAGCTGAAAAATAATGCTTAACTCCTTTGCTTTTTGTACACAAGGGGTTACTCATGTCTGGAACAATCACATCGCTTGCAAGCAAGATCATTCTCTCTAGTCAGCCAACTTCGCTTCAAACGTGCCCTGTCGAACGAACTCGGGCATTTTCCATTTATGCGTAATGATGGTCGCATATGCAGCAAGGCACATCTTGCTCCGTCTTGGTTACCCGCCTCAAGTTCGAACAATGCACGGCACTAATGTCTAGCCGTTATTAATGTTTCCTTAGCTGGTGTTTGGGATGTGGTGAGATGAAAATGCGTGGCAAGCTTTTACTGTCGGATGCTCTTCCTGTCACCATACTCATTTGAGAATATAATGAAGATAGTGAATGCAATTGGGTATGGAGGTGGAAGGAATCAGCAGTGGCCTGCAGAAAGGAACTGCCCCGGCATTTGCCTGGAAGTCCAAATGGAAAGCCACAGGAAACCATTCTCAGGACACCCGGCGGTGGGGCGTCTTCCGAATACATAGCCGGAGCGAATAAACTCCCCCGTATCTATATACAATATTATAATTTTACTTATTTAGATTAACTGCGGTATATTCTGATTCGATAATAATACTACGTGCAAGACTACTGGCAAAAATGAGTGCAATTGGATTAGACAAAAGAGTGACTGAATGGGTGGCTATATTTCTAGAAAAGAGAATTAGAGTAGGCGAAGCTTTATCTGACCCTGTAATAATTAAGAGGGGAATTTCTCAAGGCAGTATTATCGGACCTTTATGTTTTCTTATATGTATAAATGATATGAGTAAAGAAGTGGAATCGGAGGTAAGGCTTTTTGCGGATGATGTTATTCTCTATAGAGTGATAAATAAGTTACAAGATTGTGAGCAACTGCAACGTGACCTCGATAATGTTGTGAGATGGACAGCAGGCAATGGTATGATGATAAACGGGGTTAAAAGTCAGGTTGTGAGTTTCAAAAATAGGAAAAGTCCTCTCAGTTTTAATTACTGCGTTGATGGGGTGAAAGTTCCCTTTGGGGATCATTGTAAGTACCTAGGTGTTAATATAAGGAAAGATCTTCATTGGGGTAATCACATAAATGGGATTGTAAATAAAGGGTACAGATCTCTGCACATGGTTATGAAGGTGTTTAGGGGTTGTAGTAAGGATGTAAAGGAGAGGGCATATAAGTATCTGGTAAGACCCCAACTAGAGTATGGTTCCAGTGTATGGGACCCTCACCAGGATTACCTGATTCAAGAACTGGGAAAAATCCAAAGAAAAGCAGCTTGATTTGTTCTGGGTGATTTCGGACAAAAGTGTAGCGTTACAAAAATGTTGCAAAGTTTGGGCTGGGAAGAATTGAGAGAAAGAAGACGAGCTGCTCGACTAAGTGGTATGTTCCGAGCTGTCAGCGTAGAGATGGCGTGGAATGACACTAGTAGACGAATAAGTTTGAGTGGCGTCTTTAAAAGTAGGAAAGATCACAATATGAAGATAAAGTTGGAATTCAAGAGGACAAATTGGGACAAATATTCATTTATATGAAGGGGAGTTAGGGATTGGAATAACTTACCAAGGGAGATGTTCTATAAATTCCCAATTTCTTTGCAATCATTTAAGAACAGGCTAGGAAAACAACAAATAGGGAATATGCCACCTGGGTACTGCCCTAAATGCAGATCAGTATTGATTGATTGATTGATTGATTGATTTGATAGTAATAATAATAATAATAATAATGACCTAATACAGCGTATCTAATCTCGTTTGTTATTCCTTTCTTTCAGCTCTTCTTGGAATACGCCATGCAGCTTGGGTAAGTTTTCGTTTATCAGTCAATTTGGTTCATGAAATAACTTGATTTAAACTAAAAAAATTATCATGAAGTAATTTTATACTTTTGAAGCGGGACTGTAGGCACGTATGTAGGACAGATTCCAAGCAAATGCTTATAGGACCTTAGCGCACCTCAATCCATGTAAAATATTTCGATGGTCTCATATTAAAGTGAACTAGGTGACTTTAACTTTTTTCCGATGAAAACTGAGACAACCTGTTTACGTACAGTCTTTGCATGACTGTAATTGAACAAGGAGGATTTGCTCACATTTTACGACTTGCGGAGTTCACTGATAATCATTAAAAAATGGTGTCATATTTTAAGAATTTTATCATTGTTCTTGATATGTTTATGTATGGTCGTTTTATTTATTCACTTTTAAGTTCCTCAGTTTGTCCCTTTTACACCACTTCTCAATTGGATTCGCTCTTCTGGCATTCTTGTCCAACTTGGTGGCTTCGATCGTGCCTCAGTCCGGTGGTATATGAAGGTGCTCAAATACGTCAGCCTCGTGTCGGTAGATTTACCGGCATTAAAAGAATCTTGCACCTTATAGTCTTCGAAGAAGATAACAATGTGGGACGTAAAACAACTGATATTTCATTATTATTATTATTATTATTATTATTATTATTATTATTATTATTATTATTATTATTTAATTTTCGTTTCGGCCCCCTGTGGACCACGTTGGTCATGAACGCAGTCTTCTCGAAAGAAGTTTGAATCGCAGTCTGCCTTGCAATCGTCTGGAGTTCTTCAGTCATTTCATATCGCTTGAGAGTATCACTGAGTCATTAGCGAATGCATTTTATTACAAGTTGAATATTACCTTCATATTTTAGTTTCTAAAATATCACAAAATAGAGTTTTGCCTATTGTATGAACAATGACAACCGGACAAACTTATATATCCAATAGTATACATGTGACTGCAAAACCAAGAGTTATTAAGTATATGAGTATTTCTGACAATTCTGGAAGAGTATAAACCGAAAATAGTAAAAATTGTGTCAGAAGGATCATTTTCTATGGAACATATAAAAATATTATTTGTTATGACTTTGCGACAAACTAATTAATCAAATTAAAATTTAGTGTGGTTTTGTACCTTAGTAATGTATGCCTGTGTTTTAAAATTGGCTTTGATAAGTAACTCTGAAAAAGATCTGGAGAAACTGCTGAATGGAATGTATTGGGGAAGGAATACAAGATGAAAATAAGTAAGTGAAAAAGAAATGTAATGTAAAAGCCAGGCGATGCGGAACATATTGGATTAGGAAATGAACTCTTAAAGGAAGTAGATGAATATTGTTACTTGGGTAGTAAAATAGCTAAGGATGGCAGAAGTAAGGAGGACATAAAATGGAGACTAGCACAAGCAAGGAAGACCCTTCTTAAGAAAAGAAATTTCCTCACTTCAAACATTGATATAGGAATAAAAAAGATGTTTTTTGAAGACTTTTGTGTGGAGCGTGGCATTGTATGGAAGTGAAACATAGGTTATAACTAGCTCAGAAAGAATGAAAATAGAAGTTTTTGAAATGTGGTGTTTCAGAATAGTGCTGAAGGTGAGATGCGTAGATAGAATCACAAATGAAGACATACTGAATCGAACTGGCGAGACGAAATCGATTTGCGTAAATTTGAACAGAAGAAGAGACAGAATTATCGAATTATCGAATTGGGGGGGACGAGATCGATTTGCGTAAATTTGAACAGACGAAGAGACAGAATTATAGGACACATCTTAGGAATGGTGCAGCTGGATTTTGAGGGGAGTGTATGTGATAAGAACGGAAGGGGTAGACTAAGGTACGAACATGACTAGCAGATTAGAGCAGATGTAGGATGGAGTAGCAATGAATAGGTTAGCAGAGGATAGTGTGGAATGGAGAGCTGCATCAAACCAGTCTATGGACTGATAACTCAAACAAGTGATAAAGTACAGAAGTTTCAAATGTCAGTCATAGCTTCCCTTATAAGAAGTTAACCTAGAATCCTCCCACGACAATTTTATGAAGTTCTCGCATAACTTGACAAGTGAATATTCAGTGTTCGTGTAAACTCATTTATTTCAGCTTGAGTTTTGAAAAATAAACTTAAAGCAGGTCCGTACCGAATGTGACAATGGCCCGTCTGACAATATAAAGCACTGCAATAAAATGTTAAACCTATCAACTAACTTTATTTACATCAGGTACAAGATTGTCAAGTTATATGAACAATTGGATTTTTCGATGTTGTAAGATTATTAAAAAAGCAATGTTTACTACGCTTTATTCGACTGGTTCAGCGGTTTAAATGCTGAACAGGTGATCTCTCAACCATGCACCACTGGCATTATACGCTGTGGTAGAAGGAATATGTGAAGAAAGTGAAATGTTCTGCATAATGCTATTTTAGTAAGTCAATGGCGTGTACTGAAGCCCAAACTTCAAATAAGAATGATGGAAATTTACAGTACACATTGTTCCATTTACAAAACTTCAAACAATGAGAACATGCGCCGCACGGTACGGTATTTGGCCCAATTAAACGGCCTAAATTATTTTTGTTGCTTAACTGAAATTAGACGTTCCTTTATGTGTAATTATTAAAATTTTAAGTAAGTGAGGGCATGTGCAGGTAGAAAAAAATGTTTTCAAACTTTGATGGACTGACTTATTCATGTCATGGTAAAACAATTTTCATTAAGGCCACGGCCCCTTCCTTCCCAATTCTAGGTCTTTCCTATCCCATCGCTGCCATAAGAGCTCTTTGTGTTGGGGCGACGTAATAAAATAATTCTCTTATTCTTGAAGTACACGAGTCGCAACACAGTGATATACGTTAGTAGAAGTGCACAATTTTCCTTGTTTTGTGTCATGCCTACGACATCCGAAGGATTATGATGTCAAACAAGGTTCCACATAAAAAGATACGTCTTCCTTCTTCTCTTTGCGTGAGATATGCAGTGATGGGCTCACTTGGCGCATCTCCAATGTATCTTTCAAAAACGTTCTTGTCCTCTTCCTAGATAGTGGTCAAGAGGATCGAAACATAGAAGAAGTCCATTAAGCACATCCAGGTTACATGATTCTCCGGAGAACTTTCTTGCTGATCGTTCGTGATATACTTATTTTGTGTTTCAGCGGTCTCTTCAGAGAGCTGACCTATTGGAAGTAGAGCATTGTTTATCACTGTAGGATCATGAATGAGGATTTTGTAATCTGTAGATATCATCTGATGCATTGGATATAACTAGACATACAGCCATTGCATATTGAGTAAATTTATCTATAGGAATATTATGTGTAGCTATTTGATATTATTTCTAGGATCACTCGGAAATATATTACTGTTATCTCTGCAGCTACTTTTGGGTGCATGAAAAACCTTCGACTAATATTGCCATCATTAGTAATACCAAATCCAGGCTTTGGTAGGTCAACTATCAGTCCCAATTTGTTTCTGAATTTTTAATTTCCTTTGTCTGGCAATAACTTTATCACTTTCCAATTTCAACCGACATTTCTTAATAAGCAGTTTGTATGACAGATGCAAAAGACTTTCAAATAAACGTATCCTGGCGTGCAGAATCGTTAATCCAAACTCCTCGTTTAACAGTCCGCCTAAATGATCTGTCTTTAGATGTTGCACCACATACGTAACGTTTAATTGTTGAAGTTGTCTGAGTGGGGGCATTAGTCACCTTAGCATTAACCGTGGTGAACATAATTTTATGTTTGGCGGAAAAATCCCTACCTTCAAACATAACTTTTGTTTCATGTAACTTTCTGGTATAGTCTATTTCTTCACTTGTGGCGTCTTTGGCTTTTTTTTATAAATCTTATCGTGATTGGTCGATAATAACTGGATGAACAGGGGATTGGGTTTTCCCACTTCTAATTTGTGTTACAAACATTAGTTGTAATGTTACAGAAGAACGCAGAAAAATGTTAGCTTCGAAATGGCAAACAATTGAAAATGTATGTTTATACATGGCCTGCACCAGAGTGCTCCTCACTGTACAGCTTTTTCCAGATATTTTGGCAATCGTAAAATGGTGCAATGCAATATACTTTGTAAATTGATTTCAGCACAAGTTTCGCTTGTTTTGTTCCTTTTTAGTATTTTGCAGTAGACTGTAACAAGGATACAAGGGTTTATTAGAAATCTTTATTGTTGTATAGAACATCCTGCCTCAACAAAGATGGACAGAGCTTGCATTGGCGTTAATCGAACTTTTCCTTCTTTCTCTGCTTTATGGAAATCATCCTTGTATTCACCGGCCATTTTTGGGGAAGCTGTAATTTCCTTCAGTACTTTGGGCGCATCTTTCTTTCCACTAGTTTCTAATTTAACTTGAGCAGCATAACACAGTAATTCTATTTCTTTAGACTTCCGTAACTGTTCTGTATTTATCCGTTTACTTATGTCACTTAATTCTTCTTGGTCGTTCCGGCCTTGTCACTACATTAGGAAACGAGTGTGTCCCTTCGAGCCAAACACTGTGTTCGGTCATCCTCTTTCTCGCTGTGGCCCATCTTCCTTTCACTTCACATTTGAAAGGCGACACTACAGTATATTCTTTATTTCCTTCATTTGTTCACTAGAGTAGTTTGTTCTCTTTCTAGATAGTGGATTCATTCCAGTCAAGAGGATCGGAACATAGAAGTCGATTAAGCACATCCAGATATAATTTTCCGCCAATATCAATTTCCCCTTCAAATCTGGTAAATTTTGCTGCTATATCATGTTAAATAAGTACCTTAAGGTCATTATTTTAACGCCCGATGACTCTAAAACAAAATTAAAACAACTCAGATCAGAAAGGAACTAATCGCCAAAAATACGTATTTGTCCAAATTATTTCGTGAGGATCTATCAATTGAAAGCACGGCTAATTGTTATGGAGTAGTACAGTAGAAACATCCTACTTTCTGCGAAACGAAAACTAAGTGTTGGCAAACCTCGGGAAGTATAATTATCGACCTAAAGTTTTTAAACATCTGTTTAAATATCAACGTGAAAACCATGCATTTTCAAAACAGTGCATTTCATTATAATATTGTAAAGTTTTAACCAATTGTTAATAAAATGTATTCACACGTACCACCCTTCATCACCTTCCATAATTATTTCGTTCACACTATAGCCAGAGACAGAAATATTCGCTACAAAATGCGGACTCCAGCAGAGCTACGTGCACTTCAACACATACACCATCTTTGACTGCATGGCCTGTTGAAGTATTCTACTGAATAGCCATGTATTTCCCTTTGGAACGTTGCGTACTTCTATCATATACACCAAGATTCATTAAACCGACTTGAGCAGCCTAAATCGGCCAAATACCCCACTGTGCGTCGCACAAGAGCATGGTTGTGCGTCCCTCTCCCCTCGTCGCACATCGCGCGGCTTGGTGCTCAATGCCCGATAGGTGCGAGGACTGGGGGAATAGCTGTCCTAGGCTTCGCTCTATCAGATCGCCACCCCTAACGAACAGCCATGCGTTCCTCATCGTCATCTCATACTCACAGACAACAGAGTACTGCCGTTTACTTCTATATCTTGTAGGAAGACACTGCAGGGCTGCGGTTATATTTGTATTATAGTTTTCTTTCTATAGGCAATTCTGCTAAAATAAAATTCATTGTTTCAGGTTTACTGTTCTCTTTTGCTGGTTGAAACAGAACCCGTGATCATGGGTCAGACACCACCGGTGTAAAATTCAAAATTGTTATTTAATAATAATAATAATAATAATAATAATAATAATAATAATATAATACATGGCACCTGTACAGGCTCGATGCTGACCTAATTATGATAAAATGAATGGCGAATATGTCATAAAACCCAGTCCCCAAGCAACGGGAATTAATAGTACGACGGGCTTGATTCTCAGAATTGAACCGGGGCCATTGGACCAAAGGCACAAAGACACAAAGCCGGACTTTAATTTGCTAAAGCTTTGGCTACCATCTCCATTGATCATGTGTTGACTATTGACAGTAGCACAGGCCAAGGCAGTAAGGTAGCTTGTGAAGCAGCCTTGACAACATAGGCTACTTCGTTGGCTATTGGCTGGAGCTAGAAACGCTTAACCCGGTCTAAAATGCCAAGAATAACGGCCGGGAGGATTTGTCGTGCTGACCACACGACACCTCGGTGAGCATCGGTCGCTTGGTTGGCCAAGGACCTTTAGGGCTGTAGGATTAGTTAGAAACGCTTAAGGCTTGATGTTCACTAAACCAACAATTGGAAAGGGGGTGGCAAAGCATACGGCACTTTGGTATCAAGTCCCATTGGTGCAGGTCTGTTCCGACGAGCGTGTCGCAGTCTTTACAGCTGTGTTGTGTTACGCTCAAGTACTGCTAGATGCAGCTCTACGTACTAACTGTAAAAAAAACTATTTCGCCCTAGTCTACAAAACCGCCTGCATAGACACATTAGGCTATATCTTCTTATTATTATTGTTGTGCACGAATGGCTCACTAAGAACCTCGTGGAGTCAACATTTCTCCTTACCCAATAATTCTTCATTTTCATCGACTGTTACAACTTCTGTTTCCCCGACCAACTACGTCGAGTTGGTTTCTTCCCGTCTTCCTCAAATCCCCTTGTGTGAACAATTTTCCTGATTATATTTCTATCCTGCAGATTTGGTGACAGTGAGGTCGCTGTGTTTCGTTAGATGCTACTCCATTTTGATCTCGTACGTTTGATTTGCAAAAATGTGTGTATTCTGTAATAAAGTGTGTTGTTCTTTCCAAATGGTTCACAAATTCACTTCGTCGCAGTCTTATTGTATCAGTGACTTTAGATGTTTTAAAATATATTTCCGAGTTGGGTTAATGTATTCCATTTTTAATTCTTGGCCCTAAGATTTTTCTCATGATTTTCCTTTCTTTAGTCTCTAGTCGACCCTTTATTTTTATGATGTAAATTGATCGTTTCTGAACCATTCAGGTTCAATCACTGTTAAGTAATGACCATGTTTTGTTACAAACATTTCTTTGTGTGTTATGTTAGTTCTTAAATTCCTTTACTCTTGCAATACCAATGGTAATGTTTCGTGGCACTAGTAGCGGCCCATGATGTTGCACGCGTTGTATCGTGCGAGAGTGACTGTGAGTGGGTCAAGACTGCCTTCACGGCGACGAAGAGGCCAGTATTACCAGCTCACTGCGGTTGAACGAGGCTACGTGAAGGTGGATTTTCCTTCCGCACTATTGCAGAACGACTTGGCAGGAATGTCTCCACTGTGCATGCGTGCTGACAGCAGTGGTCACGAGAAGGTACGCTAGCAAGATGGCTGAGATGGAGGACCGCCTTATTCGGCATATGGCTGTGGCGTAGCAGCAATTCGACCGGCAATTTGCACCACAGCGAGGGAACGAGTTACTTGAAGTACAGCTCCGAACCAGACCCCAAAGCACCGTCGTCTGCGACTTCGGTGGTGTCCATTGGAGAATGGAGTGGAGGTCCGTTGTGTTTCCCGATGAAAGCCGGTTCTGGCTTGGCGCCAGTGATGGCCGTGTGTTGGTTAGAAGAAGGCCACGTGTCAACACACTGGAACTACACCGGGAGTTCTCCTGGTTATCCCACGCACCCTGGCTGCAAATGCTTTGCTGCCGTTTATGAACAGCATTCCCGGGGGTGTTTACCAACAGGACAATGCCGCTGTTGTAACCTAACGTGCTCTACAGAGTCCCGACATGTTGCCTTGGCCTGCTCGATCCCCCAAATCGAGAACGTATGGGACATCATTGGACGAAATTCCAGCGTCATCCACGACCGGCATTAATCGTCTCTGTATTGACCGACCAAGTGTAACAGGCATTGCACAAGCTGACATCCCGCACCTCTACGCCACAATGCATGCCAGCACTCAACATTCAGGCGATTACACCGATTAGATTATTAATGGACCAGCAATTCATATTTGCGATGGCTTTTCTCACGTGGATATTAAACTGTAGTCTTATACCTTCAATCAATTAAATATGTTACCACGAAAAATATATTGTCAAAATTTCCGTATTCTACACTCCTTATTTCATGGTGTGTGCATATATTTTTCGGCCAGTGTATTCTAAATATACGAGGGGCAGTCAAATAGAAGCCGAACACCCACCTTAACACACATTACGCGCGAAATGTGGCGACACTGTTGTTACGCATCACTGTGGCGGGAGAACTGCATGGTGACAACTCACAGGTGCACGCAGTTCTTGGGTTATGTCTCTGCTGGGGCGTGTAGAAATGGAGGCAAGCAGAGAAGTGTGCTTCACTTTCTGGTGGCTGTCTTCGTCGCATGACGGACACTGCATGTCCATGACGAGTGTGCACGAGTGGCACGGCAAGACGGTGCCCATTGAGCCATTATAGGGCGGACTGATGATCAGACTGTGGATGAAGTGGGGGCCGGGACAAGTGGAGGTGAGACTGTGCTGCAAGTCAAATGTGTGTTGAAATTTAGGTTGGCGATTTCATTCGCTGCTGCATGAAGACTGTAGAGTGAGACTGAGATAGAGCGAACTGTTTGTGGGGGTACTGGACGAGCGTATGTTGTGAATAGTGGCCGCAGTGTGATGAGACACCTCTTGAAGCTTCAACTTTATGGTGATTATTGTCACACCTCTGTCCAAATCTCCTGAAGTGCGGAGGAGCTTGATGCTAAAGGCTTTCCTTGGACCTGTTGACGAAGAAACTGAGAGTGATGAAAACCATAAAAGCGTAGTAAGAATTCGAAATGTCACGCCACGGTTGTGGACAGTGGAGGCGTGCTAGAGGACCATGGATCGAAACCATGTTCTTCTACCAATTTGTTACGGCTTGTTATGAATTTATGACAGTACCATCTATGTATTTACAGAAATTTGCTCAAATTTCTAAACATAATGACTGACGTCACGAACAACTGTTGTTAATAAGGCAATAGGCAGTTCGCAGAGGGCAATAGTAATTCACGACGGAACGCGCTGAGCTTATGGAGAATTCCATGTAGGATGCGTGGGTAATTAAGGTTAAGAAAAATAATTAAACCTGCGTATTTTAAGCAGTGTCTTCTTTTAAATTTGTTTAACGAGCAACGGAGCATGACACGTAGTTAAACAGAATATCGGGTACTTTTGAGAATGAACCTAGCTCAGATAGGAACATCAGTTCTGAATAGGGAGATGAATATAGTGAATGACGAAGTTTCATTAAATTAATCTATGAATAATAGGAATCTGGCCGTAAAACAGAAAACATTATAATTACGACATACGAATAGAGGTAAAGATTAAATTTAATACACAGTAAAAAAACGTGCATTTATGTTCCACTAGTTGAAGACCACATACTTACAGACATTTAAAGAAAGAAGTAATTTTTGGGGAAAATTAGATGGAACGCAGAATGAGGCAACGGAGCCACGCGAGAAAGAGTCGTCCTTAACAACAGATATTTCTAACATGACTGATATGTGAATACGCGGGTAAAACAGGCGCGATAAATAATTATTTAGGGAAAAATTCACTAAACTGAGTTCCTAGATAAATTATGCCTTTTTGAAAAAATATATTTTTTTTCATTAAAGTAAAAAGCAACACCAGCTTTTCATCACCATCTCTGTAGAGGACTATATACTCCTCCAAACACCGAGCTCGATAGCTGCAGTCGCTTAATTGCGGCCAGTATCCAGTATTCGGGAGATCGTGGATTCGAACCCCACTGTCGGCAGCCCTGAAGATGGTTTTCCATGGTTTCCCATTTTCACATTAGGCAAATTCTGGGGCTGTACCTTAATTAAGGCCACGGCCGCTTCCTTCCCACTCCTAGGCATTTCCTGTCCCAACGTCGCCATAAGACCTGTCTGTGTCGGTGACGCCCCGCCGACATAACAAGGTCGGCCTTCCCAACATGTTGTTCATGACGTCCCACTTGCACTCTCCGAAGCTGAACTCCGCACGACCGGCGTCCATTGTGTCTCAAGGCTCTACGACGGCCCTTAAC
Source organism: Anabrus simplex (assembly GCF_040414725.1). NCBI lineage: Eukaryota > Metazoa > Arthropoda > Insecta > Orthoptera > Tettigoniidae > Anabrus > Anabrus simplex. The sequence continues at coordinate 68,255,794 of NC_090277.1, forward strand.
CATCACCAGATATACTTCTGTATTTTCACTCTCCGGCAGAGCTTTCCGCCGTCTACGACACTGGAGTACTTATTCGTCCCGCCTTTATCGAGTGGAACCTACTCCACCTGATATTCTACCCAGCTTCCGTTCGAGGACGACGAACCCGCTCCGCCTACAGCAACCGGTCTGACTGCCGCAACCACGCCATCTTCATACACCTCACCACCACAACCTTCGTCCTCCTGTTACACCACCCCTGTCACCACCACCACTACCACCTGCGCTCACACCTCCCCTACCTTCCTATTACAACTACCGTTATCTCCCATCTTTTCCCCTTTATGACGTCTGCTCTTCCCATCCCTTTCACCCCTCATCTAACACGTCCCCAGAACACATCTCTTCAGCCACCCGCCGAGGGAACTGCTACTAGTGTTACTCCTGGAAACATGGCACATCCACCATCGACACCACCGCCTTCTGACCGCAATAACATCTACAGTTGCGTTGTTTGCAGTGTTGAGCCTAGCATACCACGTGAAGACCCGTGCGAAGAGGTTTCCGCATTTACAACGTGGACGGTCCAACATATTTAGTGAAGACTTCATCTTCCAACTTCTAAAGACGCCCAACAATTCATCGCCAACGGAATACACCTCTAAGGCCACCACCATTGGATTGAACCATCTCGTTCATTTCCCCAAACTTCGCCCTGCCATACCACATCTCGTTGCCATCCCCGGCTTGCTCCCCCCCCCCCCCCAACCACCTAGTGCATCGCCCTTATCCACCCCCACCCAGTTAATTTTTACCAGCCCCACTTACCTTTGATATCCTTCGCCTTCTACTCACTTCACTTGTCAACTTCTCCTCCTTCTATCACACCCTTGCACGTCACCTAATTCCCTCTCACCTTGTTTAAACCTCCCTTTCGTTTCGTCTCTGTTCTACATGCACTTGTGTTTGTAATTCTGTTACTCCCCAGTAAAGTACTATATAACTACATCCCTTAGTCAAGATGCCCTTTCTTTTACATCTCCACTCCTTGATTACATCGCCTTTTACCCATCTCCCTCTTTTTTACATCTTCCCAACCCCGTCTAATTTCCTAGCCAGAGAGAGGGCGTTACTCTTTAGGAGGCCCGCCCCACCCCTTCGGAGTGGGGAATGAATGGTAGTAGTAATAAAAAGCACGTCGGTAGATTCAGAGTGGGTCTCGGCACTTAAGTGGCCACGGCTAGTCCGTGGTCCAACAGCTCTGCACTCTGACCGGCGAACCGAACAGAGAAGATGGGACAGGGTTGGACTACGCGGCTGGCCCAAACCGTTGGCTGTCCTCAGAATGAATTTCCGTGGTTTCCCATTCTCCTGCACTAAGGCGAATGCCGGGACAGTTCCTAGTGTAGGCCACGACCGCCAACCCCTCACCTTCTTCGACCGTCTCCTTCACCGTAACAAATTACCCGTCCTGAGAGACGGCGTCACCGTAAAAGAGGCCCGCCTCCCTCCTCAGGGGAGGAATGAAAACATTTTAGGGAAGCAATCGCTTACCCCATATTCTTCTCACCAAACTATACACTACCACTACAACAATGTAAAATAAATGAGCACATTTAATTAATCTGATGAAAGTAAACAAATAATTAGCCTCAAGATGCCACTTACCTCACTGTTCACTTCCTTCATCATTCGTCTATCTCCAACCTACCCCATTATTTTGGCCAGAGAGAGGGTGTAGCCTTCCAGGTGCCTACGCCACCCCCTTAGTTTGATGAAAAGCAAACGTCGGTAGATGCAGAGTGGGTCTCTGCCCACATGTGACCACGGATGGTCCGTGGTCCGATAGCTCTGCACTCCGACCGGCCAACCGAGCAAAGGATTGGTGGCTCTGTTCAGGACAAGGACAAGGGCTGGTCCCTACCGTCGGCTGACCTGAGCTCCCGCACTGTGTAGAACACTGCCGCCAACCGTCTCACATTCTCCGATACAGGTCCGCCACCCCACCCGGAAGACGTCTTAGTAAAAGTAGCAAAAGCAAAGCAAGGCTGATAGTGGTTCCGTGGGTGAGGAATAAATACACTCGTCTCTTTAACTCCCCATATATGGAGCCCAAAACAAACTTCCTGGATGTATTAGTGAGGAGCACCCTGCAACCACGCCGGCGATGCAAGCGGATACATTTTTTACAGGGTTGGATCGGGCGATTTATACCACTCGAACACAGACGGAAGAATACACGTTGTAGAAACTTGTAGAACAAGTTAACGTAGACCGGTGGAGTGTGAGATCAACCTCAGCGAGTGCTGGTCCTATCAGCAAGTTGAAACATTACAATGTAGGAGGCAATCAATCGTTATACGGTACCTCCTTCCTAGTGATTTCACATGTTGCAGCCAATGAAGGAGGCACGCATCCGTTCAGATAACTGCGCAGGATATTTCTAGAGGGAGTCATCCAGTACAGTGTTTGTTTGTTTGTTTCAGGCTGCGAGACGAGGTTTACTCGCCTTCTACCCTTTTCGAGGTCCGGCAGGTGGTATTGGTGGTTCAGGCGGTACAGACGTCATCGATGATATTGGTCCCGACGGCCCTTTCCCCGAAGGGTCTAAAGGTCCCGATGGCCCATTCCCTCAGGGCCCTAAAGGTCCTGATGGCCCGTTTCCTGAAGGCCCTAAAGGTCCTGATGGCCCGTTTCCTGAGGGCCCTAAAGGTCCCGATGGCCCATTCCCTGAGGGCTCTAAAGGTCCTGATGGCCCGTTTCCTGAAGGCCCTAAAGGTCCTGATGGCCCGTTTCCTGAGGGCCCTAAAGGTCCCGATGGCCCATTCCCTGAGGGCTCTAAAGGTCCTGATGGCCCGTTTCCTGAGGGCCCTAAAGGTCCCGATGGCCCATTCCCTGAGGGACCTAAAGGTCCCGATGGCCCGTTCCCCGAGGGCCCCAAAGGTCCTGATGGCCCGTTTCCGGAGGGCCCTAGAGGTCCCGATGGCCCATTCCCCGAGGGACCTAAAGGTCCTGATGGCCCGTTCCCTGAGGGCCCTAAAGGTCCTGATGGCCCGATCCCTGAGGGCCCTAAAGGTCGTGATGGCCCGTTCCCTACTGGAAGCCCAGGACCCGATGCTTTGAACGAAGAATTTGACTATCCAGCTGCTCCCGGAAAGCCTGGTGAGGACTACTCTGTCCCTACAACAAATGGCACCCGTACAGGGACCTTCGGACCTGGAGTTTCAGGAGGTCCAGGAGGTCCAAATAGCGGATATCCATCTGGAAGGCCAGCAGGTACTGGACCTGGTGGACCCTCATTAACAGGAGGACCCGGAGGTCCAGGAGGTGCAAGTAGCGGATATCCATCTGGAAGGCCAGCAGGTGGACCCTCAGGACCAGGAGGACCCGGAGGTGCAGGAGGTCCAAGTAGCAGATATCCATCTGGAAGGCCAGCAGGTGGACCCTCAGGACCAGGAGGACCCGGAGGTGCAGGAGGTCCAAGTAGCAGATATCCATCTGGAAGGCCAGCAGGTGGACCCTCAGGACCAGGAGGACCCGGAGGTCCAGGAGGTCCAAGTAGCGGATATCCATCTGGAAGGCCAGCAGGTGGACCCTCAGGACCAGGAAGACCCGGAGGTACAGGATATCCAGGAACACCTGGACTACCAGGACAACCAGGATATCCGGGATCGTCAGGACAAGCAGGATATTCAGGAAAACCGGGACAACCAGGATATTCAGGACAACTAGGACAACCAGGACGACCAGGACAACCAGGAGTAGTTTTATGCTCGAGATCTGGAGGACCTGCAAGCCTCGGAAGCACAAATGGAAGTTCTTTCCAACTTTCATCTTGTGAAGACAGTGACAGTGAAGGTCCACCAAAGAGTCCAAATTCTTCCGGCACGATACCCTTTCGGCGTCGGTGACAGAGGTCCAATGTGGTCCATGTGGTCTGCATACAGAGGGCACTGTGCGTCCTAACGGACCTTGTCTTACCAGCATCCGAGGATATTATGATCCTTTCGATGAAGGTGGCTACTAAGGCATCCCCATAGGTAGAGACTACCCTATTTACACTGATCTTCCTGTGACCTCCTTCATTTCCAACAGTCAACGATAGCCTGGCTACTATGAGGACGTGGAGTCTCAGTGCCAAGTATTCCGGACATGCGCCATCAACCGCACTTACGATTTCCTCTGTTCGAATGGCACAGTGTTCCAACAGGAGTATATCTGGTGGGAGTCCGCGCCTGGTCTACAACGAATTCATCTATGACTACACCACAGTAGACAGTATTGATGGGTGTGATTCTACAGGAAAACTCATTGGTCAACCATGAACTGCTCCAAGAGTGTTATCTCCAACCGTAATAGGTGAAATCCCTGTTGCTGCTCCTTGCACTTGCACTTTCTGTTTTCTCCGAAAGGTACTGAACAGTTGAAGCTAGTGTTCACGACGTCCTAGAGGTGTTTCTGGTGTCGGTCCTGGTGGACCTGGAGGTCGCGCACCACTATCAGAAGGTCCCGGTGATTCACTAGTGGTGCTTCCACAGGATTTCCTGATGTATGCAGTGGATATCAGAATGGAGAACCCGGAGAAATTCTTGAAGAATATTGATGCCCAGATACGCCACTCAAGTACACATGTAGCTGACCTTGAGCCTCAGGATGTAGTCGCGACAGACCTGATGTTGATCCAAAGGCGCAGGAGATGTCTCCACTGAACTCGTGGCGATCCTAGTGGTAGATGTCGGCCATGTACCGGATCAGAAGATGTTCTGACAGGCTTCGAGCTTATCCAGACGCCAGGGTGCGAAATCAGAAGAGAATATGGGTGTGGGAGAGAAGAAGGATCATAGAGTTTATTTCAGGCAGTGTCCGGCAGGGGGAGGGGTTATATAATTCCCAGGAAGTAAATGACCTCCTGCTCCTGACCTTTATGTTTGAATTCTGTTGTTATAAATAGAATGATAATCATTTGAAGGATGTTTCTGTTTGTACACTTCTTAAGTGAATATTGTCTTATTGGATACGTATGGGAAACACAGGAGTGTTGTAAGCTCGAGCTACTCAGAGCGATGCCAAAGGAGGGGGATTCAGGTCATTTGTATTTCTGCCCGGGTTTCAGGTGGACTGGTCAGAGTTGCCACCGCCACGCTGCTTTATTGCTTAAGGTCTGGCCGTCATTCTCTATATTGTTCCTGAAGTTTTTATGAAAATACGCACAGTAAAAGACATTAATTTCAATAGTGCATGCGATCTATATTTTCTTCACATTTTATAATAAAATAATCCCACACCGAACAAATTTAGTGGGGCAAACCTTTGAGACCCTATCCCCTGTTAGGTGCTCCTAACGGACGCACTGGTCCAGACTGTTCTCAAGGCAGTGGTCAGCGGATATCCTCACGTTGGTCCGTGAACTCAGCCCGCCGACCTGACAGAGAGTACGTACATCCTCTCATCCACACCGGCAGGTACCGATGCGGTGAACAGATGACTCGTTGGCTGAACCACGTTGGACAACTCTCCGAATGTGATCCGCTCCATGGCACCAATAAGCTCCAATTCAGGACAGACTCACTGCGTGCTGTTTCTAAACTTACTGTTAAGTATGTAAATAGAACGTCATTTTTGTTGACGTGACGTGACGTATTCTTTAGAGAATGTTATTCAACTATTAAATCTAAATTATTTCCTTGTTTTTATTTAAAAATATGTCAGTAAAGTATTCTTTTACAGTAGTTTGTATTCGTAAGTTCCCTTTCTCCAATAACTTGTCAGAAAAGGTTACCAATTATATTTATGTAAAATAAAGGATGTATATATAAAGCTGTGTCGTTCGTTCACCAGTAATTTCTCCTTCCTAGATTATTATCCTCCATTATTTATTGTTTCGAAGATGATATGTTGAAAAAATTAAAATCTGAAATTGACAGTACCAAAGTTTTTAAGAGGTTTTACACACTAAATGAAATCTGCACTTCAATTTTTAAGGATATGTAATGGAGGAGTTACGGATGGGAATATTTTACCAAGGAGATATATTTTCAAATTATTTGTAACTATTCAAGAAAAAACTTGGCAAACAATAGATAGGGAATCTGCCAATTCTGCAACTTCCGTAAATGCAGATGGATGGATGGATGGATGGATGGATGGATGGATGGATGGATGGATGGATGGATGGATGGATGGATGGATGGATGGATGGATGGATGGATGGATGGATGGATGGATGGATGGATGGATCCGTATCTGCGTCAACTTTATGCGAAAAGTATTGTTCTTAGATACGGTACTTGCACTTTTACGAGAATGTATATACTGCAGTCGGGATAGTTGGTGTGGCGTATAAGCACAGCGCAATTCTTCTCTTACATGATTTTTGTTGTTTGATTTGCATTATTTACTCTTTTGGTCAATGAATAGAATCGAACTAGTCTTTGACTTCGTATTTAAGCAGGTTACAATTATTATTGTATAAGATACATTAAAATTTCTGGTATTCGAAATAAAGGGCCGAACCCACTTCGGTCATTAACTTTATACAGATTTTACAGTTGTACGAACAACAAAACATGGCTACATTCGTTTATTCGTTCTGAAATTCTTTCGTAGCGTTCACATTTGGTAAATAGAATAATACACTTCTAGGTTTTAAAATGTTTTATGAGGCCAAAATCGTAACATTCCTTATCGGCACATTTTAACATGCCGCTACAATTCGCAATTATTTTCATCTGTCACACTCCTGCCTTCCTGCGGTTTTCGTTTAACTCTTATTAGTCTGGGGCACGGATTTTAAGGCAGTAGTAGGTTAGAATGCAAACTAAGTTTGCTAAAGGGAAGCCCTGCTGGCCCGTTGTTCCGAAATATATCTAGAGGTCGTACCTCTAACATTTATGCAAATCTCTTAGCAGATCCGCTGTGTGGTCGGTGTACACTTGTTACTCGACTCAGTAAGTTTACCTTCTAAGGTACTCTGACTACAATTACGGGCTCTATTTATTACAATCCCTTATGGTTTGGCGGAAAAATTCTACGTACAACACACCCGACGATGCCACAGTGTGACCGACTAGACTCCTAAACTTTGTCGACCGCACACGCATTCCTGAGATCTATAGGTGAGAACAATTACTTACCTTCAGAACTATTCCCAATTTCCCCTTATACTTGTATTTTGTCCATAAAATTTTAAAGTTAGGAATATGCTATAAGAAGACTTCGTACCCATGTTTTGTATTTTATGAACACCAAATTCGCCGATCGGAAACCACTGAAGTTACGAATATTACTTTTTGTAAGTGTTTACATATCATCATTTAGAGGCTCCCTATGAAGTGATTATCAATAATCAAACCTTGAAAGGGTATAAAAAGTTTTCAAAATGTATATGGAGAAATATTATTGCTTTAAATCTTGGTTAAAGTACTGCAAAACGAAAAGAATCGAACACTTTTTCCTACTAGGCTCCATAAAACTTGTCAACTTCATCCTGGTCTTCAGCCTCGCATGGTGATAAACTCCTCAAACAGTTAAATCTAGCCACACCATTCGCTCAGAATATGTGGCAGCAAGTAACAGGTGAGGACGACGTACCTTGCGACCAGAGAATTGTAGACATATCAACAGACACACAGCTCAGGTAACAGTGAGGGGATGACGCTAGGAAGGCAACTGGAGAAAGAAGCGTGATACTGAGGTGAAAGATTAGAACGAAGTTCAAGGGACGAAACATGAGAAGAAATAATTCTCAAAAGAGCTGGACATGTGATCAGGATGAACACGTATGGGAAGAGAGGAAAGGTGGGAACCAAGTGGCTTGTCTGAACTGAGATGGGGATACACTAGAGAACGGTACAGGAACAATGGGGGAGACAAGAGAAGAGGATACTGAAAATAGCTGGTGAAATATGGCAGAGAAGAAGACAGAGGATGAAAAGGTTCTGAGAGGAGAGAAAGTATACTCGAACCATGAAAAACCTGCCCGTCGTCCTACAGAGGATTTAAGGAAGAATAAGAATTAACAGGAGAGGAAAAACCCTATTCGCTTTATCTTTAGTGATGTTTTCCTCTTTTCATTTAATATACTGCATTGCCTTCTCAGAATACATAACATAGCGACACGGTGTTCAGTGAACACAGATTGCACCTGCCTTTTGCCTCATGTTAGAACAAGTTTTCTTTTTAGCTATTCAGTGTAGTATTAACACAGACAAACTTTAGTTAACTTGGTATTTTTCTGTTATTTTATATTATCCTATACGTTTCCCATTTGTAAAATCGTAATTAATTCTATTTTTATCATTATAGTTGGGGACAAATTATGACGACCTCACCTCACACCACTACTTTCCAGCGGCAGCTCTGTGTCTCTTAGCGACTTATAGGATTTACTACCTCTGCTACAGCCAGAGCTGCCAAATCGGCAACTGCACTCTACATGAAGAAAGGGTAAATACTACAGAGCGTGTCCTCCCATTAGTTCCGATTCCCATGAGTTCCGATTCCCGCCAGTTCCGTATTCTTTCGCGAATTGGCTATCTGCCAATTACACTACTTGAGCGAGTCCCGTCAGTTCCGAACACTAACTGAGCGAGTTTCAGCTTAGTTTTCTACAGCAAAATTGTATTAATTTGTTTATTACTGAAACAAATAAGGTCCATTGTTAGCGCCAGCCGGGAGTGCGTGCCCTTTTTAATGAATTGGCTCCTTTAACAGAGGGGGGAGGGGGGTGCAACGCCATGGACCGGTAGTTCCCATAAGCAGCTTTCGCCTTGTCAGTATCTGTATCAGCATGTGGCTTCGTCAAAATAATCAGTTTTGAGTTATGTTTACGAAGTTCTTAAAATAGTATCACATGTCGCTTCGTCTTTGAACTGTTTTTTTTATCTTATTTACGAGTCATTTAGTAATCAGCAGGTAGCTCCGTCAAACTGATGTTTTAACTCAATTATTCTTCTCTTTACTCTCTAATCAATATGTACAGCAAGAGAAACATTCCTTAAAAATACTGTTAAATCACCGGTCTCTTCAAACTGTTGAGTTGCTCTTTGGTTTCTGTCATCCATTGCAACATATTTTCTTTCCAATTTTGTGGCTTGCAAATTCAACTCTGCCCGCATAATTTTTTCGTCTGAATTTTGAGACTCCTTCAAACACAACACCAAGTTTCTTACACGGGGATGTGGTTTTCCGCATTTCAAATTCAGCTTATGGTTCCAACCCTGTACAGAGTTATTCGTTCTATGCCTCTTCCCGTGGCAATTTCACATTTCAATCGGAATATGCACGTTTTGAAGCCATTGCTCGAAAAAGTAATCAAAAACCCGATTAACTTTTTATTGTCCGGGACAGTGCTATGACTGTGTAGCCAACCGTCTTCTACTTTTTCTGGTTTGAGGAATACAAGTGCAGCACACTGCTTGATGATTTTTCTGATTTCCTGGCTAGTTGTATACATGCCCAAAAGTCCAATTTCTTGCACTTTTCTCCAAATACTTTGGCTTAAGTGGAGAAAACAACCTTGCACTTGGAATCTTGGAAATACTTCTTCTACCTCTTTGATAGCTCCAACCTCAAAATCCATGTTTACTATTTCAGGTGACCATTCAGGTATTAAATTTAGGATTTTTTTGAAGAGGCGAACATAAGTGGCTTTGCTCTTGTTTGGAAACAATGCGAAAAGAGCAGGCGTTACATTTATCTCCTCTTTGTTGCTTCCCATGTCTACATGAATGGTGCACACTTTGCTACTGACACTCTTAAATGTCCCGTTCATTAAGAAGTGTTTTTGTTTTGTTTTAATATTTCTTTGCCACTAGGGCTCGCCTTCACAGACGTCAGCCAATAAGAAGTTTGTGCCTACATAGAGTTCATTCAGCTAAATATACTTCACCTCGATGCATTGGTTCTTTCTTCACTCCGCTGTCTGTACAATGAACTCTTTAAACTTTGGAACTGAGGCATTCGAGTCACTAACTCGTATCCCGCTGATGCAAGTGTCCGAATTCTTCGTCGTATATCTGAAAAAAATACATGGCGTCAGAATGGTTCACTTTACCGCTTGTAATTAGGTAATTCATTATTACAATATTGTTAATTTACAATAATTGTTAAATGATTAAGCATATCACATGAATCATATTAGATCCCTAAGCATGATGATATTATTCCTAAGCATATTAAATGAAGATAAATATTACATTATTTAATCATTCATGTTTTAATCTTAGCCTTATATTTAATATAATAATTTAAAGTGGCTCAAAAGTCCAACAACCCTGTGTTCATTTTCTGTATTTGATTATGAAAAATAGCTTGTAAAAAATAAATAAAGAGCAGCAATAAGAAAGTTATATGAATCATCCTTACATGTGAGACTGAAGAGTTATTCTCCTCGCGAGCTCTTTTCCTGGCCATGGAAGCTGCTTTGAACACCTCACCGCTGTCCATATTAGGAACAAAATCATGGTCCACTTCTTTAATCATTTCCCAATTTTTTAAAATCACCTTTCTGGCACATGGTTTTGCAGCACAAATCAACACTTCGCTTGATTTGCTGTCGCGTTTCTTATAAAAATGGTAAGTATTAAACATCAAAATTTGGTTTCCTTTAATGCTAGTTTTGAACTCCATGTTTATCTGCTCCACTCAAAGACACAAACACAAATTACTTGAAAATAGCCCTTAGGTACCTGGTGGTAAGCCCATTAACTCCTCAAGGTCGCCTCGTACTATTATCAGCCGGTCAAACCTCAGAACTGACAGCTGGGTTTTCCAGAGACATTCGGAACTAGTGGGACTCATTAGCTTATTTACTCAGGCGTGAATACGCGATAGGAACTCATGGGACGTTTTTCCTAACCAATTTGTTTTCGGAACTCATGGGAATGGAACTCTTGGGACGGAACCACTACAGAGATTGAGGAAGAAAGTGGTTTGGCAGCCTCTCCAAAACAAACAATGATCACTTAGAGCTCGTTAACTCAGCGGGGTGGAAGGTGTGATTGACTACTGGCTTCCAGCTCGCTTCCACGAACTGAGGCCGTCATGATTTGTCCCCAACTATACTCCTTATATGCACTTAGATGTCTTCTGTCCATAATTGCAACTGATTACCACAATATTTTAAAATGATGCTGTAAAAATGAAAAGATATAAGTGGCAAAGTGTATGAGACTGTCAAAAGCCCTAAGGTTGCCACCTTGTCAACAAATAAATAAAAAAATAAAAAAAATAAATAAATAAATAAATAAATAAATAAATAAATAAATAAATAAATAAATGTGAATAGTACATTCGAAAATTCGTTAACCACAAATCCTTGCACGCAAAATAATTGTTTCGAAACCCGTATGAAATGCTCAATAAATAACGTATGTGTGGGATAAACGTTTAGAAAATACATCGAATGGTTTCAGGAGTATTGAATATTTACTGAAATGAACGTTGGCTTGTGTACGAAACCCTTAATTGTACGATGTTTGTCAGCGTCGTTTTAATGTGAAGTCACGTACCTGTGGTTTAATTTATGCGTAAAGCCGAAGTACTCGTGGTTCCTAGCTGGTTCAATTCATATAGGAAGGTGCCTGCGAAGAACGCAATCTACTGTTTATTTAAGTCGGACCGTCACAAACAGGTCATACGGTGCGTATAGTGCAGGGAAGGCCTGGAGTGAGAAGAAACCGACCGTGACGTTTACAAAGGTACAGCCCCAAGCATTGATCTAGTGAAAATGTGAAGCCATGAAAAATCATCGTCAGGGTGGGCTCCAGTGTGGGTTCGAACTCACTATCTCCCACGTCGATCTTTCTTCTCTTAACTTGTATAGTGGATCAGTCATCATCATCGTCTCATAGAAAATCGTACTGAATATTGAATATCCACGACCGCGTTGTAAACAAAATCGACTTTCAACCTATTAAGTTGTGTTACGTCTTATGAATTTACAGTCCTTTTTTATTTCTCCACTGTTTATTTACGGATCCTACTGGTGTCTGGTTGGCTATATTCGTTCTGTACTTAACATCTATTCAACACGTACTATACGTACGTAACACGACTTGATAGGTCGAAAGTCGATTTCTATTACAAATATATTTACTCATTTCTGAGTGTCGTGACGCTGGTTACATCTCTGCTGAAATTTCGCCATCCGGGACGGTCGTCGGTTTACACTTGAAATTCTTGAAATTCTGACGTTCTTTATTATTTCTATTTGCACGAAGGATATCTCGAGGCTTCTGTGCGAAAGATGAACTGCAAAGGACCATTTTTTGCTAGTGCCTTTACGTCGCACCGACACAGATAGGTCTTATGGCGACGATGGGATACGAAAGGGCTAGGAGTTGGAAGGAAGCGGCCGTGGCCTTAATTAAGGTAGAACCCCAGCATTTGTCTGGGCGGCGGGAACCAGTACTGGAGGGTAAACTGACTAAATAAAAAAGTAAATAACAGATTGTTGTTTTTTAAAGGAATGTTTCAATTAAAGCTGAAATAACTGAAAAGGGAAAGTCACTGTGCCTAACCAATTGTCATAGTTCTTACCTGGAAATCAGTGAAGACTGCTCGTGATCTATCCTTCATGACTGATTCAATCATTCTCCTAGACAATCTGTCAAGCTTCATTCGACACTTATTCATTGGGCTAACTCCTAGCTTAGCACTTAGCTCTTCTCTGAGAATGATCTTTACTACGAGTCATTCCCGTCACTTTCATATTCCGTAGGCTACTTGCAACTTCTTTATGAGTCCACCCAGATTTCTCTTCTGTACGGAGAAGTCAGCTTGAAAGTACAGCGATGCCCAGAATACCTCTGTGATTTTCCTGCATTAATTTTACCCAACCTAGATTCCATTTAACAGACTGTGCTACGATTCCGGTTAAATCTGATAATTATGAAATGCAATCAAGCAGGCAGCGGACAAATTTCTCATGATGCAGCCTGACCAACTTAATGAATCCACCAGGAATGTGTTTGTAAATATGAAGAATAATATTGCATCTCTTCTGCTGGGCAAGAGGTTAACTTTGACCTTATCACGAAGAGTTCAAGGAAGTTATATTACCATGTCAAGGTTCAACATCGTAAAAGTCAATGTTACGTGAAAGATCAATGGTATTCCATGGAATGTAAACAGAGCAGTCTACGTTACTGACCAGAAGAATTGTAATTAATATGTACTAAAAATTATTATTATTTTTCTTCTTCTTATTATTATTATTATGATTCTTATTATTATTATGATTATTATTATTATGCTTATTATTATGATTATCATTATTATGATTATTATTATTATTTTATTATTATTATTATTATTATTATTATTATTATTATTATTATTATTATTATTATTATTATTATTATTATTATTATTATTTTATTATTATTATTATTATTATTATTATTATTATTATTATTAGGTCTATGATTATTATTATTATTATTATTATTATTATTATTATTATTATTCTGATTAGTATTATTATTATGTTTATTATGTTGATTATTATTATTATTATTATTATTATTATTATTATTATTATTATTATTATTATTATTATTATTATTATTATTATTCTGATTGTTATGATTATTATTATTATTATGATTATTATTATGATGATGATTATTATTATTATTATATTTATGATTCTTATTATTATTCTGATTATTATTATTATTATTATTATTATTATTCTTATTATTATTATCATTATTATTAAGATTATGATTATTATTATTATTATTATTATTATTA